>NC_092709.1:341597372-341897824 GCF_047496885.1 Scyliorhinus torazame | reverse complement strand
AGCTTGGACCCTGTCCACTTACAACGACAAGTGGGAGCCGGGCCAACTGCCACCTGTATGCTCCCGGAGCCATCGTATTCCCCTTGATTTTTAGCGCCCCTCCTATTTAAATGGCTAACTGAGCCGCAGTGTTCTTCAACCCTTCCTGCAAGTAATGATGAACTTGTTCCACTATAACAGTTGCTGAAGACCCGGTGTCTACTTCCATCATTACAGGGCGTCTGTTAACAAGTAGTACCAAGGTTATTGGAACCACTCTGCCCATGTCAATATGATGCCACATTAACACATTCCGCTCAGTTGACTGGTATTCCTCCATAGTGTGAACAGCTGCCAATTATTTTCCCCTTTCTGGGCTGGGCAGGCTCTGTTTAACTCTGCATCTATGCCTCAAGTGACCTCTTTTACTGCATCGAAAACACTTGGTCTCTCGGAATTTGCACGTGCCTGGAGCATGGCTTCTTCCACAATGGAAACATTTGTTGAAACTTGCCATCCGATTAACGTGGCTCCTGCCCCAGTTCCCTCCATGGGTGAATCTTCCCCTATCTGTGCTGTGAGCTTCATTCCTGGTGCTGCTATTTGCGGCCCCTAGCTCCAACTGGTGGGCCTTGTCCCTAGCACGTTTTGCAATTCCTGGGCGCCTTTCTCATCCCCCAACTATGGATAAAGATATTTCGGCCGCCCTTTTTAAATCCAGCTCACATTCCGCCAACAACTTCTTCTGAATAGAAATGTTATTCACCCCACACACCAGATTGTGGCGTAACATATCAGTCAGGGACTTCCCAAAATTAAAATAAATGAATGCCAACTTCCTCAAGGCGGTCATAAAAACTACAATGAATTCACCTGGGGCCCTTTCCATTGAATTGAACGTATACCGCTGAAGGATGATAGAGGTTTTGGGTGATAATGACCTCTGACTAATTCCACAAGATTAAATGGTTTGGAATCAGGGGCCTCAGGATAGGTCAAGCTTTTTATTACACTGTAGGTATTTTTTTTTTAATAAACATTTTATTGAGGTATTTTTTGGTATTATAACAACACAATAAACAATGTACATGAAACTATAAACATAGTGCAAAAGCCATCTCCCTCCCTTACAGGTCCCACCTTTATTAACTCCCTACTACAAAGAACAAACAAAGAACAAAGAAGTGTACAGCACAGGAACAGGCCCTTCGGCCCTCCAAGCCCGTGCCGACCATGCTGCCCGTCTAAACTACAATCTTCTACACTTCCTGGGTCCGTAGCCCTCTATTCCCATCCTATTCATGTATTTGTCAACATGCCCCTTAAATGTCACTATCGTCCCTGCTTCCACCACCTCCTCCGGCAGTGAGTTCCAGGCACCCACTATCCTCTGTGTAAAAAACTTGCCTCGTACATCTACTCTAAACCTTGCCCCTCTCACCTTAAAGCTATGCCCCCTAGTAATTGACCCCTCTACCCTGGGGAAAAGCCTCTGACTATCTACTCTGTCTATGCCCCTCATAATTTTGTAGACCTCGATCAGGTCGCCCCTCAACCTCCGTCGTTCCAGTGAGAACAAACCGAGTTTATTCAATCGCTCCTCATAGCTAATGCCCTCCATACCAGGCAACATTCTGGTAAATCTCTTCTGCACCCTCTCTAAAGCCTCCACATCCTTCTGGTAGTGTGGCGACCAGAATTGAACACTATACTCCAAGTGTGGCCTAACTAAGGTTCTATACAGCTGCAACATGACTTGCCAATTCTTATACACAATGCCCCGGCCAATGAAGGCAAGCATGCCGTATGCCTTCTTGACTACCTTCTCCACCTGTGTTGCCCCTTTCAGTGACCTGTGGACCTATACTCCTAGATCTCTCTGACTTTCAATACTCTTGAGGGTTCTACCATTCACTGTATATTCCCTACCTGCATTCATTACCTCACATTTGTCTGGATTAAACTCCATCTGCCATCTCTCCACCCAAGTCTCTAAACTAAACTAACCCCACCCCCATCCCCCCTTCTGCTGACGATTAATTTTTCGCGAAGAAGTCGATGAACAATCGACTTGTCGGCGAACCCTAACAGTGACCCTCCCAAGGCGAACTTGATTTTCTCCAAACAGAGAAAGCTAGCCATGTCCGATAGCCAGGTCTCCGACTTCGGGGGCTTTGAGTCCCTTCAAGCTAATAGTATCCGTCTCCGGGCTACCAGGGAAGCAAAGGCCAGAACGTCTGCCTCTTTCTCCTCCTGGAGTCCCGGATCCTGCGACACCCCAAAAATCGCCACCTCTGGACTCAACGCCACCCTTGTTTTTAACACCGTGGACATGACATCTGCAAACCCCTGCCAAAATTCCCTAAGCTTTGGACATGTCCAAAACATGTGGACATGGTTCGCTGGTCCTCCCGCACATTTTGCACACCTGTCTTCCACCCCAAAGAACCTGCTCATCCGGGCCACTGTCATGTGAGCCCGGTGAACAACCTTAAATTGTATCAGGCTGAGCCTGGCACATGTTGCGGACGCGCTGACTCTACTCATCGCATCTGTCCATAGACCATCCTCTATCTCTCCTCCCAGCTCCTCCTCCCACTTGCTCTTCAACTCCTCGGTCTGCGTCTCCTCTGACCCCATAAGTTCCTTGTAAATGTCCGAGATGCTCCCTTCTCCTATCCAACCTCTGGAAACTACCCTGTCCTGAATCCCCCTTAGCGGTAGGAGCGGGAAGATTGACACCTGTTTACGTAGGAAGTCTCGCACCTGCAGATACCTGAATTTGTTTCCCCTCGCCAACCCAAACTTCTCCTCCAGCGCCCTCATACTCGGAAAGCTCCCCTCTATAAACATATGGGCAGCACGGTAGCATTGTGGATAGCACAATTGCTTCACAGCTCCAGGGTCCCAGGTTCGATTCCGGCTTGGGTCACTGTCTGTGCGGAGTCTGCACATCCTCCCAGTGTGTGCGTGGGTTTCCTCTGGGTGCTCCGGTTTCCTCCCACAGTCCAAAGATGTGCAGGTTAGGTGGATTAGTGTCCAAAATTGCCCTTAGTGTTGGGTGGGGTTACTGGGTTATGGGGATAGGGTGGAGGTGTCGGCCGTGGGTGGGATGCTCTTTCCAAGAGTCGGTGCAGACTCGATGGGCCGAATGGCCTCCTTCTGCACTGTAAATTCTATGAAATCTATGAAAACTATATCCCCCATCCTCTCAATATCCGGAAACCCCCATCCATACTTCCTGTGGTAAGCCGGTGATTATTACAGATTGGGGACCAGACCGATGCTCCCGCATGTCTCCTCCATTGCCCCCAGACTCCCAGAAACCTGACCCAGTCAATAAAGCCCCGCCCAAGTCCGAACCGTCCCAGTTGTCATCTGAGATTACCTTTAAGAAATGGGTGTTTATCAGTGATGTCAGAGTGTGGGTGGAGCTGGGCTGTCTGTCAGCTTTTTACTTTCGTTTTAGTCTCGTTTTCAGAGCTGGATAGCTGCAGTCACAGCCAGATGATGTATTAGAGTCTCTCTCTGTAATCTAAAGAATGTAAATCGATCCTTTGGTGATCCTTTGGTGATTTAAAACTAATAACTGCTCTCAGTAGTGATTTTAACCTGATGTGCTTCTGTTGAAAGTTTTTATTTAAAGTCTTATGGATGTTAAAAGGAAAGTAAGAATTACTTAGTGTTGTATTCTTTGGGGGTTGTATTTGAATTAATGGTTGCTAAGATGTTCACTGTATGTTTTAAAAAGGTTAACTTGAGTTCATAGAATAAACATTGTTTTGCTTTAAAAAATACTTTTCCATTTCTGCTGTATCACACCTGTAGAGTGGGCCGTGTGCTACCCATAACACAATCTATTAAAAGTTGTGGGTCAGGTGAACTCCATGATACACTTGGGGTTCTCTAAACCCTGGCCCATAACACAGTACCTCCCACAGATAATCCCATTCTACCCGATCAAAAGCCTTTTTTGCATCCATTGCGATCACTACCTCCACCTCCCTACCTTCCGGGGGCATCATGATCACATTTAACAACCTTCTTACATTGGCCACCAACTGCCTACCCTTAACAAACCCCGTCTGGCCCTCCCCAATAACGTCCGGCACACAATCCTCAATCCTGGAGGACAAATTTTGGCCAGCAGTTTGGCGTCCACATTCAACAGGGATATCGACCTGTAGGACCCACACAGCTCCGGATTCTTGTCCCGCTTCAGAATCAGCGAAATTGCGGCCTGTGACATCGTCTGGGGCAGCACCTCTCTTTCCCTTGTCTCATTGAACATCCTCATCAACACCGGTCCCAATATCCCGGAGAACATTTTGTAAAACTCCACTGGGTACCCATCCGGCCCTGGGGCTTTACCCGACTGCATGGCCTTCAGATCCTCCACTATCTATTCCAACCCGATCGGGGCCCCCAGCCCTTCTACCAGCTTCCCGTCCACCTTTGGGAAATTCAGCCCCCCCAAGAAGTGCTTCATCCCCTCCGGCCCCGTAGGGGGTTCCGACCTATACAGCCTACTGGAGAAATCCCTAAACGTCTTATTCACCCCTGCTGAATCTCCAACCAGGTTCCCATCATCGTCATTTACTTTCCCTATCTCCCTGGCTGCCTCCCTCTTTTGAAGCAGTTGTGCAAGCATTCTCTCCATCGCCCCCCTCGCCTTTCTCAGCTGCTCCACCGCACTCCCTGTGGTTAACAAGCCGAACTCCAGCATTCCCTTAAAAGCTCTGCCTCTGGGGTCTCCGCATACCTCCTACGATCTGTAATTTCTCCTTAACCAGTCGGCCGGTCTCTGCCGTGTCCACCTTCTCCCTATGGGCCCGTATCGAGATCAGTTCCCCTCTGACCACCGCCTTCAGTGCTCCCCAAACCATTGCTGCTGAAATTTCCCCCGCGTCGTTGACCTGCAGGTAGTTCTGAATACATTTCCTCAGCCACTCGCACACCCCTTCGTCAGCCAAAAGACCCACATCCAACCTCCAGTGCAAGCGTTGGTTACTGTCTTTACTAACCTGCAGGTCAACCCAGTGCGGAGCATGGTCTGAGATTGTGATCGCCGAGTACCCCGTGTCCACCACCCCTGCCAGTAAGGCCCTGCTCACAATAAAGAAATCAATCCGGGAGTACACTTTATGCACGTATGAGTAGAAGGAGAACTCCTTCACCCTCAGCTACCCAAATCTCCATGGATCCACCCCGTCCATGAACCTTTTTAGTTCCTTTGCCATTGCTGGTACCCTGCCCGTTTTCGAGCTTGACCGGTCCAAGCCAGGGTCAATAACTGTTGAAGTCCCCTCCTATGACCAACCTATGTGAATCCAGGTCTGGTATCTTCCCCAGCATCCTCTTTATAAACTCCACATCATCCCAATTTGGCACATACACATTTACTATACCACCTGCATCCCCCCCCCCCCCCCAGTTTCCCACTGACCATAATGTACCGACCTCCCACATCCTAAACTATTCTACCGGCCTCAAACACCACCCGCTTATTGATCAGGATCGCGACACCTCTAGTGTTTGAATCCAGTCCCGAGTGAAAGACCTGACTGACCCAGCCTTTCCTCAATCTAATCTGGTCAGCTACTCTAAGATGTGTCTCTTGCACAGTCCCTTGCAACATTACCACATCCACCTTCAGTCCCCTAAGATGCACAAACACATGTGCCCTCTTGACCGGCCCATTTAACCCTCGAACATTCCAGATGTTCAGCCTAGTTGGGGGTCTCTTTGCCCCCCCACTTCGCCGATCAGCCATCCCCTTTTTGGGCCCGCCTCCAGCCCATACTCTGCGCCTCCACCTGCCTGCCCCCAGGCAGCATCCGCCCCCAACCTCCTCTCTGTCCCTTGGCCCAAGTCCCTCCCTCGTCAGCAGAACATTTCACCCCCCTCCCCCCCCTAGTAACAACACTCTGTAACCCAGCCCCTTTGATAAACCAAACATATGCACCCCCCCCCCCCCCCCCCCACTGCGCTTCCATGAGCTTGCCTGCCCAGTCAGCTTGGTGGCCCCATCTCTGGTGCCGGATAGTCTCCCACCTATTGTTCCCTCCCCACCCGCTCATACAAATATACTCCCAACACAATTGCCCGACAGAAAAACACCAAAATCTAAACAAACACACCTCCATCTCCCAACAGTGCAAATGAAAACCTTAACTCACTCAGCTCTGCCACTGGCCCCAAATCAATACAGAAGGCATTACAAACAGCTTCCACAAAACGAAAAACGAGAAACTTTTTTTAAAAAAAGAACAGAGAAACAAAATGAAAAAAAAAACCATGATCGTTGCAGCAAAGTTCAAAAGTTCTCAGTCCACCACCAGACCTTTTCTTTTCACGAAGTCCAGCACATCCTCAGGCGACTCAAAATAAAAGTGCTGTTTCTCGTACGTGACCCAGGGGCGGGCCGGATACAACAGTCCGAACGTCACCTTTTTCTTAAAAAGGATCGACCGAATCTGGTTGAAGCCTGCTCTTCTCCTGGCCACCTCCACACTCAGGTCTTGGTAAACCCGCAGGATACTGTTGTCCCACTTACAGCTCTGTGTCTGCTTGGCCCACTGTAGAATGCGCTCCTTATCCAAGTACCTGTGGAATCTCACCACCATTGCCCTTGGGAGGTCTCCCGTTCGCGGCTTCCTCGCGAGTGCTCTGTGAGCCCTGTCCACCTCCAAGGGTCAGGAGAATGCCCCATCCCCCAGCAGCTTCTCAAACATATCTGCGATGTATGCCCCAGCGTCCGCTCCTTCGGACCCCTCCGGGAGCCCAACGTTTCTCAAGTTCTGCCGGCGGGGCCTATTCGCTAGGTCCTCCACCTTCTCCAGGAGCTTCTTCTGCTGGTCTCTCAGCATCCCCACCTCCAACTCCACCACAGTTTGATGTTCCTCCTGCTCAGCCAGCGCCTTCTCCACCTTCTGGATCGCCCGATCTTGGGCGTCCAATCTAAGCTCCAGCCGTTCAATCGACTCTTTTGTCAGGTCCAAGCAGTCCCGTTTCTGCTTAGCAAAGCCTTCCTGAATAACTTGCATCAGCTGCCCCGTTGACTGCTGGGTCGACAAACCAGAGGTCCGGTCCTCCGCAATGCTGTCTCCCGCTGCAGCTTCAGCCCAAGCCTTCTCTGTCTTTCTGTTTCTGCCTTTCCGAGCACTTCTAGTCCTTCTCTCCATGCACCAATGTGGGAATTCAGTACACAATTGCCTCTGGTTTTCAATTCAAGTCCGGTACAAAATCAGGGGGAAAGGTCCAAAAGTCCAACCCGAGCGGGAGCCACCAAATTTGCGACTTACTCCTTCATAGCCGCCACCGGAAGTCCATTACACTGTAGGTCTGAGTGCCACAGGCCATGCGCAAAATAATATTTTGTCTTTTGACCCCTTCCATGCCGTTTGGTCTGCAAATTGGCGCATACCCCCCTCATATTGCACCCAATCTTCATCTGCATTGAAAGGCTCAAGTTTACCAAAAAGCAGCATGATCGTGCTCCTTCCGCTGGGCACTGGAAATAACTAGGAACTGGGCGTGGAAAAACTACTGTGCTCGTACCAGAATCGTGTCCTTCTACTTCGTCGCCAATATAGTAACAGAACTCCAGGCGACCATCAGCGGATAACAGCAACAGACAGTTTATTTAGAGGCAAAAACTAATTACAGAAAGTACAAAGGATCACTGCAATACCAGCCAGCGACTCCAACTCTTCTCCCAGACTAGATCTGGTCTGCAGGGGTGGCATGGTAGCACAGTGGGTAGCACTGTTGCTTCACAGCACCAGGGACCTGGGTTCAATTCCCAGCTTGGGTCACTATCTGTGCGGAGTCTGCACGTTCTCCCCGTGTCTGCGTCGGGTTCCTCCGGGTGCTCCAGTTTCCTCCCAGAAGTCCCGAAAGACGTGCTGATAGGTGAATTGGACCTTCTGAATTCTCCCTCAGTGTACCTGAATAGGCGCCGGAATGTGGCGACTAGGGGCTTTTCACAGTAATTTGATTGCAGTGTTAATGTAAGCCTACTTGTGACAATAATAAAGATTCTTATTAGGTTTTAATGTGCTAGAACCACGTGTGCTTTGCCCTGATGGGCTGGGCATCACGTGACCTTTGAGGTTTGCTGAGGCCTTGGTCGGGGAGGTCACGTGACCCCCCCCCCCCCCCCCCCCCCCCCCGATGTTTGCCACAGTAGCTGCAAGCCACATACCATCCTGACTTGGAAATATATCGCCGTTCTTTCACTGTTGCGAGGTCAAAATCCCGGAATTCTCTCTTCCAAACAGCACTGTAGGTGTTCCTACACCATAGGAATACAGGAGATGGCTCACAGTGAGGGATGGGCAACAAATACAGGCCTAGCCAGCAATACTCACACCCCATGAGCAAATGAAAAAAGGCCACTCCCTGCCCCCCCCCCACCCCCACCCCACCCACCCACCTATCCCAGTCTCTGACCCCCAACCCACCACTTGACCTAATCCATGATCCTTTGCCTCAGTCCCTGACACCCTGAGCCGGTCCCTAAGCCCCAGGCCCTGGTACAAATTCCTCCCTATCTCCCCCTTGTGGTAATGTGCTGTATACTCACGGTCTCCAGGCGGGTCTGCTGAGCTTCCTTTTCTAGGAATTCATTCTCCTTCCGCCTGGGAAGTGATGGCTAAAGAAAGTTATCAGCAAATCATTTCTCTATAAATACACAAACATGCTTGCTATTTCAGGTAATATCTCAATCAGTACAGGTGAGGGAGACCATTCAGTCCATCACGTTGATCCGGCAGTAGCCCCTCCCAGAAGTATTTTTTCATTCCCTTGTTATTATGGATATTTAAGGACCCTGGGCTGGATTCTCCGATTCTGGGGCTATGTTCCCACGTCGGCGTGGGAATGGTGGCATTTTACACCAGAACAACTGGCGCAAAACGGCCACCGATTCTTTGTTTTGCAGGGGCTAGCAGGATGGCAGCGTAGAGCACCCGGCTCTAGCTGCCGATACGCCCCGGAGAATTGCCGGGTCAGTGGCTGCGCATGCACACGGCAGCGGCCACGCCGTGCAACATGGTGCCGGCCCCGCGTGGACCTGGCCTGCAAAATAGTCCCCCCCTTCGGCCGACTCGGGTGCCACGGACCACCCCGTCACAGTGACCCAGCCCCGAATAATGTCCCCACCTGCCCGCAGATCAGCCCTCCCCCGACTGTGGCGACTGTGTCCGCAGCCGCCACGTCGAGTTCCCGACGGGTGAGACCATGAGAGACCCACACCGTCGGGAAGTCGGCCAGTCGGGGGCACAGCAGGCAACGTCCTGAGGTCTTCGATACGCCGTGCGGCGTACTCTTAGAGCACGCCTCTTTGGAGGGGGTGGAGCATCACGAAAGCTGCACCGTTCCTGATTTGGTCGGAAACTTGGATTGTCTGGCCGATTTGCTAAACTCGATTTCGCCGTCGCCGACCGGCGAATCCAGTCCCATGTCTCTACCTCCTGAAGAGCAAGAGGAGATGGGACAGCAGTGAATTTCAGGTTGGATATTGTCCCCAAGCCTGGAAAGGACTGCAGCACCTGATCTGTCAAGGGAAAGATGAGCCACAATGGGCCATGTCACATATCCACATGTTTAGAAATCCCCAGCAAAGGATACAGGTTATAAATCTTTAACTTCATTTGTTTCAGCTCTTTGACAATTTCATCGTACCTTTCAAATAGAAAAATGAAAATATTAACAATTTTCGAATAATTATTCCTAACTTTCACTTTAACTAACGGGTTGGTTGCTCTATGGCTTGTCCATGACAGCTGTCATCTGTCTTTCACTATCCAGCTCTCACCCAGCCACGTATGCTCACATTGAGTCTACCTATTTCCAGCTCTGACCCTCATTTACAGGTTGCTCCGTGGCGACATTTAAAATAGGCACGGAATTAAGCTCCCTCTACATTGTCCCCATCAAACACTCCCAGGACAGGTACAGCACAGGGTTAGATATAGAGTAAAGCTCCCTCTACACTGTCCTTTCAAACAATCCCAAGACAGGTAAAGCACGGGGTTAGATACAGAGTAAAGCTTCCTCTACACTGTCCACATCAAACACGCCCAGGACAGGTACAGCAAGGGGATAGATACAGAATAAAGCTCCCTCATGGGCGACACGTGGCACAGTGGTTAGCACTGCTGCCTATGGCGCTGAGGACCCAGGTTCGAATCCCGGCCCCAGGTCACTGTCCGTGTGGGGTTTGCACATTCTCCTCGTGTCTGCTTGGGTTTCACCCCCACAACCCAAATATGTGTTGGTTAGGTGGATTGGCCACGCTAAATTGCCCCTTAATTGGAATAAAAATAATTGAGTGCTCTAAATTTATTAAGAAAAGAATAAAGCTCCCTCTACACTGTCCCCATCAAACACTCCCAGGACAGGTACAGCACAGGGTGAGATACAGAGTAAAACCCCCTCTACACTGTCCCATCAAATACTCCAGGGCTTGTACAGTACAGGGTTAGATACAGAGTAAAGCTCCTTCGGCACTGTCCCAGAGTAAAGCTCCTTCTGCACTGTCCCATCCAACACTCCCAGGACAGGTACAGCACGGGTTAGATACAGAATAAAGCTCCCTCTACACTGTTCCCATCAAACAGTCCCAGGACAGGTACAGCACAGGGTTAGATACAGAATGAAGCTCCCTCTACAATGTCTCCATCAAACACTTCCAAGACAGGTGCAGCACGGGGTTAGATACAGAGTGAAGCTCCCTCTACACTGTTTCCATCAAACATTCCCAGGACAGATACAGCACGGGGTTAGGTAAAGAGTAAAGCTCCCTCTACACTGTCTCCATCAAACACTCCCAGGACAGGTGCAGCACGGGGTTAGATACAGTGGAAAGCTCCCTCTACATTGTCCCATCAAACACTCCTAGGACAGGTACAACACAGGTTAGTGAGTAAATCTCTGTCTACACTGTCCCCATCAAACACTCCCAGGACAGGTACAGTACGGGGTTAGATGGAGAGTAAAGCTCCCTCGACACGATCCCCATCAAACACTCCCAGGACAGGTACACACGGGGTTAGATACAAAGTACAGCTCCCTCTACACTGCCCCCATCAAACACTCCCAGAACAGGTAAAGCTTGGGGCTAGATACAGAGTAAAGCTCTCTCTACACTGTCCCCATTAAATAGATGTGGCCAGAATAAATAAAATTTGGCCTCCACCCTATCCCCCCAGTAACCCCAACCATCTTTTTGGACAGGAAAGTGGAACACCCGGAGGAAACCCACGCAAACACGGGGTGAAAGTGCAAACTCCACACAGTCAGCCAAGACCGGAATTGAACCAGTGTGCCCCGAGCTATGAAACAGCGATGCTAGTCACTATGTTGCTGTAGAACATCTTTAAATATCTCTATCTCTATCAAGTGGGAAGCTTAGTGATAGAAACTGGGCGGCATGGACAAGCTAGGCCGAAGGGCCTATTTCCATGCTGTGAAGATCTATGACTCGATCTAGAATGGGCAACAAATGCCGGGCCAGCCAACAATGCCCAAGTTCATGAAAGAATAAACAAAAAGGTAACATATTGTGGTTGAGAATTGTGAGCCGGTGATTAGGGTTGTGTCCTGTTGCGAATGGGTTAGCCCTCAGCTCATTCTGCTTGTGGTTAACCCTCTAGGGACAGCACTGAGGGATGCTCCATTGCTCTGTCAACAGGTGTGAGATTAAACCAAGGTCCCATCTGCCTGTGGTGATGTGGAAGATCCCACAGCCACGATGGGAGAAGGAGCAGGAGCTTTGCCCCAGAGGTCTGATCAGCAGTGTACCCATTGACCAACACCACTG
Source organism: Scyliorhinus torazame (assembly GCF_047496885.1). NCBI lineage: Eukaryota > Metazoa > Chordata > Chondrichthyes > Carcharhiniformes > Scyliorhinidae > Scyliorhinus > Scyliorhinus torazame. The sequence goes on along the minus strand of NC_092709.1, from coordinate 341,886,018 downwards.
AACCAGAGGGTCACTCCTTTCTCATCACATTCATGACCCTGGGAATTTGCAAAATGGCTGCCGTGTTTAATGAGAGTTCAACAACTTTAACACTGAGGATGTACTAATCTGAGGTGACAAAATCTTCTACAAATGCTAGTTCTTCCTATCTTGGGCTGTTTGCTCTTGGTTCCATTCCAGCCCCCGCAGCCTCTCAGTAACACCGGTTATTAAGTGCTGCCAAACTCACTCATTTTGTAGTGTGACAATTCGCTCTGTAGCTGCCGTCAGAACCTCCAGTTCCATCCCGACTGGCTTGCTCTTGCCTTCGGCACGCCCCTTCTTCTTCTTTGACATACTGCGGTTTCTTTCTCCTCGGCCTGCATTAAAATGTGAGCAGGAAGTTACTTTCAATAATGTGGTCCATGGAACACTTTCTCACCAATTTCCCCCACCCTCCTGAATGACCTGAAGCTTTGCCGTGTGTCCGCCCATCTTCACCCCCCAATTGCCTGCTATCTCTCCATTTGGCCATTCTTTCTCTTCATGTCTGGTTAATGAGCAGCATGAAGTTCTTTGACAGGGGAGAAGAGAGTGGCCTCGGTCTACACATAGCTGCACTCTCCATCGGGAAGCCAGCTAAATATGGATTTACAATTGGACCCAGAGTATGGATTTTTGATGAGGTAGTGGCGTACAGGAAACGTCACTGAACTGGTAACTGGGAACATGGATTCAAATCCCACCATGGCAGCTGGTGGAATTTAATTCAATTTGCAAACCTGGAATTCAAGCCTACTCTCAGTAATGGTGACCATGACAACCATCACCAATTGTAGCAAAAACTCATCTGGTTCACTAGTTAATGTCCTTTAGGGAAGGAAATCCGCCATCCTTACCTGGCCTGGCCGACATGTGATCCAGACCCACAGCAATGTGGTTGACTCTTAACTGCCCTCAGCAACAGCCCAGCAAACCATTTGAGGGCAATTAGGGATGGGCAATGAAAACTGGCCTCAAACGTAACGCCAATATCCCATGAAATAATTTTTTTTAAATTCATTCTCGGGATATGGGCTTGGCCAGTTTTTGTTCCACAGTCTGATTTACCTTGGGACGGTGAGGTTGTACCTTCATCTCTTTGAAGGCCCACTGGTCCATTGCAGAGGGCAGTTAAGAGTCAAGCACCTCAGTATGAGACTGGAGTCACATTTAGGCCTGGACAACTTAAGAACAGGAGGTTTCCTTCCCTAAAGTGTATTAATGAACCTGTTGTGACAACCTGACAGCTTTATGACCACTTTTATTCGCAGAAATTTTCAATTTCTCGATTTTAATTTAACTGAATTCAAATTCTCAATCTCTGGGTTACTAGCCCAGTTACATAATCACTATGCTGCCATATCCATCATTAATCTTGCTTCCTCAAACCCTCTCCCTCCATCATACTCTTATTGTAGCTACAACTAACATCGACTAACTGCATTTTGGGCACCGGTTTACTTATTGGGGAGTGATATGCAGTCACAGTTTAAAACAAATCAAATTTCTTGACTTAGCCCTTGATCACTAATAATAGGGTGGCATCATGGTGTGCTCACACTCAGTATCACTGAGCTGGAGTAGCCCATGTTCAAAACAAGAATGTCATTTGGCAGACTGTTGGACACATCCGTTGAGATATGGGGGGGGGGGGGGAAGAGGCAGAGGGAGAGGCAAGTGGGTGGGGCTTGGTCATTTGGGAAGATAAGAGGAATGCTGAGGTGCTTCCCATAGACATGTAACTGTTACAGAGAGCAGGACAGTTTGTGAAGGACCAAACTGGTGTTGGTCGCGGAATAAGACACAAAGGCGATGGTCCAAGTGACCTGTTTCCAAAGCTGTATCATTTAATAACCCACTGCTACGCTAGCAGCCTGGAAATACAGCACCAGCTGAGGAACATTATTATCTGTAATAAGTTCCATGTTTTAGTAACTTGAAGATGATGATGATAATGATAATCTGTATTGTCACAAGTCGGCTCACATTAACACTGCAGTGAAGTTACTGTGAAAAGCCCCTAGTTGCCACACTCTGGCGCCTATTCGGGTACACTGAGGGAGAATTCATAATGTCCAATTCACCTAACAAGCACGTCTTTCGGGTCTTGTGAGAGGAAACTGGAGCACCCAGAGGAAACCCACGCAGACACGAGGAGAACATGCAGACTCCACACAGACAGTGACCCAAGCCAGGAATCAAAGCTGGGACCCTGGTGCTGTGAAGCCACAGTGCTAACCACTGTGCTACCATGCAGCTCTGCGAAGCCAGCGGTAGTGGGGAATGATTTATTGAACTAAAGATAATACTCTACCCACGGCAGTAACACTCTCTCTATCCAGTCCCTGTTGGGACAACCAACAGCTCCGGGCCTTGCTTGGGCAAGCTGCATATGTAGATCTAACAAGCTCCTGCTGGGTGGCCTCTGCCCCCTACCTGGGAAGCTCGTACTCCACGAGTCCCACGGCGAGATCGACAATGGTTTCCCTGTGGTCCTCGACAAATGCCCACATCTACAATGGAACTTGCCTATGTAAACATGTCACGCTGCAATGACAGGCATCCACCAGCGATGGCACTATTGCAGACTGCAAGCCTCAAGTTGGAAATTCATTCTGCTAACCGACTGTCCTCCTCCACTTTCAGTATTTTACTCCAGACTGTCAAAACAAAAACAAATATTAGGCTCTACAAAGGCGAGGATAAGACAGGATTTAAAAATGGAGACCTAAGTCAGATCTTCCTACTTTCCAAGGATTCTGAGGTCTCAAATCCCACAACACTTGGTCCCCAATTCCCACAAAAATAACAAGCTGAATTTTTTAAAACAAAATGCTATAATCCCCATGTACGTGAATGCTGTGCAATAACTGGGAGATCACTACTGTACCGACAGTCGGTGTGAGCCCAGCAAACAGCCGTCACCATGCCAACAGCTAGAGGGCCCGTCCATCGTCACTGTGGCAACAGCTGGAGGGCCCGCCCCTTCCGTTACAGAAAAATGACTTTTACAACATACAGGTATTTTAAACAAACAATTATTTGAGATCCAAATCAAATGAAATGTTTTGGTTTTAAATATGCGTCACATGGCGGTCTTTTTAACTTTTCGGTCGCCACGGCAACGGCCGGCACAGGAAGTGGATGGGCGCCGTGCTGCTCCGCGCGTTGCATGCTGGAACCTTGGAGACCCGGGCGGCGCGAGGACGCACGGCCGATGGGATGGCGCATGCGACCTGGAGGCGCCGTGACGGCGCATGCTCCCGGTGCAGAGTGGCCGCAGGATTGCTGCTGTTCATTAAGTCCTCCATTAAACATTGATCAAAGTACAGAGGAAAAAACAAAAAATAAATTTCACGAAATATTGCACCTATTTTATATAAATATCCTTGACTAAAGACCTGAGCCCAAAGTCTATGCTGATCCAAGAGTGCAGTGCTGGAGGAGTGCTGCACTGTCCAAGTGCCTTGTGTGTGATAATTCAAGACCCTCTTAAGTAATTTCAAACACCCCATAAAGCGGATACATTGAAGGGGATATCTCCCCAATACCCTGCCCAATTATATCTTAAATTTAGAGTACCCAATTAATTTTTTACAATTCAGGGGCAATTTAGCGTGGCCAATCCACCTAGCCTGCACATCTTTGGGTTGTGGGGGCGAAACCCACGCAGACACGGGGAGAATGTGCAAACCCCACACGGAGAGTGCCCCAGAGCCGGGATCGAACCTGGGACCTCGGCGCCGTGAGGAAGCAGGACTAACCCACTGCGCCACCGTCTGCCCTCCGCCCAATTATATCTTATCCAACTTTTTTTTAAAAACATGAAAATAAATGCAAAATTCTGCAGACGCTGAAAATCTGAAATAAAAGAAAATTCTGGATCAACTGCAGATCTGGCAGCGTCCATGGAGAGAGAAGCAGAGTTAACGTTTCAGGTCAAAATGACCCTCCTACCGAACAGGTCCTCTGCTTATCTCCACACTTGCTGCCAGACCTGCTGAGTTTATCCAGTGTTTTCAGTTTTTAAATATTTGGAGAAAAAAACATGATCTAGTCAGCATCAAATTTCTGACTGGGAGGCTGTGTGCGAGTTGCCTCTGTTAAATTAAATTAGTGACTACACATCAAAAGTGCTTCATTTACTGTAAAGTGTCCTGCTAGGTGCAGAAACAGAGAACTAGAATGATATCAGCATGAGGAATTTAAGTTTACGTGGAGAGATAGAGAAGCAAGGGTTGTTAGAGCAGAGAAGGTCAAGTCAAGATTTCATAGAGGTGTTCAAAATCATGAAGGGTTTTGATAGCGTAAATAGGGAGAAACTGTTCCCACTGAAGGAAGGTTCAGTAACCAGAAAGTGATTGGCAAATGGTCAGAAGGGTCAGGAGGATTTTATTTTATGCAGTTGTTGCGACCTGAGATGCACTGCTTAGGAGGAAGCAGATTCAATACTAATCATCAAAAAATAATTTGATAAGTACTTGAAGGGAAATTTACTAGGATGTGGGAAAAGAACGGAAGGGAGGGATTAATTGGATGACTTTTGCTTATTCTAATCTCGATGTTTCGGGGGCGCTATTTGACAAACAGCAACAGAGGCATCCCTTAATCAATGCCACCAGAACAGGTTAATCGGTTGTTTATTTCTTTGTTGAATCTTGCTGTGCTCCAATTCCCTGCTGCATGTACCTACATGTCAGTGACTACACTTCAAAATTGTATTGCAGGCCAGGAGACATCGAAACGATGTGAGAGTTCCTGCTAAAATCAAGTTATTGACAGATAACTACCGATGCAGCATTTATTGGCAATCTCGTTCATAGATCACGAAATATTAGGTGCAGGAATTGGCACATTCACAGACTGGTAGAGTTGGGAGCACACAGTCAGTTGAGTTTGAGAGTCAGCTGCCTTGTGAGGGCAGAGTACTTCATGAGGAGAGGTTGGCAAAGTTGGGAATGTAGTCCTTGGAACAGAAATGGTTGAAGGGTTCCAGATGATGGGAGGTTGTGGTAGAGTGGAGCAAACCAGAGGTCATGGATCTAACATCATTGGCAAAAGATCCCAACAGAAGATGATGAGAAATTTTATTCACTAAAAGAATTGTTGGAATTTGGAACATTCTACCTGAAAAGGTGGTGAAAGCTGATCCCATGAATAATTCTAAATGTTGGACAGGTACTTGAGGAATTTACAGGATTATGGACAGAAAGTGGAGGATGTGGCACTAATACAGCCACTAATATGGCCACTGTTGTAATAATGTGGGAAACACAGCAGTTGATTTGTGCATAGCAAGCTTCCACAGGGAGCAATGCCATAATTCTGGAGTGAGGTCATTGAACTGATACATTAACACTGCGTTTTTCTCTCTCCACAGCACTTAGAGTCATAGACTTTTACAGCACAGAAAGAGGCCCTTCTGCCCATCCTGTCTGTGCGCCCATCAAGCACCTATTTATTCAAATCCCATTTTCCAGCCTTGGCTGTAGCCTTGTACGCTGTGGCATTTCAAGTGCTCATCTAAAAGCTTCTCAAATGCTCTGAGGGTTCCTGCCTCTACCCCGCTTTCAGCCAGCGAGTTCCAGATTCTCACCACCCTCTGGGTGAAACTGTTTTTCCTCAAAACCCCTCTAATTCTCCTGCTCCTTACCTTACATCCATGCCCCCTGCTTAATGGCCTTTCTACTAAGGGTAAAAAGGAGCGGCACGGCAGCACAGTGGTTAGCACTGGTGTTTCACAGCGGCAGGGTCCCAGGTCCCAGGTTCGATACCCGGCTTGGGTCACTGTCTGTGCGGAGTTTGCACGTTCTCCCCGTGTCTGCGTGGGTTCCACCGGGTGCTCCGGTTTCCTCCCACAAGTCTTGAAAGACGTGCTTGTTAGGTGAATTGGACAGTCTGAATTCTCCCTCAATGTACCCGAACTGATGCTGGAATGTGGTGACGAGGGGATTTTCACAGCAACTTCATTGCAGTGTTCATGTCGCCTACTTGTGACAATAATAAAGATTATTATTCTTTTCTTCCTATCTATGCCCCTCATAATTTTATACACCTGAATCAGGTCCCCCCTCAGCCTCCTCTGCTCCAAGGAGAACAACTCCAGTCTAACTAGCCTCCATTCATAGCTGAAACACTCCAGCCCAGGCAGCATCCGGGTAAATCTCCTCTGATTAAGCTTTCCAGCGTTTTCTTTTTTTATTTCAGATTTCCAGCGCCTGCAGTATTTAGCTTTCGGATTGGTCAGTACACAAGGAATAAATCACCTAAATCATTATAGTGTTATGGGCCATCCACCAGAGAAGGAACTTCATCCAGAAGAAGGCATCATTTGACAGTGTGGCACTCCCTCAACACTCCTGGATTAATTGCCTGAAATGTGTTTCCCCTGGTTACCAACATTCTTGCCTGTGCAAACAATTTCCCCAAGCTACTCGATAAGACCCTCTTAACATTCAACCCATCGAGTAAATCTCCACCTTGTTTTGGTGTACATTAGAGAGCCAGGACTTGGTTCTGTCCCTGAATCTGACTTTATTTCCTTTCCTCCATGTGCAAGTCCAGGGGAAATCGATTAGTTTTATATCAAGGCTTTTGCAGTCAGTTAGAGATAAAATGGGCAGGATTCTCCGATCCTTGCGCAAAGTGTTGACGCCGTGGTAAACACCGGATGTGTTTTACGCCGGCGTCATGTGGCCCTAGGACCAGCGATCCTGCGCCGTACAGAGGGCGGGATTCTCCGACCCCATGCCAGGTCAGAGAATCGCCGGGTGGGGCGTGATTCAGGTGACACCGCTCCGCCGATTCTCCGGTCACCGGAGAATTGCGCCATTGGCACCGGCGTGCCGCTGGTCGGGGGCCATTGAAAGCGGCCCCCCCCCCAGCGATTCTCCCTGCTCAATGGGCCGCGTGCCTGCCGAGTTAGGCGGGGTACCGCCGGCGCCGGTCTCGTATGGTCCCACCCGGCAGGACCTCAGCATTTATGTTGCGGGGGCGCGGCCTGGTGCGGGGGAGGGGGGATCCGACCCCGGGGGGGGGGCTCCATGGTGGCCTGGCCCACGATCGGAGTCTACCAATCAGCAGGTGGGCTTCTGCTGGTGGGGCCCTATGTCCCTCCGCGCTAGGCCCCTGTAGCTCTCCGCCATGTTGCGTTGGGGCGGTGCGGAGAAGGCAACTGCGGCACCCGTTCTGACGCCGGTATTGGCAGCTGGAGCAGCGTGAGGCTCTCCAGTGCCGTGCTGGCCCTCTGTGCGGCGCAGGATCGCTGATTGTAAAACGCTCCTGCATATACAACGGCGTCAACACTTGGCCTCAGGGTCAGAGAATCCCGCCCAGGGGGCCAGCACGGCACTGGAGCGCTTTACCCAGCTGCAGCTGCCGATACGGGTGCGGGCACGGCCGGCGCGAGTTCATGCATGCGCGTGCGTTACTGTCTCCACGCCGGCCCCGACGCAACATGGCGGAGACCTAAAGGGGCCCGGCGCGGAGGAGCATAGGCCTGTTGCTAACTTTTGGTTGGTTCTTAATTTGGCTCTATTTAATCACGTTTGCTCAAGAGTCGCCAGGTATCTTTCGACACCGCCAGAAGGTTCAGAACCGAATACTGATCAATGATTCGATACACCAGTTAGTAAGTTCAAAAGCAATGCTCATTTATTTATACACAGTCAAATCTACTCATGCATAAACTCTACAAACTAAACTACCAATATTACTAAAGCCTATACTTAGCTTCGGACGCCCACTCAGTCAGAGGAACAATGGCCGTTGCTCAGCTCTGAGGCTGCTGGGTTGAGCTGTTTACAGGGTAACAACTAGGAGCGTCTATCTCGTAGTGTGCGTTGACTTGGAACTTACTTGGTCTGCTGTAGCTGCTCGGCAGGTCTCTCTCTTCGCTGAGAGCCAAAGCCAAAGGAGGGTGTTCTCCCTTGGGGGATACCTGGTATCCCCAAAAGGGCTTTGCGCTCTTTTGGGCGGGCCTTGAACTTGGCCTCAACTAATTGGGTCTTTCCCAATCATCGGTATCGATTTTCCTCCAATAGAAGGGTGGTTCCCTGATCGCTGGGCGTGTCCTGGTGACTGTCAGTCAGCTTTGTCTTAGCTTCTTCTGGCGCCGGGGAGTCTGTCCTAACATTGTGTATCTAAATGTTTCCCTTTTGTCCCCGGAGATGGCTCATTAGTATGTAAATATTTTGGTAGTTTCTGTCCTTTCTGAGCGTTTAAGGTTCTAATCAACAGACAGAGCTTGCACCTGCATGTTTCTTAGCATTGTCCAATTTTCCCTGCATTCTTTGCAAGTGTCCACTTTGTAATCGGGACGTGGCCATCCCAGATGGCTACACCCCCTCCTTGTGATCCTCAATGCGAAGCATGAAGGATCACATTACCATGGCGCCTTCATCCTCTGGTCCCCGGGGTACCCATGCTTAGGCTTTACACTGTCCTATCCTATGCAACACAATTTTGCCTAAACCATTTTAAATACATTCATTATCAAAAAATTCTACGGGCCGCTATGACATTAATACATGCATTACAGAAAAGTAAAAAACTCGAACCTCTAACTATTCTCAATAAACTATCCTCATTTAAACAATCCAAAAATACAAACAATCCAAAAATAATCTATACATCTTAAACTGTACAAAATAGCAGCACACAAATTTATCTGGGCTGGCAGTCAGACACAGAGGTTTACATCTCTTTATTCCATAGAATACATTAAACAAAATGGATGCTCTTTAATCCGTCCCAATGGGTTCGGGATTCTGGTGAAATCTGAAAATGGGGGACCTAAATCTGTATACCGGGGTGCGAGAGCGATATGCTCTGTTTCACCATTTCCTGACTCTAAACGTTTGCACGACACTACAAAGTATCGCCAGCACCAAAAGTGCTTCAACAACATATGAGAGCGAGTACCAGGTGATAAACATATCACACCTGGTCGGGGTATTGCCAGCTGTCGCTGGGCTAGTTATCTCGGGGTTCCGTGTATTACAGGGGTGAGAGTCATTTACGGTTTGTGTGGTAGGGGTCAGGGGGTAGCGTCCGCGCAGAACTGAAGGGATCCCGCTAAGATCCATGTGAACATGAAGGCTGTCTTCATCTTTGTCGGACTTCTTTGTCTTCCTCTGGGGTTCCTGGGTTTCTGGAGTTCTGTGAACACAAGCATAATTTCTGTTATTATCTTGCTTAAGATCTCGTATGTCTGTCTGTCTGTCCTTTACTGCCAATTTCCCTTTATAATTGGTCACCATCTGTGACTCCCTCATTTTTAAAAAACCGAATATTTGGACAAGACATCTAAGAAAATACTGCCATACTGCGAGCCGTCTCGCAGCCTGTGTGATTTACCATCCCAGTGTTTGAGGATGTAAATAGCATAGGGAAGCAACTTAAGGGTTGCCAAAACCAAACAAAAGAATTTTGAATGTAACAAGCCGAAATGGGGTGCGTATGGGCCGCGGCGAGTAAGAAATGGGTGGAATCCCCGGGTAGGACGGTGATCAATGCCGTATGTGCTCTACCCGAGCGTAGCTGACCAGAGGGGGGGTCCTCAGGCAGAGCGGGGACCAATGCCGTTTCTCCACTGCCTGAGCAACCGGCAAGAACGGGTAAGAATGTGCTCATCGTGGGGGGCTGCCTCTCAAATTAGGAAAGCAACTATGAGTCGGGTTCTGTCGACAGACTAGTTCCTCGGAACTATTGTCTGGGACAAACTTGTACCTTTAACAAGGTTCTGGTGACAAACTAGTTCCTCGAACAGCCATTTGCCGTCAAAGGGGGTGGTGACGTGGGGCCGTGAAAAACTTTCCAAGTTTACACACAACACTTAACGATAACACTAACGAACAAACATTCAACAAACATGGTGGAGGTTCCATCAGAAAGGACACCGTATCTCTCCATCCGTTCCTTTTTTCTCCATCATCTGGACACCTCACTGCTCAATAGCGAACAGGGTCGCAAAGGGATTCGTTTGGTGGGAGTCAGACTCTAAGTCATCATCTTCTCCCGGGTGCCAAACTCTTGTCTGTAGTAACCGTGCTAAAGCTGCTTGGGGCGAATTGCGGTCCATCTCATCATTCCGGATGAGCCTGAACGAATTGTCTCGGTGCCAGAATCGTGTGTCGAGGTTGGAGCTACTATGCTTCAATCCGTAATCGTCGGGCAGTGGATCTGGGTCAGGGGCTTTGATATAAGTGATTTCAAATGGGTCTGTAGAATCATGCTCAGATTCACTGGGAGTGGGGCCTGGTGCAGGGGTGTAGTCGTATCATGGTGTGCTGTGGCTATCGTCATCTTGATCGCTATCACTGTTGCTGCTGGTTGAGGGAAGGGCGAGGTGGAGTCGTGCCTCTGGGGGCGGAGTTGAAGTTGTGTCTGAGGGCGGGCTGGACTGGCTGGGGGAGGGTAGGAATATGTCATCTGTGGGCGGGGCGTGATCATCTGCTGCTGCGAGCAGGATGTGGTGTGTGGTTATTCTGTGAGCCATAAGCCTTGAGCTGGTTTATATGAAACCACGCAGACTTACCATTGGGATATGTAATTTTGTATACCGAGGGGCTGACTTTGTCCGAAATGGAGTACGGACCAGAAAATTTTGGGGAAAGGAATGAACTTGGGTTGTAAAGGGAAAGCATAACTTGTTGCCCTACTGTAAACTCAGTGGCGTGTACTGTTTTGTCGAAACAGGCTTTGCTCTGTTTCTTCCTGGTTCCAAGTCTCACTGCTGTGGCGAGTTGGGCTGTCTTTATGTTCTGTACTAGTTGTGTGACCGCATTTTCATCCGTGAGGGCTGTAACTGTGGGGCTGGCCAAATCCAGTCCTAATAAATACTCTGCCTTTCATGGGGCGTCCGGTCATGAGGGTGTGGGGGGTGTATCCTGTGGATGTAGATACCGTGTTTCTTAAAAACATCAAAGCAAATGGGAGTACTGAATCCCAGGTACTATTATTTTGCTGAACCATTTTCCTGAGGGTGGCTTTCAATGTCCTATTCATTCGTTCTACTATACCACTTGACTGGGGGTGGTATGCGATATGGAACTTTTGTGTAATTCCGAAAATTGTGAGGACGTTTTTCATTTCACGTCCGGTGAAATGGGAGCCTTGATCGGACTCTATACTGCGTGGGAGGCCCCATCTTGCAAAGATGTGGTGTGTTAATATTTTAGCCATTGTCTTGGCCGTATTAGTTCTTGACGGAAATGCTTCCATTTTGTGAAGGTGTCTGTGACCACCAACACATACTTGTAACCATTTCTGCACGGGGGTAGGGGTCCTATATAATCTATCTGGAGATTTGTCCAGGGTCCATTAACGGGGTGGGTATGGCTAAATTGAGCCTTTTTAGCATATCTGTCCGGATTGTTCTGGGCACAGATTAAACAATTCTATACGTAGTGTGTGACATCGGTTTTTAAATCAGGCCACCAGCAGAGCGGTCTGAGGTGGGCTAGGGTGGGTTCAATTCCTTGGTGTCCAAGATTGTCATGGAACTGACAAATGATCTGGTTCCTGTCCTGGCTGGGAGCTATATAAATGCCATCCTTTAAAATCACACCGTCGTGTGTGAAATGAAATGAAAAATGAAATGAAAATCGCTTATTGTCACATGTAGGCTTCAATGAAGTTACTGTGAAAAGCCCCTAGTTGCCATATTCCGGCGCCTGTTCAGGGAGGCTGGTACGGGTGCTGATCGCGTTTCTAAACTTGTTGTACGGGGCTGGGAAGGTTCCCTTTAAAACTTCCCTGAGTTTCTCGTCCTCTTTCTGGGCCTTCGCTAAATCCTGAATGTTGGTCTGTGAGACCTGAACTGCGTGTACTGGGGTGCTTTCGGGGGGGGGGTTCCAAAAATAACTGTGCCTGGAGTCTGCCTTCGCTAGGGCGTCTGCTTTAACGTTACCGGGGGGGGAAGAACGGTGATGACTGTGAACCTTAATTATGCCGTATTTCCTATCCTTCGCTGTCTCGAAGAGTAATGGAGTAATGGGGCTGAGGGTAGGGGTTTACCGTCCGCGGAAACAAATCCTCTTGTTTCCCAGAGTGGTAAGAACTCTGTCAAACTATTACAGACATACAAGCTGTCTGAATAGATGTCTGCTGGGGTCGGGAACGAGTCTGGGTGGTCTACAATATACGCAATTACTGCCAGCTCTGCTGCCTGCGAGCCTAAGTGTCCTGGCAACTTTAAGGAAATTTCATCTTGGGCACGTCCCTGCGCGTCCTCTACATATATACTGCAACCGGTAATTCTCTCTCCATTTAACACTGTGGATGAGCCAACCACATAAATCCTTAGGGGTGCTCACATGTCTGTGGGCTGGGGTCTCTGGGGTGTACTACCTGTTTTCCTGGGGGGTGTTTTGGGAATAAATGGGCCTGTGTTGTGTTTTGTGGTGATGATCTCACATTCGTGACGGGTGCCTGCATACTGCAGATTATCGGCAAGGAATATGTGGGTTTTGGTTCTTTTTACCGTGATGTCCCGTCCCTGTAAAAGAAGGTCCCACGGGCTGCGCGGATTTGGCTGACTGCCATCTTTAAGTCGGCCGTCTAACAATAGCTGTGTCGGTGTGTGTTCTGTGAGGATGGTGATGGGGTTGAGTCCTGTAATGTATGCGAAGTATTGCACTGCCCAAAAAACTGCGAGCAGGTGCCTTTCACAGGCAGAAAATCCTTGCTCTACGGGGTCTAACATGCGTGAGGCGTATGCTACTGGTCGTGGCGTTCCTGGAGGAGCACGGCAGAAAGGGTTCGGCCGGTGCTTGCTACCTCTATAGCGTACGGGGAATGTGGATCTGGGACCTGTAGTGCGGGGGCTGTGCTGAGTGCTCTTTTTAAAGCGTCCACGGCATCTGTATGAAGTCTCCTACTGAGCTAATCCTATTTACGTATTCTCCTACTGTGAGTGTGGCGGGGGCTTGTGCTGCCTTTGCCATTTTCCATACACACTTGTTAACTGGATCAAAAGAAAGGTTATGGGAGCTCATGAAATCGATCCCAAGTATATGTTCTGCTGTCTGGGGCAGATCAACTAAAACTACGGGGTGCTTGGTTGCGATGTTCCCTATCTGTATTGCTATAGGGGCTGTGATGTGTCGCTGTTGTAAATGTCCTGTAAAACCGCTGAGTGTAATGGTGTCTGTTGTGGGCCACGTGTGTCGCTGGAACATCGTGGAGGAATTGAGTGTGGTGCGGGACTCTCCTGTGTCCCAAAGAAATTCCACGGGTTGTCCCCGAACTTTGCCTGCTACTACCGGTCTACCGGACTTGTCCCAAAGGGTGTTGCAGACCCAAGTTCGGGAGCCCGAACACCATCAGTCGGTGCCGTTCATGTCTGTACTCTCTGAACGGGGGCTAACGCTATGGATCGGTTTTGCCCTATTCTTGTTTAGGGTGCCTGTCTGTTGGTTTCTCTGCTGCTTCTGGGGCGCGTTGCACTCTCGTGCAAAGTGTCCTAGCTGTCCACAATTATAACCTTCCTGAGCTTTGAGCTGGGGTTGGCTGTTCCTGCCCTCATTTAGCCATGCAGGGTTCTGGTGTGCTTTAACTGGGTTCATTTCTACCTGCTCTTCATCGGGTGTTATAAATGCGGTTTTGCCTGCAATTGATTGCTCCCAAGCGCGGGACAATCTCTTCAAAACCCATTTTTCATTGTGGGCCTCACCTGAGGGGTCATAATTTGCGCAATCTTTTCGTCCTGCTTCTGTGGCGGGGGGGACTAGAATTCGGGTCCATTCGGCCATATTAAATGGGGACAAATGGGCGCGGGCTAACTCTCCAAAAACTGCGGTAAAGTGAATCCACAAACGTCCAGCAAACGCTGTGGGGTGCTCTGTCTTCTTTTGCCTACACTTATTTAGGCCTTCTACGGGGTCTCCTCTGTTATAGCCGATCACATCAAGGATCGCTGTGTGCATCTCTTGGAGTGTGCCTCCTCCTACATTCTATGGGTCGGGAAGGGCTGCTACGACTGAAGGGTCGAGGCTTAAAACTGTGAGCTTCACTTGCTCCTTTTCGTCCAGGCCGTACATGGTAGCCTGCTGTTTGACTTTCGCGAAAAAGTGGTGGGGGTCTGAAGTGGGAAGGAACGGTGCAATTTTTCCACACACGTCCCGTAATTGGGTCACGGTTAACGGGGTTGTGGAAAGGAAATCTGCTTCTCCTTCTCCTGTGGCCCTGCGGTGTGTGGTCACAGGATTCATGGGGGTGTGTTCTGCCTGGTTGGGGCACTTTCCTTTTCTGGGGTTTTTCCTGCGTACATGTCCCATGTACGTATCTATGGGTAGTCTCGTTCAATTCCTGCCAGTTGGGCCGTTTTCTTGATCTAGTTGGGGACCGAATGTACTCTGAAATCCATTTTGCACGGACAGCAGAGATTGCAATTCTGCAATTTGTTTCCGGAACTTTGCATGGTCTACTGAGCTCTGCCTTTGTTCCATCGTGGACGTATGGAGTGCTCGTAGGGCTGCTTTTATTTCGTTGCACTGCTTCTGCAATTTCTCAACTTGCTGTTCTGTTTCTTGTCTTACCAAGACCGCACGTTGCGTGTCCTGGTAGGCCTTATCGTATTGTGTCTGAAAGCTGTTCAAATGCGCGAGACTGATGTGCCCTCTTGTCATCATCCACCTCTCTGTCCCTTGCTGCTAACTGCTCTTTCAGATCTCGATTCTCTTTCTCTACCTCACTCATGTCTACCTCACTGGTTCTGTCTCTCTCCTCTATCTTTCTACGGAGCGTCCTAACGACCTCCCCTGTGCCTCGCAATTGTGCCAAACAGGACACGATTGCCATCGGCTTGCGAGCTTTTCCCAAGCTCTTCTTGTGGATCTCTGACAGGTTCTTCCACCAAGTATGTCCGATACTCCCGGGTCCTGTTTCCTCATTATCACAGAATTCACTCCAAAGGGGCCATCCTTTCCCTTTGAGATATTTCCTGATCTCTTCTTCCCAAACGGGACACTGTCCTACTCTACGGGTCACTGCGCCCTTGAATTCCTGGGGGATCATAAGGCGATTCATTGCCTTCACTGCCATTCTCTCTACTAGGATCTCTAACGAATTTGCAACAGGGGGTGATAAAGTGGTGATGTAAACACGGGTACGGCTTACGCTAATTTCCGGCCTACAAAACTCCCTACAGTTTTTTGCAACAAAGTCTCTCAGGTTTACCTTATATCCCTGTTAGTACGCATGCATTAACACACTTCTGAATCTCAGAGGCTTGATCTTAACGCTCTTAACGCTTGCGGTTTTCTTTCTGTTCTCAATTGGATTCTCAATTGGGTTCTCTCGGAGTGGTCCCACCAGAGTTGCCAGTAAATGTTGCTAACTTTTGGTTGGTTCTTAATTTGGCTCTATTTAATTACATTTGCTCAAGAGTCCCCAGGTATCTTTCGACACCGCCAGACGGTTCAGAACCGAATACTGATCAATGACTCGATACACCAGTGAATAAGTTCAAACTCAATGCTCATTTATTTACACAGTCAAATCTACTCATGCATAAACTCTACAAACTAAACTACCAATATTACTAAAGCCTATACTTAGCTTCGGACGCCCACTCAGTCAGAGGAACAATGGCCGTTGCTCGGTTCTGAGGCTGCTGGGTTGAGCTGTTTACAGGGTAGCAACTAGGAGCGTCTATCTCGTAGCGTGCGTTGACTTGGGACTTACTTGGTCTGGCGTAGCTGCTAGGCTGGTCTCTCTCTTCGCTGAGAGCCAAGGCCAAAGGGGAGCGTTCTCCCTTGGGGGATACCTGGTATACCCAAAAGGGCTTCGCGCTCTTTTGGGCAGGCTTTGAACTTGGCCTCAACTAATTGGGTCTTTCCCAATCATAGGTATCGATTTTCCTCCAATAGCGGGGTGGTTCACTGATCGCTGGGCCTGTCCTGGTGACTGTCAGTCAGCTTTGTCTTAGCTTCTTCTGGCGCCGGGGAGTCTGTCCTAACATTGTGTATCTAAATGTTCCCCTTTTGTCCCCGGAGATGGCTCATTAGTATGTAAATCGTTTGGTAGTTTCTGTCCTGTCTGAGCGTTTAAGGTTCTAATCAACAGACAGAGCTTGCACCTGCTTGTTTCTTAGCATTGTCCAATTTTCCCTGCAGTCTTTGCAAATGTCCATTTTGTAATCGGGACGTGGCCATCCCAGATGGCTACAGGCCCCCCCCCCCCCCCCCCCCCCCGGAAAGGCCCGCCCGCTGATCCGTAGGCCCCAATCACGGGCTAGGCCACCATGGAGGCCCCCACCTGGAGTCGGATCCTTCCTCCCCCCCACCAGGCCGCCCCCTGCAGCCAGAATGCCGAGGTCCCGCCGGGTAGGACCACGCAAGATCGACGGCGGTGGGACTCGGCCAAACTTGGCGGGCACTCGGCCCATCGCGCGGAGGGCGACCGTGTCGATTCTCCGGTCACCGGAGAATCAGCCATCCGGCGTCGGAGCGGTGTCGCGGGATTCGATTCTCCGATCCGGCGCGGGATTGCAGAATACCGCCCATTATTTCTGCATTTTACTCATAATTCTGAGCTTTGTTTTTGCTGTGGACACAGGGGGCTCTAATGCAAAACGAAAAACTAACTGGCGTGACTTTAAAAGGAGGAATGCTGTCTGGCACAGTACAGGGGCAGTACGTTATAGCGGAGGGAAGATCCGGAGAGTAAGGAGTTCCTGAGCTGCTTTCCAGACTGGCTGTGATCGTATCTGTAGAGCAGACTCCTATCCTCATGCTGCTTCACCATGAACCCATGTAAATCCTGGCCAGCAGCTTCTCTCCATCT
Organism: Scyliorhinus torazame; assembly: GCF_047496885.1. Classification (NCBI taxonomy): domain Eukaryota; kingdom Metazoa; phylum Chordata; class Chondrichthyes; order Carcharhiniformes; family Scyliorhinidae; genus Scyliorhinus; species Scyliorhinus torazame. The sequence goes on along the minus strand of NC_092709.1, from coordinate 341,869,209 downwards.
CCCAACTCCTATTCTTTCCTCTCTCTCTTTTCCCCTTCTCCCCCTCTCCCTCCCTCCAAGTCTTCCGCCCTCATTCTTTCTCTCTCTCTCCCTCTCCCTCCCTGAGTCCCTCTACCTCCCACCCTCCTTCCTTCCCTTTTGCTCCCTGTACCCTCTGTCACCCTCTCCTTCCCGCCCACTCCCACCACTTTCTCCCACACCCTCCTTCCCCTCTCTTCCCCTCCACCTCCCGCCTCTTTCCCTCCCCCACTCTCTCTCACCCTTTTTCTACCCTCTCTCCCCCTCCCTCCCCACCTCCCTACCTCTCCCTCCTTTCTTCTCCCTCCCCTTAACTTCCTCTTTCCCTCTCTCCCTCCCTTCCTTCCTCCCTCTCCCACCCTCTCTCCCTCCCTCATTTCCTACCTCTCTCCCTCCCCTCCCTCCCTCTGTCTCTCCCCTCCCTCCCTCTCTCCCTTCCCTCCTCCTCTCTTCCTTCCCTCTCTCCCTTCCTCTCTCCGTCGCCCTCCCTTCCTTCCTCTCCCGCCCTTCATCTCTCCCTTCCCTCCGTTCCCCTCCCTGCCTTCATTTTTCTCCCTCCCTTCCTCTCTCCTTCTTCCTCACCTCCCTCTCCTCCATTCCCTCCCTCTCTCCCTCCCACTCCCACCCCCTTCTCTGCCCCTTTAAAAAATTTTTAACGGGGGTGAATGTGGTGAATGTATTACGGCAACCATTCACCACTGTATTACGTTACATTACATTGTACTATGCTGAAGCCTTTGTGGGCTCCACCTATGGACCATTGTATTACATTACTGTGGTAATACCAGGTATTGCAGTACCTGAGAGGTGGATGACCATTGGCTAGACCTAGGAGTCTACCATTGGCTAACGTACGTAGCTCCGCCCTGAGAGGCGGGGTGTAAGAAACAATGCCGTCCCAGCAGCCTTCACTTTCTGTGTCAAAGCTGCTGGGTACAGTTCTAGCTGATTAAAGCCGATTAGTTATGACTCACCTTGTCTCGAGAGTAATTGATTGTGCATCAATTTAATCAGCTATTACTTCTGAAAGGCTGGATCTCCGCATCAAGCCGGAGTACCTTCAGCTCAGCCCCCACGCAGACAACTCCGCTGCTATCTTCAAGCACTGGCTGGCGTGTTTTAAGAGCTTCGTCGACACGGCCGCTGACACCCCCACGGAAAGGCAGAAAATGCACCTTCTACGCTCCCGGGTCAGCCCTGCAATCTACCCTCTGATCAAGGAGGCGGAGAATTATGCTGCAGCTATCGAGCTGCTAGAAGGGCACTATATCCACCCAGTGAACCAGGTCTACGCCCGTCACCTGCTGGCAACTGGAAGGCAAAGCCCTGAAGAAACACTGGAAGACTTCTATTGGGCACTGCTAGTGCTGGGCCGGAACTGTGGATGCCCGCCAGTTTCAGGGAACGAGCACACGGAACTTTTGATCAGGGATGCTTTCGTGGCAGGTATGACTTCTCCCAACATCCGCCGGAGGCTCCTAGAAATGGACACACTGGGACTTACTGAGGCACGGGCCCTGGCGGGGTCTATGGACGTGGCGTATAAAAACGCGCTGGCTTTTGCTCCCGGATGCGCGGCGCCTCCGTGGGCTGCGTGGCACCCCGTAACGGCAGCCCCCCAGACCTATCCCCTAACCCCACAAACCTGCGCGATGAGACGGCCCACTATCGCTACCGGCCAACGCTGCTTTTTCTGCGGGCAGGCGAATCATCCCCGCCCGCGCTGCCCGGCCCGCACCGCCACCTGCAAAGGGTGCGGCAAGAAGGGCCACTATGTCGGGGTCTGCCAGGCCCGCGCCGTGGCCGCGGTCTCCAGCGACTATCGGCAGCCTTTAGTTCAGGTCCCGGCCGTCCAAAGCCCACCGCCGCCCTCCTATCCCCTGGCCGCGTGCGATCCACGGGCGTGGCCATTTTGCCCCCCGGCCACCACGCTGGATGGGTGGGCGCCGCCATTTTGTCCCTCGCCGCCGCCATCTTCGGCATCCCCGGACTCCATGTGCGACCCGTGGCTGATGCCATCTTGGTTGGGGCCTCAAGCCTCCAGCACAGCCGACTCCACGCTGCCTGACCAGAACTTCCCCTTGCTGCAGCTAGCCTCCGTTACCCTGGACCAGAGCCAGCCCCGGATGCTAGCGAAGGCCACCACAACGATCGCCATCAACGGCCACGTGATGTAGTGCCTGATTGACTCCGGGAGCACGGAAAGCTTTGTCCACCCCGACACGGTAAGGCGCTGTTCTCTTGTCACCCATCCCGTAAACCAACGGATCTCCCTGGCCTCCGGGTCACACGCAGTGGAGATAAAGGGGTTCTGCCTAGCGAACCTCACTGTCCAAGGCAGGGAATTCCGCAATTTCCGCCTGTACGTTCTGCCGCACCTCTGCGCAGCCACCCTGTGGTAGTATGCATTAGGGGTCATGTGGGACTGTGAAGCTGTGATGTCATTGGCTGACAGATCCCGGGTCCTGGTTGGCTGTTGACCTCTAGCTCCGCCCTGAAGGCGGAGTATAAGAACCAGGAGTTCTCCCCCGCAGGCCAGTCTGTTACTGAACTGCGCGGAACAAGTCACGCTTAATAAAGCCTCATCGACTTCATCTCTATACGTCTCTCGTGAGTCTTTGTGCGCTACAATTTATTAAGCGTGCTTAAAGGACTATGGAGCTCAGGATCATCCCGGAATGCCTGAGGATCAGCCCCAACGCAGTGAACTCAGCAGCAGTTTTCAAACACTGGCAGACTTGTTTCGAGGCCTACCTCAGAACGGCCCCCGGCTGGGTCACAGAAGACCAGAAACTACAGGTCCTGCACTCGAGGGTAAGCCCGGAAATTTTCCCTGTCATCGAAGACGCAGAGGATTTCCAGACGGCGTTCGCAGCACTAAAGAGCATCTATATTCGCCCAGTGAACCAGATCTACGCACGCTACCAACTCGCAATGAGACGGCAAAGTCCCGGAGAATCGCTGGACGAATTCTACGCCGCGCTGCTAATTTTGGGACGGGCCTGCAGCTGCCCGCCGGTAAACACAATTGAACACATGGACATGTTGATGCGCGATGCTTTTGTCGCAGGTATGAACTCTCCCCAAATCCGCCAAAGACTTTTGGAAAAAGAGTCGTTGGGACTCTCAGAGGCACGGGCCCTAGCAGCCTCCCTGGATGTAGCCGCGCGAAACGCCTGCGCAGACGGCCCCGACCGCGCGGCAGCCCCTTGGGCTCCGTGGACCCCCGTCGCAACAAACCCCCCCCCCACCCCCACCCCACAGGCTTGCGCGGTCCAGACTCCAAGTCGTCCCGGGGGAGCCCGCTGCTATTTCTGCGGCCAGGCGAAACACCCCTGGCAGCGCTGCCCGGCCCGCGCAGCGATTTGCAAAAGCTGCGGGAAAAAGGGCCATTTCGCGGCTGTGTGCCGGTCCCGGGAGGTCGCCGCTGTCCCAGGAGAAGAAGCAGTCCTGCGCGTTTCTAACGCTCCCCAATCCCCCCAGTGCCCTATGTACGACCCGCAAGCGCAGCAATTTTGGGTCCCGGCCACCGCTGTCCCCGGAGAACAAGGAGTCCTGCGCGTTTCAAACGCTCCCCAACCCCCCCAGCGCCCCATGTGCGACCCGAAGGCGCCGCCATTTTGGGTCCCGGCCACCACGAGGGGAGGAGGGGCGCCGCCATCTTGGGACCCCCCAGCCCTGTACGACGCATGGGTGCGGCCATTTTGTCCACCCCCGCCGCCATCTTGTGACCCCCCAGCCATGTGCGATGCATGGGGGCGGCCATTTTGTTCACCCCCGCCGCCATCTTGGACGGCAACAACGGACCTCAGTGTCGACGGCTCCACGGGGTTCGAGGAAGACGCTCAAGCACTACGATCACGTCTGGCCTCAATGACGCTGGACCAAGCACGGCCCCGGACGCTCCAGACGACGACAACAACGGTGCTGGTAAACGGCCACGAGACACCATGCCTGCTCGACTCCGGGAGCACAGAAAGCTTCATCCACCCCGACACGGTAAGACGCTGTTTTTTGAACATCCGTCCCAGTGCGCAAAAGATTTCCCTAGCTGCAGGATCCCACTCCGTACAGATTAAAGGCTTCTGCATAGTAACCCTAACGGTGCAAGGGAGGGAGTTTAAAAACTACAGGCTCTACGTCCTTTCCCAACTCTGCGCGCCCACATTACTGGGATTAGACTTCCAGTGCAATCTGCAGAGCCTAACCTTCCAATTCGGCGGCCCAATACCCCCACTCACTATCTGCGGCCTCGCAACCCTCAAGGTTGAGCCCCCATCCTTGTTTGCAAACCTCACCCCGGATTGCAAACCCGTCGCCACTAGGAGCAGACGGTACAGCGCCCAGGACCGGACATTCATTTGGTCCGAAGTCCAGCGGCTACTGAAGGAAGGCATAATCCAGGCCAGCAATAGTCCCTGGAGAGCACAGGTGGTAGTAGTAAAGACAGGGGAGAAGCAAAGGATGGTCATAGACTATAGCCAGACCATCAACAGGTACACACAACTAGATGCGTACCCTCTCCCTCGCATATCCGACATGGTCAGTCGGATTGCCCAATATAAGGTCTTCTCCACCGTGGACCTCAAGTCCACCTACCATCAGCTCCCCATCCGCCCAAGTGACCGCAAGTACACAGCCTTCGAGGCAGACGGGCGATTATACCACTTCCTAAGGGTCCCATTTGGCGTCACAAACGGGGTCTCGGTCTTCCAACGAGAGATGGACCGAATGGTTGATCAACACGGGTTGCAGGCCACGTTCCCGTATCTTGACAACGTAACCATCTGCGGCCACGATCAGCAGGACCACGACGCCAACCTCCAAAAATTCCTCCAGACCGCTAAAGTCTTGAACCTCACGTACAACGAGGACAAGTGCGTTTTCAGCACAAACCGGCTAGCCATCTTGGGATATGTAGTGCGCAATGGGATAATAGGCCCCGACCCCGAACGCATGCGCCCCCTCATGGAATTTCCACTCCCTCACTGCTCAAAAGCCCTAAAACGCTGCCTGGGGTTCTTTTCATATTACGCCCAGTGGGTCCCCCAGTACGCAGACAAGGCCCGCCCCCTAATACAGACCACGCTTTCCCTCTGTCGACAGAGGCTTGCCAGGCCTTCAGCCGCATCAAAGCGGATATCGCAAAGGCCACGATGCGCGCCATCGACGAGTCCCTCCCCTTCCAGGTCGAGAGCAACGCCTCCGATGTAGCTCTAGCGGCCACCCTTAACCCAGCGGGCAGACCCGTGGCCTTTTTCTCCCGAACCCTCCACGCTTCAGAAATCCGCCACTCCTCAGTGGAAAAGGAAGCCCAAGCCATAGTGGAAGCTGTGCGACATTGGAGGCAGGAGATTCACTCTCCTCACGGACCAACGGTCGGTAGCCTTCATGTTCGATAATGCACAGCGGGGCAAAATTAAAAACGACAAGATCTTTAAGGTGGAGGATCGAGCTCTCCACCTTCAACTATGAGATCCTGTACCGTCCCGGAAAGCTGAACGAGCCGTCCGATGCCCTATCCCGCGGCACATGTGCCAACGCACAAATTAACCGCCTCTAAACCCTCCACGAGGACCTCTGCCACCCGGGGGTCACTCGGTTCTACCACTTTATAAAGTCCCGCAACCTCCCCTACTCTGTGAAGGAGGTCTGTACAGTCACAAGGAACTGCCACATCTGCGCAGTGTGCAAACCGCACTTCTTCAGGCCGGATGGTGCGCACCTGATCAAGGCTTCCCGTCCCTTTGAACGCCTTAGTCTGGATTTCAAAGGGCCCCTCCCCTCCACCGACCGCAACACATACTTCCTGAATGTGGTGGACGAGTACTCCCGTTTCCCCTTCGCCATCCCCTGCCCTGACATGAGAGCGGCCACAGTCATTAAAGCCCTCAACACCATATTCACACTGTTCGGTTGCCCCGCATACGTCCACAGCGACAGGGGGTCCTCCTTCATGAGTGACGAGCTGCGCCAGTTCCTGCTCAGCAACGGTATAGCCTCGAGCAGGACGACCAGCTACAACCCCGGGGGAACGGGCAAGTAGAGAGGGAGAACGGCACGGTCTGGAAGACCGTCCTACTGGCCCTACGGTCCAGGGACCTCCCAGTTTCACTTTGGCAGGAGGTCCTCCCAGACGCTCTCCACTCCATCCGGTCGCTACTGTGTACTAGCACTAACCAAATGCCTCATGAGCGCCTCCTTGTCTTCCCCAGGAAGTCCTCCTCTGGAACGTCGCTGCCGACTTGGCTGGCGGCCCCAGGACCCATCTTGCTCCGGAAACATGCGAATCATGGGAGCGGCCATCTGGTCGGCGGCCATCTTCTCGACCCGACACGTGCGACCAACGGCAGCGGCCATTTTGCGACTCCGACTACCCGCGACTGGGTGCGATCACCCTCGATCAAACTCGGCCAAAACACCTGCAGAACTCCATGATGCAGGTCCAGGTCAACGGGCACGACACTGCATGCCTCTTCGACTCCGGGAGCACGGAGAGCTTTATCCACCCTGAAACGGTAAGGCGCTGCTCCCTACGCACCCATCCCACATCCCAAACCATAGCCCTCGCATCTGGGTCCCACTCGGTACAAATCACGGGGTACTGTATTGCGGATCTCTCGATCCAGAGTGCCAAATACACCCATTTCAAATTTTATATCCTCCCTCACCTCTGTGCCCCCCTGCTGCTCGGACTGGATTTCCAGTGCAGCCACCGAAGCCTGACACTGAAGTTCGGCGGACCCTTGCCCCCCCTCACGGTGTGCTGCCTTGCGACACTGAAAGTCGCACCCCCCTCGCTATTTGCAAACTCACTCCCGACTGTAAGCCCGTCGCCACCAGGAGCCGGCGCTACAGTGCCCAAGATATGGCTTTTATCAAGTCAGAGGTCCAGCGTTTACTGGGAGAGGGGGTCATCGAGGCTAGCAACAGCCCTTGGAGAGCGCAAGTGGTGGTAGTCCGGTCCGGGGATAAGAAACGGATGGTCGTGGATTATAGCCAGACCATAAACCGATTCACGCAGCTTGATGCGTACCCCCTTCCTCGCATCGCGGAAATGGTAAATCGGATCGCCCAATACCGAGTCTTTTCCACGGTCGACCTCAAATCTGCCTACCACCAGCTCCCCATCCGACCAAAAGACCGCCTCTATACTGCCTTCGAAGCAGCCGGCCGGCTCTTCCACTTCCTCAGGGTCCCCTTTGGTGTCACAAATGGGGTCTCCGTCTTTCAAAGGGCGATGGACCAAATGGTGGACCAGTACGGTTTGCGGGCTACATACCCGTACTTGGACAATGTCACCATCTGCGGCCATGATCAGCAGGACCATGACGCTAACCTCAAAAAGTTCCTCCAGACCGCCCGAGCCCTTAACCTTACCTATAACGAGCGCAAATGCGTTTTCCACACCACCCGGCTGGCCATCCTCGGCTATGTCGTGGAAGACGGGGTCCTAGGTCCCGACCCCGACCGCATGCGCCCCCTTAAGGAACTCCCTCTCCCCCGCAGCCTCAAGGCCCTCAAACGGTGCTTGGGGCTTTTCTCCTATTACGCCCAGTGGGTCCCCAAGAATGCGGACAAAGCCCGCCCACTCCTAAAGACCACCACTTTTCCCCTCTTGGCTGAGGCTCAATTAGCCTTCAACCGCATCAAGGCCGACATCATCAAGGCCGCCATGCACGCGGTGGACGAAACCATCCCTTTCCAGGTAGAGAGCGATGCATCAGACATCGCCCTGGCTGCTACCCTCAATCAAGGAGGCAGACCAGTAGCGTTCTTCTCCCGAACCCTCACCGCCTCCGAGATTCGACACTCTGCAGTCGAAAAGGAGGCACAAGCCATTGTGGAGGCTGTGCGGTGCTGGAGACACTACCTCGCCGGTAGGAGGTTTACCCTCGTCACCAACGGTCGGTCGCCTATATGTTCGATAACACGCAACGGGGCAAAATAAAAAACGATAAAATTTTGAGGTGGAGGATCGAACTCTCCACCTACTCGTACGATATCAAGTATCGTCCAGGGGAGCTCAACGAGCCCCCAGATGCCCTGTCCCGCGGCACATGCGCCAACGCGCAGGAGGACCGCCTGCAAGCCATCCACAATGACCTCTGCCACCCGGGGGTTACCCGGCTCGTCCATTTCATCAAGTCCCGCAACCTACCTTACTCAACCAAGGAGGTCAAGGCCATGGTCAGGGCCTGCCAGGTCTGTGCGGAGTGCAAACCGCACTTCTATCGGCCAGACAAGGTTCGGCTCGTGAAGGCCTCGGGCCCCTTTGAGCGACTGAGCGTGGACTTCAAGGGGCCTCTCCCGTCCACCAACCGTTATGCCTATTTCCTCACCGTGATCGATGAGTTCTCCCGTTTCCCATTCGCCATTCCCTGCACCGACATGACCTCAGCCACGGTGATTAAGGCACTGCACAGCATCTTCACCCTGTTCGGTTTCCCTGCTTATATCCACAGCGACCGGGGTACATCGTTCATGAGCGATGAACTGCGTCAGTATCTGCTCAGCAAGGCATCGCCTCGAACAGAACGACCAGCTATAACCCACGGGGAAACGGGCAGGTGGAGAGGGAGAACGCGACCGTGTGGAAGGCTGTCCTTCTGGCCCTGCGGTCGAGAAATCTCCCAACCACCCGCTGGCAGGAGGTCCTACCCGATGCCCTACACTCCATTAGGTCACTCCTCTGCACGGCCACAAATGAGACCCCTCATGAGCGATTGTTTCTCTTCCCCAGGAAGTCTACCTCCGGGGTCTCGCTTCCACCTTGGCTGACGGCTCCGGGACCTGTTCTTCTCCGGAGGCACGCGAGGAGCCATAAAACGGACCCCCTAGTTGAAAAGGTCCGACTGCTCCACGCCAACCCCAGTTACGCCTACGTGGAGTACTCCGACGGCAGGCAAGATACGGTTTCCCTCCGGGATCTGGCGCCCGCTGGATCCTCCACCACAGACGCCCCTTCCCGCGCCGCTCCCCTGCAGGACCCGTCGCCCCCTAAAACACACCCCCTTCCGGCCCTACCACCTGTTGGCGAGCTCCTACCGTGCGCCCCCCCCCTTACACACCCCGCCGGCGCCGGCTCCGCTACCCCCAGCCCTGCCTAGTTCCTCTGCCCCGACCCGGACCGAAGCTCCGACCGCTGTGCTCCCGGATGTGCCCTCAACTGGGACGTCCGTGCCCGCCGCACCACCGCCCGAACTGAGGAGATCGAGGAGGACGATCCGGCCGCCGAGACGGATGGACCTATGATGGCACTTCACCCCCGCCGGACTCCTTTTTAAACAGGGGGTGAATGTGATGAACGGTTACTGCCTTATCATCATGTAAGGTGATGTCCCCTTTAAGACCAGGCTTGGAACCCTGGGGTCTCTGCCTCTGGCTCCGCCCATCTGGGAGCCATACATAAAGGCCTGCCTCATGGTCTGTATAGCAGTCAGCTCTCATCCAAATCTGTAGCATAGTTATTAGCCTAATAAAGCCTTCTTTACAGTTTAATCTCTAAGCATCATTATTGAGGGTACCTCACTCCCTCTCCCTGCCATTTCCTCCCCCTCTCTACTATTCCCTCCCCCTCCCTCCCTCTGTTCCAGCCCTCCTCTCTCCCCCCCTCCCTTTCTCTCCCTCCCCCTCTCCCTCCCTTTCTCCCTCTCCCTTCCTCTCTATCCCTTACTTCTTTCCCACCTTCTGCCTTTCCCTCCCCCTCTCTCTCCACTTCCCTTCCTGCAATAAAAAACGTTGCTTATTGGGAAACTGAGGTGCCAGGAGACGGATGGAGAAGATGTTGCCTTTTATCTGCGGGGTTGTGGAAGGTCAGTGACAGTTCGCAGCTCTCTCTCCTCTCTCTCTCCCTCTCACGAGTATCTGCAGCTATTTGCCCTCGCCACGCTGTACCAAGCTGACAGCTGCATTGAGATATTAGTCAACGAGCAAATTGAAAAGCAGCAAACACTGGACTGCGAGTGCAGCCCTTTTTTAAATTAGGCCGAGTGCGGCCTGTCATTTCCTCAGCATTAACCCCCTGGACACCAGCTGCAAACAAATCCCGAGGAGAAAAATCTTAACACCAAACAGAAAATGATTATTTTGTGTGCCTTCTTTGAACGCTGAAGAGTTACAAAAATATCAGAGATGGGGCAGGCCTGATAGTGAGGTTTGAGGGAGGTCATGTGAGAAAACCTCCAGAAATGCCTCCAACCCAAAGTTGGCAACCTGACCGGGCGGGGGAGGGGAAGGATTTGATGGGACTATAAAAGGATGGCCTGTTCTTGGCATTGTAGTCAGGGTGACGCTGTTGCTATGCGACTGGCAGCAGGCCATTTGGCAAATGGGTGAACGAGGATCCCACTTGATGGGTCCTTCATTTTCACAGCGTTGGAAGGGGCAGACAGTATCCTTCGAAGAAACAAATACGACAGATTGACTAACCATGAGACCATAAGAGACAGGAGCAGAGTTAGGCCACTCGGCCCATCGGGTCTGCTCCGCCATTCAATCATGGCTGATGTTTTTCTCACCCCCATTCTCCTGCCTTCTCCCCATAACCCCTGATCCCCTTATTAATCAAGAACCTATCTATCTCTGTCTTCAGGACACTCAGTGATTTGGCCTCAGGCTGAGTAAGCCATTCAGTTCAAGGGCAAATAGGGATGGGCAGAAATGCCCACATGCCATGAACAGTGGTTAGCACTGTTGCTTCACAGCGCCTGGGTCCCAGGTTCGACTCCCGGCTTGCGTCACTGTCTGTGCGGAGTCTGCACATTCTCCCCATGTCCGGCGGCTCCGGTTTCCTCCCACAAGTCCCGAAAGACGTGCTTATTAGGTGAATTGGACATTCTGAATTCTCCCTCCGTGTACCCGAACAGGCGCCAGAATGTGGCGACTAGGGGATTTTCGCAGTAACTTCATTGCGGTGTTAATGTAAGCCGACTTGTGACAGTAAAGATTATGAAGATTATTAAAAATAATAAATAATTTAGATGCGCTGGTCTCCCTGCCTGCAGGGGGAATGGGTGGGGCCCCTTTCTCTGAATTAGAAGCTCTGGTTTCGAGCCCCACTCAGGAGAAGGTGACCTTACAATGTGGCTAAACAGGTTGAGTATAACCCTCTTAATTCTTCCAACACACACCGATGGCAGGCAGGAGGTCGATTGCTGCTCAGCCCTGTGAACTTTGGAGCTTCTATTGTCACTGTCTGTAGCTCCAGACTACACCGTGCACGGAAATGTGTGCGTTGCCACGGCAACCCGGACTCCCTGGGTGAACTGTGACCACCACCACCATCTCAAGCATTCGGCTTTAGTTCTGCATGGGACAGAATTGAAAAGTAGGGAAGTTTTGCTGTCCCTGGACTTTAGACCACACTTTGAGGAATGGCAGGCGCTAATGGTCGCCGTTTTATAAAAAGGCTATCGAGGCTCTGGGGTGGGGGCAGCCAAGCTTCACCAGAGTGAAACCGGAAATGTGAGGGTGCACCGATCAGGAAAGAATTGACAGGCCGGGGCGCATTTCTTTTGAAAAAGGCGGCTGAAGGGTGACCCACCAGAGATCTTTAAAATGATAAACGGTTTTGATGAGTGGCTGCTTGTGGGGAACAGCAGGACTCGAGACCGCCGATTTAAAACGGTCACCAAGAAATCGAATAGGGAATTCAGGAGAAGCTTCTTCAGCCAGGGAGTGGGGGGAATGTGGAACTTATTACAAGAGAGAGTGGTTGAATAGTATCGCTGTATTTAAGGGGAAGCTGGACAAGCTTATGAGGGAGAAGATAAATTGAGATGAGGAACGACAGGAGGAGGCCCGAGTGGAGCATAAACGCCAGCATAGGCTGGTTGGGCCGAATGGCCTGTTTATAAAAAAAATTTAGAGTACCCAATTCATTTTTTTTTCCAATTACGGGGCAATTTAGCGTGACCAATCCACCACATCTTTGGGCTGTGAGGGCGAAACCCACGCAAACACGAGGAGAATGTGCAAACTCCACACGGTCAGTGACCCAGAGCCGGGATCGAGCCTGGGACCTCGGCACCGTGAGGCAGCAGTGCTAACCACTGCGCACCGTGGTGCCCTGAATGGCCTGTTTCTGCTCCATAGATCCTGTGTAATTCTATGTTAAATAATAAACGGGAAACACTGCCCCATTTCAGTGGATCAGTTTGTCTCCACCCACCTTACCCCACGCAGCCCTACCAGCACATCCCTGCCATGCCTATCTTTCCTAAGTGTTTATCCAGCCTCCCCTTCAATGCAGATTGATTGAATTCAGTTTCACAAGTTTCAGTGGCGGGAAGAGAGTGGGTTGTCCAGCGCTGTAACTGTTGGACTGCCTGTTAACCCCTGCTGTCACTGGGAAATGTGGCTCGTAGTCGAATTACTGACGGGTTCCTGTATGTGTATGTTCTTTTCCTAGGTTTCTATGGCAGGCCATGGTCGATGGAACAGAGGATGGTGCTGTTCAAGTGGTAATGTAGACAAAATGTAGACGGTTGACATTAGCACTCCCAAGGATTTGGGAGATGGGCGTGCGTTCATCCCTGACCAAACCCTGGGGAGAGGTTTCAGCAGAAGCCATTTTACCTAAAATCTCTTGTTCTCCAATTGCAGTATCCTTTTGGTGTGACCCAATTGGTCCAGAGGAAAGAAGCTGATCCTGGCAAATGGGTTTGGTTCGCTGCTTTGTTGATCCACTCAATCCTTTGGGCTGAACCCCAGCCACAGGAATTTAAAGGAAAATGGTTCTCATTTGTTAAACTGGAGGGTGTTAAAGGAACGAGTACTTTAGCACTTATTCAACTGTGGTGAGTCAAAGCTCTCCCCAAACAGTGAATTGCTTTGAAATGTTGCCAGATATGTCTCGCACCTCGTGCACAGTAAGATCCACAAAGTGCGAGACGAGAGGAAGACTTGCACTAAAATAGCTTCATTCCCCACCCAATACCTGCCTCACAAAGTGCTTTTGAAGCACTGTGTGGGATACAGAGCAGCCAGTTTGAGCACTGCAAACCCCCACAAACAGTAATGCCATACTGGCCAGGTAATCTATTTTGTGTGACTTCAATTGAGGGAGAGGCATTTGCCAGGACACCAGGGCGACCTCCCCTCCTCTTCTTCTAAATAGCGTCACGCGGTCTTTTATGTCCACTGGAGCAGGCAGATGGACCCTCGGTTTAACATCTCACCTGAAAGACATCACTTCCGACAGTGCAGCACTTCCTTCGGTACCGCACTGGTGTGTCAGCCTGGATTTTTGGCTCGTGCCATGGGGTGGGACTTGAACCCAGAACCTTATGACTCAGAGGCCAGAGAGCTGCCAACTGAGCCAAGGCTGACAGATAAATGACAGGTTTAGCTGGGCATCTTTTGGGGATGACTTTTGAGGGGTGAATGTTGACCAGGACATTGCAAGAACTCTTGAAAGAGTGCCACAGGATCGTCAACATTCGCCTGATGAGGCAGACAGGGCCTCGTTTTCACTGGCCGGTTCTGATGGGGAGTTTTGGGACAGCATTAACTGTCGATCACAGAGGCAGATGTTTTACCAACTCAATTTGTAGGGGAAAGGATGCTGTCGGTTATCTCTTCAATAGATGAGGTAGGCAACTTGATTTGGAAGAGTTATTTTTGGCAACAGCAGCTTCTTTTTGCAGACTGGCCTAGTTTCCTGAGTGCTTTGATGAGATCAGAGAGGAATTTTCCCTCCTACCTGAAGTGAGATGTACTGTTGTTATATCATTAACTGGTAGCTTTGTTCCCTCTCGACTCAGTGGTCGACCTCTCACCTTGTACTCTTTATAAACGTCACTTCAGCTTGTCTAAATCTCTGCTGCCCCATATTCTAGTAACTCACACAAAGTCTAGTTTCATCTATCACCCCTGTGCTCACTGATCTACATTGGTTTCCAGTTGGTAATCGCCTCAATTGAAAAATTCTCAATCCTGTTTCCACACATCAGGATCTCGCTCCTCTCAGCGATCTCCTCCAGCTCTGAGATTTCTGCACTCTTCCCAATTCTGATCCCATCCCCGATTAACTGACGGCTGTGTCTTCAGCTGCTGGAGCCTTCGGCTCAGGAATTCTCTCCCAGACCCATCTGTCCCTCAACCTTTCTCTCTCTCTCCCTCCTTGGTCCCCCTCATCGCTCCCCCTCCCCCCCTTAGCCTCTCTCCCCCCCTCTCTCTGTCCCTTTGGGCCTGTGGTTAGCATCGGTTTTGATTGATAATAATTCCGGTGGAACACTTAAGGATGTTTTAACATATTAGAAATACTACATCAATGCAAGTAGTTATTGCTGTAGTTGCTTTGTGGGGAGAGGAGCCATGAAGGATTCCAACAGGAATCACTGACACTGGGTCCCAGAAGATACATTTTGGTCCTGTCTTAATATGCCACCTTGATGATTTTCCGGATTCCTTTCGATTGCTGGAAAAAGAGACAAGTTGCCGATCGTTTTCATCTTGCACTAATCTGGATAAGTGCAAGAATGCAAAATTTCAAAGGATCGGTGAACAGGCCTCAGCATCTGAATTTATTTCAGAAAATTAATTGGAGCGGACTTCCGGGTGCGGCGATGACCAGCTAAGTCGCACGTTTCGGCAGCTCCCGGTGGAACGGACTTTTGGGCTCTTGATAGGAGCCCCAACGGCAATTTTAACGGCTAAAAACACCGTGCGGTAAACCAGAAGGGTGTTCCCCCTGGACACGGATGGAAAAAGGAGAGGAAAGTGGCCGGATTGCAGCGGATCCTTTGGAACAACGGCAAGGAAGGCAAGCAGAAACCAAGATGGCGTCGGAAGGTGGCAGTTTCATATGGGGCCCTGAACAACAAGAGTTCTTGAAATGCTGCGTGGAGGAGATAAAAAAGGAAATGAAGAAAGAGTTGTTGGCCCCGATACTACAGGCGATCGAAGGGCTGAAAGAGGAACAAAAGACCCAGGAGCAGGAGCTTCGGGTCGTGAAGGCGAAAGCAGCCGAGAATGAGAACGATATACAGGGCCTGGTGGTGAAGTCGGAGATACAGGAGGCACACCAGAAACGATGTGTGGAGAGGTTGGAGGCACTGGAAAACAACGCAAGGAGGAACAACTTGAGGATTCTTGGCCTTCCTGAAGGTGTGGAGGGGGCGGACGTCGGGGCATATGTGAGCACGATGCTGCACTCATTAATGGGAGCGGAGGCCCCGACGGGTCCGTTGGAGGTGGAGGGAGCATACCGAGTTATGGTGCGAGGATCGAGAGCAGGAGAAACTCCCAGAGCCATAGTGGTGAGATTCCTCCGTTTTAAGGATAGAGAAATGGTCCTTAGATGGGCGAAGATAACTCGGTGCAGTAAATGGGAAAACGCGGTGATCCGTGTTTATCAAGACTGGAGTGCGGAGGTGGCGAGACGGAGGGCGAGCTTTAATCGGGCCAAGGCGGTACTTCACAAAAGGAAGATAAAATTTGGAATGCTGCAACCGGCAAGACTGTGGGTCACATATCAAGGGAGGCACCACTACTTTGAGACGGCGGATGAAGCGTGGACTTTTATTGTAGAAGAAAAATTGGAATGAGTGGATTATGAAAAAGAACGTTTGGACAAAGTGGTGGGGCGAATGGGGGGGGGGGGGCGAAGAGGGGTTTTATGTTCTAATCCTGCGGTAAGGTAACTTTTCTTTCTCCCACAGGTGGTGATGGGGGGAGGTGGGGAGGGAGAGGAGATGGGGCGTTGGCCATGGGAGGCGGGGCCGAGGGAGAGGTGCGGGCTTGGTTCCCGCGCTATGATAATTATGGCGGGAATAGAGAAGCAGGAAGGAGGGGGCGTCGCAAGATGTGAGCCGTGGTCACGGGGGGAAGCCGAGGTCAGCCAGAGTTTGCTGACTTCTGGGAGCAACATGGGGGGAGTAATTACGCTAGCGGGGGGTCTAGCGGGGGGGGGTGGGAGGGGGGGATTACTGGGTTGCTGCTGCTGGGGAAAGGGGGGAGTGGGTACGGGAGAGGATGGGCGGGGGGGCACCGCCGGGGGGAGATACAGCTGCGTGGGAACTGGGTGAGAAGCTGGAAAAAGATGATGGCTAACCGGCAAGGGGGGGGGGGGTGGGAAGCCCCCCAACTCGGCTGATCACGTGGAACGTGAGAGGGCTCAACGGGCCGATAAAGAGGGCACGAGTACTCGCACACCTTAAGAAACTTAAAGCAGATGTGGTTATGTTACAGGAAACGCACCTGAAACTGATAGACCAGGTTAGGCTGCGCAAAGGATGGGTGGGGCAGGTGTTCCATTCGGGGCTGGATGCGAAAAACAGGGGGGTGGCTATATTAGTGGGGAAGCGGGTAATGTTCGAGGCAAAGACTATAGTGGCGGATAACGGGGGCAGATACGTGATGGTGAGTGGCAAATTACAGGGAGAGATGGTGGTTTTGGTAAACGTGTATGCCCCGAACTGGGATGATGCCAACTTTATGAGGCGAATGCTAGGACGCATCCCGGACCTAGAGACGGGAAAGCTGATAATGGGGGGAGACTTTAACACGGTGTTGGAACCAAGGCTGGATAGGTCGAAGTCCAGGACTGGTAGGAGGCCGGCAGCAGCCAAGGTGCTTAAGGATTTTATGGAGCAGATGGGAGGTGTGGACCCGTGGAGATTCAGTAGACCTAGGAGTAAGGAGTTCTCGTTTTTCTCCTATGTCCATAAAGTCTATTCGCGCATAGACTTTTTTGTGTTGGGTAGGGCATTGATCCCGAGGGTGAGGGGAACGGAATATACGGCTATAGCCATTTCGGATCATGCCCCACACTGGGTAGACTTGGAGATAGGGGAGGAAACAGGAGGGCGCCCACCCTGGAGAATGGACATGGGACTAATGGCGGATGAGGGTGTGTGCCTAAGGGTGAGGGGATGTATTGAAAAGTACTTGGAACTCAATGACAATGGGGAGGTTCAGGTGGGAGTGGTCTGGGAGGCGTTGAAGGCGGTGGTTAGGGGGGAACTGATATCAATAAGGGCACATAAAGGGAAGCAGGAGAGTAAGGAACAGGAGCGGTTGCTGCAAGAACTTTTGAGGGTGGACAGACAATATGCGGAAGTACCGGAGGAGGGACTGTACAGGGAAAGGCAAAGGTTACATGTGGAATTTGACTTGCTGACTACAGGCACTGCAGAGGCACAATGGAGGAAGGCGCAGGGTGTACAGTATGAATATGGAGAGAAGGCGAGCAGATTGCTGGCACGCCAGTTGAGGAAAAGGGGAGCAGCGAGGGAAATAGGGGGAGTGAGGGACGAGGAAGGAGAGACGGAGCGGGGAGCGGAGAGAGTGAATGAAGTGTTCAAGACATTTTATAAAAAATTGTATGAAGCTCAAGCCCCGGATGGGAGGGAGAGAATGATGGATTTTTTGGATCGGCTGGAAATTCCCAAGGTGGAAGAGCAGGAAAGGGTGGGACTGGGAGCACAGATCACGGTAGAAGAAGTGGTGAAAGGAATTAGGAACAGGCAGACGGGAAAGGCCCAGGGACCGGACGGATTCCCAGTTGAATTTTACAGAAAATATTTGGACTTGCTCGCCCCGCTACTGACGAGGACCTTTAACGATGCAAAGGAAAGGGGACAACTGCCCCCGACTATGTCTGAAGCAACGATATCGCTTCTCTTAAAGAAGGAAAAGGATCCGCTACAATGCGGGTCCTATAGACCAATTTCCCTCCTAAATGTGGATGCCAAGGTCCTGGCCAAGGTAATGGCAATGAGAATAGAGGAATGTGTCCCGGGGGTGGTTCATGAGGACCAAACTGGGTTTGTGAAGGGGAGACAGCTGAACACGAATATACGGAGGCTGTTAGGGGTAATGATGATGGCCCCACCAGAGGGTGAAACGGAGATAGTAGTGGCGATGGATGCCGAGAAAGCATTTGATAGAGTGGAATGGGATTATCTGTGGGAGGTGTTGAGGAGATTTGGTTTTGGAGAGGGGTATGTTAGATGGGTGCAGCTGTTGTATAGGGCCCCAGTGGCGAGTGTGGTCACGAATGGACGGGGATCGGCATATTTTCGGCTCCACAGAGGGACAAGGCAGGGATGTCCTCTGTCCCCATTACTGTTTGCACTGGCGATTGAGCCCCTGGCGATAGCGCTGAGAGGTTCCAAGAGATGGAGGGGAATACTTAGGGGAGGAGAAGAACACCGGGTATCTTTGTATGCGGATGATCTGCTACTATATGTGGCGGATCCGGCGGAGGGGATGCCAGAAATAATGCGGATACTTGGGGAGTTTGGGGATTTTTCAGGGTATAAATTGAACATGGGGAAGAGTGAGCTGTTTGTGGTGCATCCAGGGGAGCAGAGTAGAGAAATAGAAGACCTACCGTTGAGGAAGGTAACAAGAGACTTTCGTTACCTGGGGATCCAGATAGCTAAGAATTGGGGCACATTGCACAGGCTAAATTTAACGCGGTTGGTGGAACAGATGGAGGAAGATTTCAAGAGATGGGATATGGTAGCACTGTCAATGGCAGGGAAGGTGCAGGCGGTTAAGATGGTGGTCCTCCCGAGATTCCTCTTTGTGTTTCAGTGCCTCCCGGTGGTGATCACGAAGGCTTTTTTTAAAAGGATAGAAAAGAGTATCATGGGTTTTGTTTGGGCCGGGAAGACTCCGAGAGTGAGGAAGGGATTCTTACAGCGTAGTAGGGATAGGGGGGGCTGGCACTACCGAGCCTAAGTGAGTATTATTGGGCCGCTAATATTTCAATGGTGAGTAAGTGGATGGGAGAGGAGGAAGGAGCGGCGTGGAAGAGATTAGAGAGAGCGTCCTGTAGGGGGACCAGCCTGCAGGCTATGGTGACAGCCCCATTGCCGTTCTCACCGAGGAACTACACCACAAGTCCGGTGGTGGTAGCTACACTGAAGATTTGGGGACAGTGGAGACGACATAAGGGAAAGACCGGAGCATTGGGGGGGTCCCCGATAAGAAACAACCATAGGTTTGCCCCGGGGGGAATGGATGGGGGATATGGAATGTGGCAAAGAGCAGGAATAACGCAACTGAAAGATCTATTTGTGGATGGGAAGTTCGCGAGTCTGGGAGCGCTGACCGAGAAATATGGGTTGCCCCAAGGGAATGCATTCAGGTACATGCAATTGAGGGCTTTTGCGAGGCAACAGGTGAGGGAATTCCCGCAGCTCCCGACACAAGAGGTGCAGGACAGAGTCATCTCAAAGAAATGGGTGGGGGATGGTAAGGTGTCGGATATATATAGGGAAATGAGGGAAGAAGGGGAGACTATGGTGGACGAACCAAAAGGGAAATGGGAAGAAGAGCTAGGGGAGGAGATCGAGGAGGGGCTGTGGGCAGATGCCCTAAACAGGGTAAACTCGTCGTCCTCGTGCGCCAGGCTAAGCCTGATTCAGTTTAAGGTATTACACAGGGCACATATGACTGGAACACGGCTCAGTAAATTTTCTGGGGTGGAGGATAGGTGTGCGAGGTGCTCGAGAAGCCCAGCGAATCATACCCATATGTTTTGGGCATGCCCGACACTACAGGGGTTTTGGGTGGGGGTGACAAAGGCGCTTTCAAAAGTAGTAGGAGTCCGGGTCGAACCAAGCTGGGGGTTGGCTATATTTGGGGTTGCACAAGAGCTGGGAGTGCAGGAGGCGAGAGAGGCCGATGTTTTGGCTTTTGCGTCCCTAGTAGCCCGGCGCAGGATATTGCTAATGTGGAAAGAAGCCAAGCCCCCGGGGGTGGAGACCTGGATAAATGATATGGCTGGGTTCATAAAGTTAGAGCGGATTAAGTTCGTCCTAAGGGGGTCGGCTCAAGGGTTCACCAGGCGGTGGCAACCGTTCGTCGAATATCTTGCGGAAAGATAGATGGGGGAAAAAAAAGAAGGCAGCAGCAGCAGCCCAGGACTTGGAGGGGGGGGCGGGGGGGGGGGAGGGATGGGGGGGGGGGGGTGGGGGGGGGGTGGCCTGAGACAAGGCAGTTGCCAATTAGGGCTAGTTTTTATTTTTGTTATTTAATATTTATCTACTTGTTGTTTTTTTTTGTTTGTATAAAAAAGGTCATTATTATCTGTATTGTTATAATGTTGTGTAAAGGATGCACAATGTACTGTGTTGGTTGACCAAAAATTTTCAATAAAATATTTATATAAAAAAAAAAGAAAATTAATTGGAGCTGAAGATGTATCTAATTTTCTAGAAGTGTTACAGTACCGGACTGGACCAGACCCCAATTTATATTCGGAAACCGAATGAGAAACGCCAATAATTTTTCAATTTGTAAAACTATAAGGAAAGGATCCTTCGCCCCAGGAGTGAGTCCACTGACAAATAGGGATTTTGAATATTAAAACAAACTTTATCATTAACACAGGATTAATCACATGAACATCACAGAAAATAGCATTACAGTTCAACAAGTCTTAAAATAAAAGGAAACATTTCAACTACTAACTTATACCTTCTCCACCTCCAATTAAGCAAAGCCCATTATATGTCAAAAGCCACTTGTAAATAAAGTAGACAAACACAGGGATACTTGATGTACTATTATGTACTATTACTAGATGTACTATTACTAGAACCTTAGTTAGGCCACACTTGGAGTATAGTTAGAACCTTAGTTAGGCCACACTTGGAGTATAGTTAGAACCTTAGTTAGGCCACACTTGGAGTATAGTGTTCAATTCTGGTCGCCACACTACCAGAAGGATGTGGAGGCTTTAGAGAGGGTGCAGAAGAGATTTACCAGAATGTTGCCTGGTATGGAGGGCATAAGCTATGAGGAGCGATTGAATAAACTCGGTTTGTTCTCACTGGAACGAAGGAGGTTGAGGGGCGACCTGATAGAGGTATACAAAATTATGAGGGGCATAGACAGAGTGGATAGTCAGAGGCTTTTCCCCAGAGTAGAGGGGTCAATTACTAGGGGGCATAGGTTTAAGGTGAGAGGGGCAAAGTTTAGAGTAGATGTACGAGGCAAGTTTTTTACGCAGAGGGTAGTGGGTGCCTGGAACTCACTACCGGAGGAGGTAGTGGAGGCAGGGACGATAGGGACATTTAAGGGGCATCTTGACAAATATATGAATAGGATGGGAATAGAAGGATACGGACCCAGGAAGTGTAGAAGATTGTAGTTTAGTCGGGCAGTATGGTCGGCACGGGCTTGGAGGGCCGAAGGGCCTGTTCCTGTGCTGTACATTTCTTTGTTCTTTGTTCTTTTGTTCTTTGTACAATTGAGAGACCCTTTCAGGAACAGCCTGCAAATACTTTGGTCTTTGTCAGGCTCCTGCTCAACCTGACAACATTTGACAAAACTGTTGCTCAACTTAAAAATCCGAGCAGACTGCCAATCCTACATCAAACGTCAAAACTCCAGACAGACCTGGTCCCTCTAATTACATCATCTTTATCCCATTCAGGGCCCACGACCTGCTTACCTAAGTCTAAACACAATGTCTCAAATTATCCACTGTCCAGGGAATCTCCAATAATCTTAACTCCAATTGGCATCTCTTTGTAAACAAGTACATGGTTGGAATGAATGATTATCTCACTTTTATGACATCTTAATTGCATCTTTCGCTGCTATGCCACCTGCCTGTATGTTAAACCAAGATTTTTTTTAAATTACTGCAACAGATATATATACCTTAACTCAGGCTTTTAATAACATTACTGCAACAGATATTTACAATACAATCTATATAGAAATTTCCTACATTCATCGCAGAAGTGAGATACATTCATACACAGTGACCCATTCTCGGCAAACAGAAGCAATATGTTCAAGCATTGCGCCAATTTGTATTACCCGGAAGATACAAACAAGGAAGTAGGAGTAGGCCAATCAGCCCTTCGGACCTGATTTGTCATTTACTAAGATTATGGCGGATCTGATAGTAACCACAAATCTGCATTTTGCCTACTCTCGAAAACCTACCACTGCCTTACTTAACAAGAATCTATTCACCTCTTCCTTAAAACTAATCAAAGACTCAGCTTCCACTGCCTTTTCAGTCAGATTACAAATGCAA
Source organism: Scyliorhinus torazame (assembly GCF_047496885.1). Lineage (NCBI taxonomy): Eukaryota > Metazoa > Chordata > Chondrichthyes > Carcharhiniformes > Scyliorhinidae > Scyliorhinus > Scyliorhinus torazame. Next base: position 341,847,179 of record NC_092709.1, on the reverse strand, counting down.
ATGAAAGACACAGCCTAGAGTTCCCCATTGCTTTCTCCATGGCAACACGTCAGCCAATCAGAATTGACTTGCCAACCAAACAGCACCCCTTTCTCCTGTAGTATAAATTGTTTCAATTGTATGAAATTTGACATTCTTGCCTTTGTTCTGATGAGTGCAAGATGAAAAACTTCAACAACATGTCTTTTTTCAGCAAGTTTCAAGTCATGTACTACTAAATGACCGATTTCACTAGCGGTTTAGGGTCAGTGTGGAACTATCAGACAAATATATAACCAAAAGGCCAGACCATTTCCTACCAGACCCCACCGCCAGACCTGTAAAAATTGATGAGGAATTCAAACCCTTGGGGCTGAGGACTGATTGGTGGCCCATTACGCAGCAATTATAGCAGAAGAACAAAAATAAAATCAGCCATGGAAATTTGATTCTGCCAGTTCTGCCAGAATGGAGAACTACTGCCGAAAGGTTGCCTTGTGTCATTTATTTGCAAACTTTCCTTCTTCATTGTTAAACCTTGTGGCAGCGAAGGAGAGTTGATTAGAGCTGTGGCCTAGTTCTGAAAATAGAACTGATCTCTCAACCCTAATTGTATTGTTCTCAAATTAGAATTAATCAATCATCAGTAATGATCCTGAAGCTGTCATCGACAACCTTTTTAAAATTCTGATTGGGTTAGATACAGAGTAAAACTCCCTCTACACTGTCCCCATCAAACACTCATAGGACAGATTCAGCACAGGGGTAGATGCAGAGTATAACTCCCTCTACACTGTCCCCATCAAACACTCCTAGGACAGATACAGCAGGGTTAGATACAGAGTAAAGCTCCCTCTACACTGTCCCCATCAAACACTCCTAGGACAGATACAGCACAGGGGTAGATACAGAGTAAAACTCCCTCTACACTGTCCCCATCAAACACTCCTAGGACAGATACAGCAGGGTTAGATACAGAGTAAAGCTCCCTCTACACTGTCCCCATCAAACACTCCTAGGACAGATACAGCACAGGGGTAGATACAGAGTAAAGTTCCCTCTACACTGTCCCCATCAAACACTCCCAGGACAGGCACAGCACGGAGTTAGGTGCAGAGTAAAGCTCCCTCTCACTGTCCCCATCATTCACTCCCAGGGCAGGTACAGCACAGGGTTAGATACACGGATGGCTTCATCTGCAGAAAGTGCACCCAACTGGAGCTCCTCACAGACCGCATGGTTCGGTTGGAGCAGCAATTGGGTGCACTTAGGAGCACGCAGATGGCAGAAAGCGTCATAGATAGTAGTTATATAAATGTGGTCACACCCAAGGTGCAGGCAGAGAAATGGGTGACCACCAGAAAGGGCAGGCAGTCAGTGCAGGAATCCCCTGTGGTTGTCCCCCTCTCGAACAGGTATACCCCTTTGGATACTGTCGGGGGGGGGGGGGGGATAGCCTATCAGGGGAAAACAGCAGCAGCCAGAGCAGTGGCACCACGGCTGGCTCTGATGTTCAGAAGGGAGGGTCAAAGCGCAGAAGTGCAATAGTAATAGGGGACTCTATAGTCAGGGGCACAGATAGGCGCTTCTGTGGACATGAAAGAGACTCCAGGATGGTATGTTGCCTCCCTGGTGCCAGGGTCCAGGATGTCTCCGAACGGGTAGAAGGCATCCTGAAGGGGGCGGGCAAACAGGCAGAGCTCATTGTACATATTGGTACTAACGACATAGGCAGGAAGGGGCATGAGGTCCTGCAGCAGGAGTTCAGGGAGCTAGGCAGAAAGTTAAAAGACAGGACCTCGAGGGTTGTAATCTCGGGATTACTCCCTGTGCCACGTGCCAGTGAGGCTAGAAATAGGAAAATAGAGCAGCTAAACACGTGGCTAAACAGCTGGTGTAGGAGGGAGTGTTTCCGTTATCGGGACCACTGGAAGCTCTTCCGGGGCAGGTGTGACCTATATAAGAAGGACGGTTGCATCTAAACTGGAGAGGCATAAATATCCTGGCCGCGAGGTTTGCTAGTGTCTAGTAAACTAGTATGGCAGGGGGGTGGGCACGGGAGCAATAGGTCAGAAGGTGAGAGCATTGAGGGAGAACTAGGGAATAGGGACAGTGTGGCTCTGAGGCAGAGCAGACAGGGAGAAGTTACTGAACACAGCAGGTCTGGTGGCCTGAAGTGCATATGTTTTAATGCAAGAAGTATTACGGGTAAGGCAGATGAACTTCAAGCTTGGATTAGTACTTGGAACTATGATGTTGTTGCCATTACAGAGACCTGGTTGAGGGAAGGGCAGGATTGGCAGCTAAACGTTCCAGGATTTAGATGTTTCAGGCGGGATAGAGGGGGATGTAAAAGGGGTGGCGGAGTTGCGCTACTGGTTAGGGAGGATATCACAGCTGTACTACGGGAGGACACCTCAGAGGGCAGTGAGGCTATATGGGTAGAGATCAGGAATAAGAAGGGTGCAGTCACAATGTTGGAGGTTTACTACAGGCCTCCCAACAGCCAGCGGGAGATGGAGGAGCAGATAGGTAGACAGATTTTGGAAAAGAGTAAAAACAACAGGGTTGTGATGATGGGAGACTTCAACTTCCCCAATATTGACTGGGACTCACTTAGTGCCAGGGGCTTAGACGGGGCAGAGTTTGTAAGCAGCATCCAGGAGGGCTTCTTAAAACAATATGTAGACAGTCCAACTAGGGAAGGGGACCTGGTATTGGGGAATGAGCCCAGCCAGGTGGTAGAAGTTTCAGTAGGGGAGCATTTCGGGAACAGTGACCACAATTCAGTAAGTTTTAAAGTGCTGGTGGACAAGGAAAAGAGTGGTCCTAGGGTGAATGTGCTAAATTGGGGAAGGCTAATTATAACAATATTAGGCGGGAACTGAAGAACCTAGATTGGGGGCAGATGTTTGAGGGCAAATCAACATCTGACATGTGGGAGGCTTTCAAGTGTCAGTTGAAAGGAATTCAGGACCGGCATGTTCCTGTGAGGAAGCAGGATAAATACGGCAATTTTCGGGAACCTTGGATAACGAGAGATATTGTAGGCCTCGTCAAAAAGAAAAAGGAGGCATTTGTCAGGGCTAAAAGGCTGGGAACCGACGAAGCCTGTGTGGAATATAAGGAAAGTAGGAAGGAACTTAAGCAAGGAGTCAGGAGGGCTAGAAGGGGTCACGAAAAGTAATTGGCAAATAGGGTTAAGGAAAATCCCAAGGGTTGGCCCACTGAAGGATAGGCAAGGGAATCTATGTGTGGAGCCAGAGGAAATGGGCGAGGGACTAAATGAATACTTTGCATCAGTATTCACCAAAGAGAAGGAATTGGTAGATGGTGAGTCTGGAGAAGGGTGTGTAGATAGCCTGGGTCACATTGAGATCCAAAAAGACGAGGTGTTGGGCGTCTTGAAAAATATTAAGGTAGATAAGTCCTCAGGGCCTGATGGGATCTACCCCAGAATACTGAAGGAGGCTAGAGAAGAAATTGCTGAGGCCTTGACAGAAATCTTTGGATCCTCACTGTCTTCAGGTGATGTCCCAGAGGACTGGAGAATAGCCAATGTTGTTCCTCTATTTAAGAAGGGTAGCAAGGATAATCCAGGGAACTACAGGCCGGTGAGCCTTACGTCAGTGGTAGGGAAATTACTGGAGAGAATTCTTCGAGACAGGATCTACTCCCATTTGGAAGCAAATGGACGTATTAGTGAGAGGCAGCATGGTTTCGTGAAGGGGATGTCGTGTCTCACTAACTTGATAGAGTTTTTCGAGGAGGCCACAAAGATGATTGATGCAGGTAGGGCAGTGGATGTTGTCTATATGGACTTCAGTAAGGCCTTTGACAAGGTCCCTCATGGTAGACTAGTACAAAAGGTGAAGTCACATGGGATCAGGGGTGAGCTGACAAGGTGGATACAGAACTGGCTAGGTCATAGAAGGCAGAGAGTAGCAATGGAAGGATGCTTTTCTAATTGGAGGGCTGTGACCAGTGGTGTTCCGCAGGGATCAGTGCTGGGACCTTTGCTGTTTGTAGTATATATAAATGATTTGGAGGAAAATGTAACTGGTCTGATTAGTAAGTTTTCAGACGACACAAAGGTTAGTGGAATTGCGGATAGCAATGAGGACTGTCAGAGGATACAGCAGGATTTAGATTGTTTGGAGACTTGGGCGGAGAGATGACAGATGGAGTTTAATCCGGACAAATGTGAGGTAATGCATTTTGGAAGGTCTAATGCAGGTAGGGAATATACAGTGAATGGTAGAACGCTCAAGAGCATTGAAAGTCAGAGAGATCTAGGTGTACAGGTCCACAGGTCACTGAAAGGGGCAACACAGGTGGAGAAGGTAGTCAAGAAGGTATACGGCATGCTTGCCTTCATTGGCCGGGGCATTGAGTATAAGAATTGGCAAGTCATGTTGCAGCTGTATAGAACCTTAGTTAGGCCACACTTGGAGTATAGTGTTCAATTCTGGTCGCCACACTACCAGAAGGATGTGGAGGCTTTAGAGAGGGTGCAGAAGAGATTTACCAGAATGTTGCCTGGTATGGAGGGCATTAGCTATGAGGAGCGGTTGAATAAACTCGGTTTGGTCTCACTGGAACGACGGAGGTTGAGGGGCGACCTGATAGAGGTCTACAAAATTATGAGGGGCATAGACAGAGTGGATAGTCAGAGGCTTTTCCCCAGGGTAGAGGGGTCAATTACTAGGGGGCATAGGTTTAAGGTGAGAGGGGCAAGGTTTAGAGTAGATGTACGAGGCAGGTTTTTTACACAGAGGGTAGTGGGTGCCTGGAACTCGCTGCCGGAGGAGGTGGTGGAAGCAGGGACGATAGTGACATTTAAGGGGCATCTTGACAAATACATGAATAGGATGGGAATAGAGGGATACGGACCCAGGAAGCGTAGAAGATTGTAGTTTAGTCGGGCAGCATGGTCGGCACGGGCTTGGAGGGCCGAAGGGCCTGTTGCTGTGCTGTACATTTCTTTGTTCTTTGTTTGTAAAGCTCCCTCTACACTGTCCCCAACATTCACTCCCAGGACAGGTACAGCTTGGGGTTAAATACAGAGTGTCATGATATTCAAACACACACATCATGATAGACACACCAACAGACAAATCAGAACACACAACACCACAACCAATGACAGAAAGATATAAAAGCACAGACACGACCCCCGGTGGTCAGTATTAGCTGCAGAGGAGAACCAGGACACATTGGTTACCAAACACACTCAGGGAGACAGCACGTGCAGAGTATCCAGAACGAACTGTATTATAAGAGTTATAATAAAATAGAGTTGTACCACATACAACTGTGTTGGCTCATCTGTGCACCAGAGCACCCAACAGCACATGGTACAGGAGTGGATCGATACCTGCCGGCATACCTCAGTGTACACAGACAACCAGCAGTGCCCAGGCAAAATGATAGAGCTCCCGGTTCCGCAGCCGCTCCAGTGCCACGGCGACCTCCGCGAAAACTGGCGGCGATTCCGGCAAATGTTCGAATTGTTCCTGGTGGCAGCTGAACTCCAAGACCTGGATGATAGCGAAAAAATTGAATTTCTCCTCACCATCGCCGGGGCAAGGGCAAGAGAAATATTCACAAGGTTCAGGTTCTTCAGGAGGCAACAAAGGTACGATTACCAGGCAGTCCTGGGCAAATTCTCCAAGTACTGTGAAGAAAACGCAATCCAATCGGCACATAAAGGTAAGAAAAGCTGCAGTACTCACCTCGTGGCTGGGATCCCGGAGCCCGAATTCCCAGAGGCCGAAATCCCGGGCCTGAGAGAAGGCTGGGTCGAGGTCGGCGGCCATCTTGCTAAAGGTATCACGCTAGCACAGTTGCGCGAGCACTGCGCAGAACCGGAAGTTTCGTTTGCGCATGCGCGAGATGCTGCGCATGCGCAGTCAAGAAAACGGCCATCGGTAAAGGAACAGCGATCTGAGCATGCGCAGTCGCTTCCTACGTGCTACATACCGAGCGTCAGGATGTCAGAGGCCCCAGACTGCACCAATTTAAAAGGGAAACATCCCAAATCCAATTTAAAAGGGAAACGCCCCAAATCAAAAAAACAAAAATCTGTTAAAGCTGTAAAACAACCTTCCCTCACCTGGAATGACAGCACAGTGCCGCAAATTGACCCAGGAGATGAATTTGACCTCCGAAGAACCCTCCGACAAGCAGTTACCTACGCACAAGCCGATGATTCCGACCTTGAATACTTCGATGACGATCTTTACAGTGTTTCCGGACCTCGCGAGCCCAATGATAGCTCCGTGGTCCTATATGACTATGACTCGGACGAACCTTTCGTGTTGCACATTGGCGGCCCCCACATTGAATCCGACGCAGATGCGGATTCATTTTTCGGATTTGAGGATCTTCAATCCAGCAGATATGACGTTCCAACTTATCAGTACCGGATGATGCTGCAGCCTGACATTAACAGACAGGGAGCGGTGCAAGCACACGGAGAGTGCCCTGCTGCCACACAGAGCGTGGTCCACGTCCCGCTCAACGTTCCCGACTCTATGAAAGAAGACATGCAAGACTCCAGAGTGCAGTCCTCGCATGAACCAGAAGTGACTCCAGTGTCACAAGCTTCCACAGCAAGCTCGTGGACAGACTCCACAATTGCAGAAATGCAAGACTCCAGAGCGCAGTCCTTGCACGGACAAGAAGTGACTCCAGTGTCACAAGCCTCCACAGAGAGCTCGTGGACAGCCTCCACGATAGAGGCAACGCAAGACTCCAGAGCGCAGTCCTTGCACGAACAAGAAGTGACTCCAGTGTCACAAGCCTCCACAGAGAGCTCGTGGACAGCCTCCACGATAGAAGCAACGCAAGACTCCAGAGCGCAGTCCTTGCACGAACAAGAAGTGACTCCAGTGTCACAAGCCTCCACAGAGAGCTCGTGGACAGCCTCCACGATAGAAGCAACGCAAGACTCCAGAGCGCAGTCCTTGCACGAACAAGAAGTGACTCCAGTGTCACAAGCCTCCACAGAGAGCTCGTGGACGGACTCCACGATGGAAGGAACGCAAGACTCCAGAGCGCAGTCCTTGCAGGAACAAGACCATGAGGGTCTAGCAACCTCTCCTGACCAACCAGCGGCAGACGATGCAAGTCTGCCATGCTCACGTGAACAGCAAGAAGGCTATAACAGCCTACCATGCTCCACTACACAGCAGCATGAACATGACGGTCTCTCATGCTACAATGAAGGGCACAGCGCTGAAGACTGTTCAAGCCCAACTGAAGACAAGCCAAAGGAATCGCCTCGTCCAAGCCCGAAGAAAAAAGGTTTATGCGCTGACCTTCAGGATCATTATAGCCGAACAGAGATTAATAATGCTGCACGGCCACAGAAGGATGCTGAGGATTTGCTAACGAAATTAATTGAATGTTTAACTTGCAAGGAGCAGACTGAGAATTGCCAGTGTTTTAGTACGGATCGAAAAAATGGACAAGACATTGATCCTCAGGTAATGGAAATAACACAACCTGAATCATATCTACAGCAGGGACAAATGTCTCCCTTCAACACAACACCGCAAAATCCCAACTTCGGAGACCAGCAGTTAGTCAGTAATGACTCTTCAAACCTTGAGGGGAACATTAATTGCATTGAACCTATACACGCTCCACTGATTATTGAGCAGAACATTGGAGCAAGAATCCTGAGGACACCGACATCGAGTAGCCAGATAACGAATTTAAAACCCACAGCAGTTTCAAGTGAACCAAGTGTGCTTTCCACTAATGGTGAAGATGCAGATAAGGTCGACCCGATTATCCATTGTACCACACTAACCCCAGTGATTAAGCAGTTATGTATGGGGAGTATAATGTGGGCAATTGAGAACAGTAAAAGAGAGACTGTGACCATGCCAGTCCCAGCAAAATCAGACCCAGAGACCATGAAGGCATGTACATTAGACAAAGATACATATGAGGCACCTGAGAAGAAAAGTGAAACGGAATGTTCTTTGGAAAATAGTACAATGTCGATAGAAACATTGGATCCTATATTCGAGACCATACCTATGGGAGAATTTGGGGGTAATAAACAAGGTTCTGCAATGTCTGGGGGAAGATTTAAAATTCCAAAGAAGAAAAGCCCAAATGAAGGACAACGGCAAGACAATGACAGTCCACCGACATGGTGTGCACCACCAGATGAAAACTCTGACAATTTACCCAACCCTAGTGAACAGCAAGCTGCTAATGAGGATCTATCCACGGGATGTGAGACGAGTGACGACAGCATCCCACTTCCCATGCAAAAGGTGCAAGATGACAGACCTCGCCTAGTGCGTACCGAGGCACTCGACGATCACGGTGGGACCACTGACGACTGCGGTGGCGGCGCACCGCTTCCACCCTCGATGGCTCGACCCTCTCCACTGGTTGGTGCATTCCTGCATGTTCCGACTCCAGAAGTGCAGCTTCAGGGAATCTCGGCTGCCTCCAGTGAACCTGTTGGGACTCCGGACGGGGGGCATCGACGGAAGGCAGACCGGACTCCAGATGGGGAGCAGCCAAGCGCCGACTCTGATTCGCGCACGCCAGACCTTGCTCCGGACGGGCGGTGTCGCGGCCTCGGTGATGGCACGCTCAGGGTGACGGCGGATGCCACGGCGACAGGGAATGGATCGCGTGGCAGTCCCACTGGGTCGGCAGTGGCAACCAGCACCGGCGGTCCAAGATGGACACACCAATTCGCGCCATCGCCAGACGTTGATGCGAGCAACAATTCTCTCTCCAAGGCGACATGCTTCGACGTTTCTCTGCGGAGTCGCCCTTCCGGCACAGCAGGTGGCCGGAACCAGCGTACACGGTCTCGGCCAACTTCCACATCTGGCACAGTCATCGCCTTGCATGATATTAGTGATGGTGCTACTTCGATGGCAACGACCCATCGGCTACAAGATGCCGTCCACCACAAACATAAAAAGAAAAAGACTCCACCTTGTTCCTGGCATGCAGGGCGGATGGATTGGTGCGTAGGCGCAATCAGCGAGCTTTGCGCCGCCTTCCACGCTCGCAACTGAACCGTACGCACACGCCGGATCCTCCACTGGTTCCCAAGGATGACTTCGTGGAGATGCCACGGATCATGCCCCTTCCATCGCCACCAGAACCAAACCACAGCCAAGGCACCACTAACAAAGATGTTGAATGTTATATTTGCACGAATGAAAAAACCAAGCACTGCACGAAGTACAACAAATGGTAAAGTAGAGACTTCGGCAACAGCATCACCTCCAACAGTCCAAGGTGAACCAGTGTGACCCCAAATCTCCACAGCTGAACCGGCTTGAGGACCAGCCCATTCTTGAGGCGGTCACCCATTAGACTGGACTTATAACGCTGTTCATACGTTCAAAAAGTCAAACACTTCTGTATTATAACCTGTTGTTGTTTATTGTTCCAGATATCGTCTGACCAGACCAATGTTCAAGTTTTTTTTTCTCTCGCATCCAAGTTTTGTTATGGTACAACCTTGTTAGTGTGACGCACCCGACATCGCCCCATGTAAATAGTTACGTCATATACACACGCTGTACATAACACACACACACACTCTTCGATGCACTCACGACACAATTATATTTATAACCACGTAGGCACATATCTTTGTAAAAAGGGGGGATGTCATGATATTCAAACACACACATCATGATAGACACACCAACAGACAAATCAGAACACACAACACCACAACCAATGACAGAAAGATATAAAAGCACAGACACGACCCCCGGTGGTCAGTATTAGCTGCAGAGGAGAACCAGGACACATTGGTTACCAAACACACTCAGGGAGACAGCACGTGCAGAGTATCCAGAACGAACTGTATTATAAGAGTTATAATAAAATAGAGTTGTACCACATACAACTGTGTTGGCTCATCTGTGCACCAGAGCACCCAACACCACACAGAGTAAAGCTCCCTCTAAACTGTCCCCATAAAACAGTCCCAGGGCAGGTACAGCACGGGGTTAGATACAGAGTAAAGCTCCCTCTACACTGTCCCCAACATTCACTCCCAGGACAGGTACAGCACGGGGTTGGATACAGAGTAAAACTCCCCAGTGAAAAAGCACTTCCAGGATAGGTACAGCATGGGGTTAGATGCAGATGAGGATTGGATACAGAATAAAGCTCCCTCTACATTGTTCCTACCAAACATTCCCAGGGCAAGTACAGCATGGGGCTAGATACAGAGTAAAGCTCCCTCTAGACTGGAGTGAGGCTGAGTGAGAGGAAGGCCGTGGGAGATTGGGAATGAGTCTGTGAGTGAGAGGAAGGTCGTGAGAGATTGGGAATGAGTCTGTGAGTGAGAGGAAGGTCGTGAGAGATTGGGAATGAGTCTGTGAGTGAGAGGAAGGCCGTGAGAGATTGGGAATGAGTCTGTGAGTGAGAGGAAGGCCGTGAGAGATTGGGCGTGAGGTTGTGAGTGAGAGGAAGGCTGTGTGGTAGTCGGTATTAGTGGTATTACGGTTCCTAGGTTGAGGCTGTAAGATCATTGGTGTGGGAGGTACCTGAGACAGGAAGATCATTGGTGAAGCCTGCCCGCTGGTTCCGCCCAGTAAGGCGGAGTATAAGAGCCTGTGTCTCCCCAGCAGCTGCATTCTGTACCTGCGCTGCTAGGGGAAACATCGAGTCCAATAAAGCCTTCAATTGTCATCCAATCTCGCTCCTGGAGTCATTGGTCGAGCATCAGGCTGTGAGGGATTGCAGTGGGGCTGAGTGAGGGGAAGGTAGTGAGGATTAGGTGTGGGGTTGTGAGTGATGGGTGGGTAGAGTAGGGAGTGAGACATTGGCAGTGAGGCTGGGAGTGAGAGGGAGGTAGTGAGTGGTTGGGAGTGGGGCTGTGAGTGAAGGGGAGGCAGTGAGGGGTTGGGAGTGGGGCTGTGAGTGAAGGGGAGGCAGTGAGGGGTTGGGAGTGGGGCTGTGAGTGAGGGTGAGGCAGTGAGGGATTGCGAGTGGGGCTGTGAGTGAGGGGGAAGCAGTGAGGTCTTGGGAGTGGGGCTGTGAGTGAGGGTGAGGCAGTGAGGGATTGCGAGTGGGGCTGCGAGTGAGGGAGAGGCAGTGAGGGATTGCGAGTGGGGCTGTGAGTGAGGGGGAAGCAGCGAGGTCTTGGGAGTGGGGCTGTGAGTGAGGGTGAGGCAGTGAGGGATTGCGAGTGGGGCTGTGAGTGAGGGAGAGGCAGTGAGGGATTGCAAGTGGGGCTGTGAGTGAGGGGGAGGCAGTGAGGGGTTGGGAGTGGGGCTGTGAGTGAGGGGGAAGCAGGGAGGGATTGCGAATGGGTCTGTGAGTGAGGGGGAGGCAGTGAGGGGTTGGGGGTGGGGCTGTGAGTGAAGGGGAGGCAGTGAGGGATTGGGAGTGGGGCTCTGAGTGAGGTGGGAGGCAGTGAGGGATTGGGAGTGGGTCTGTGAGTGAGGGGGAGGCAGTGAGTGATTGGGAGTGGGGCTGTGAGTGAGGGAGAGGCAGTGAGGGGTTGGGAGTGGGCTGTGAGTGAGGGGGAGGCAGTGAGGGGTTGGGAGTGGGGCTGTGAGTAAGGGGGAGGCAGTGAGGGGTTGGGAGTTGGGCTGTGAGTGAGGGGGAGGCAGTGATGGGGAGGCAGTGAGGGGTTGGGAGTGGGGCTGTGAGTAAGGGGGAGGCAGTGAGGGGTTGGGAGTTGGGCTGTGAGTGAGGGGGAGGCAGTGATGGGGAGGCAGTGATGGGTTGGGAGTGAGGCTGTGAGTGAGGGGGAGGCAGTGAGGGGTTGGGAGTGGGGCAGTGAGTGAGGGGGAGGCAGTGAGGGGTTGGGAGTTGGGCTGTGAGTGAGGGTGAGGCAGTGATGGGGAGGCAGTGATGGGTTGGGAGTGGGGCTGTGAGTGAGGGGGAGGCAGTGAGGGTTAGGGAGTGGGGCTGTGAGTGAGGGAGAGGCAGTGAGGGGTTGGGAGTGGGGCTGTGAGTGAGGGGGAGGCAGTGAGGGGTTGGGAGTGGGGCTGTGAGTGAGGGAGAGGCAGTGAGGGGTTGGGAGTGGGGCTGTGAGTGAGGGGGAGGCAGTGAGGGGTTGGGAGTGGGACTGTGAGGGAGGGAGAGGCAGTGAGGGGTTGGGAGTTGGGCTGTGAGTGAGAGGGAGGCAGTGAGGGGTTGGGAGTGGGGCTGTGAGTGAGGGGGAGGCAGTGAGGTGTTGGGAGTGGGACTGTGAATGAGGGAGAGGCAGTGAGGGGTTGGGAGTGGGGCTGTGACTGAGGGAGGCAGTGAGGCGTTGGGAGTTGGGTTGTGAGTGAGAGAGAGGCAGTGAGGGGTTGGGAGTGGGGCTGTGAGTGAGGGAGAGGCAGTGAGGGGTTGGGAGTGGGCTGTGAGTGAGGGGAGAAAGTGAGGGGTTAGAGTGGGGCTGTGAGTGAGAGGGAGGCAGTGAGGGATTGGGAGTGGGGCTGTGAGTAAGGGGGAGGCAGTGAGGGGTTGGGAGTTGGGCTGTGAGTGAGGGAGAGGCTGTGAGGGGTTGGGAGTGGGCTGTGAGTGAGGGGGAGGCAGTGAGGGATTGCGAGTGGGTCTGTGAGTGAGGGGGAGGCAGTGAGGGATTGGGAGTGGGGCTGTGAGTGAGGGAGAGGCTGTGAGGGGTTGGGAGTTGGGCTGTGAGTGAGTGGGAGGCAGTGAGGGGTTGGGAGTTGGGCTGTGAGTGAGGGGGAGGCAGTGAGGGGTTGGGAGTTGGGCTGTGAGTGAGGGGGAGGCAGTGAGGGGGAGGCAGTGATGGGTTGGGAGTGAGGCTGTGAGTGAGGGGGAGGCAGTGAGGGGTTGGGAGTAGGGCTGTGAGTGAGGGGGAGGCAGTGAGGGGTTGGGAGTTGGGCTGTGAGTGAGGGGGAGGCAGTGAGGGGGAGGCAGTGATGGGTTGGGAGTGAGGCTGTGAGTGAGGGGGAGGCAGTGAGGGGTTGGGAGTGGGGCTGTGAGTGAGGGGGAGGCAGTGAGGGGTTGGGTGTTGGGCTGTGAGTGAGGGTGAGGCAATGATGGGGAGGCAGTGAGGGGTTGGGAGTGGGCTGTGAGTGAGGGGGAGGCAGTGAGGGGTTGGGAGTGGGGCTGTGAGTGAGGGAGAGGCAGTGAGGGGTTGGGAGTGGGGCTGTGAGTGAGGGGGAGGCAGTGAGGGGTTGGGAGTGGGCTGTGAGTGAGGGGGAGGCAGTGAGGGGTTGGGAGTGGGGCTGTGAGTGAGGGGGAGGCAGTGAGGGGTTGGGAGTGGGACTGTGAGTGAGGGAGAGGCAGTGAGGGGTTGGGAGTGGGCTGTGAGTGAGGGGGAGGCAGTGAGGGGTTGGGAGTGGGGCTGTGAGTGAGGGAGAGGCAGTGAGGGGTTGGGAGTGGGCTGTGAGTGAGGGGGAGGCAGTGAGGGGTTGGGAGTGGGGCTGTGAGTGAGGGAGAGGCAGTGAGGGGTTGGGAGTGGGGCTGTGAGTGAGGGGGAGGCAGTGAGGGGTTGGGAGTGGGGCTGTGAGTGACGGAGAGGCAGTGAGGGGTTGGGAGTTGGGCTGTGAGTGAGGGGGAGGCAGTGAGGGGTTGGGAGTGGGGCTGTGAGTGAGGGAGAGGCAGTGAGGGGTTGGGAGTGGGACTGTGAGTGAGGGAGAGGCAGTGAGGGGTTGGGAGTGGGCTGTGAGTGAGGGGGAGGCAGTGAGGGGTTGGGAGTGGGGCTGTGAGTGAGGGAGAGGCAGTGAGGGGTTGGGAGTGGGGCTGTGAGTGAGGGGGAGGCAGTGAGGGGTTGGGAGTGCGGCTGTGAGTGAGGGAGAGGCAGTGAGGGGTTGGGAGTTGGGCTGTGAGTGAGGGGGAGGCAGTGAGGGGTTGGGAGTGGGGCTGTGAGTGAGGGAGAGGCAGTGAGGGGTTGGGAGTGGGCTGTGAGTGAGGGGGAGGCATGAGGGGTTGGGAGTGGGGCTGTGAGTGAGGGAGAGGCAGTGAGGGGTTGGGAGTGGGGCTGTGAGTGCGAGGGAGGCAGTGAGGGGTTGGGAGTGGGGCTGTGAGTGAGGGGGAGGCAGTGAGGGGTTGGGAGTGGGACTGTGAGTGAGGGAGAGGCAGTGAGGGGTTGGGAGTGGGGCTGTGACTGAGGGAGGCAGTGAGGGGTTGGGAGTTGGGCTGTGAGTGAGAGAGAGGCAGTGAGGGGTTGGGAGTGGGACTGTGAGTGAGGGAGAGGCAGTGAGGGGTTGGGAGTTGGGCTGTGAGTGCGAGGGAGGCAGTGAGGGGTTGGGAGTGGGGCTGTGAGTGAGGGGGAGGCAGTGAGGGGTTGGGAGTTGGGCTGTGAGTGAGGGGGAGGCAGTGAGGGGTTGGGAGTGGGACTGTGAGTGAGGGGGAGGCAGTGAGGGGTTGGGAGTGGGACTGTGAGTGAGGGAGAGGCAGTGAGGGGTTGGGAGTGAGGCTGTGAGTGAGGGAGGCAGTGAGGGGTTGGGAGTTGGGCTGTGAGTGAGAGAGAGGCAGTGAGGGGTTGGGAGTGGGGCTGTGAGTGAGGGAGAGGCAGTGAGGGGTTGGGAGTGGGCTGTGATTGAGGGGAGAAAGTGAGGGGTTGGGAGTGGGGCTGTGAGTGAGAGGGAGGCAGTGAGGGAGTGGGAGTGGGGCTGTGACTGAGAGGGAGGCAGTGAGGCGTTGGGAGTTGGGCTGTGAGTGAGAGAGAGGCAGTGAGGGGTTGGGAGTGGGGCTGTGAGTGAGAGAGAGGCAGTGAGGGGTTGGGAGTGGGGCTGTGAGTGAGGGGGAGGCAGTGAGGGGTTGGGAGTGAGGCTGTGAGTGAGGGGAGGAAGTGAGGGGTCGGGAGTGGGTCTGTGAGTGAGGGAGAGGCAGTGAGGGGTTGGGAGTGGGGATGTGAGTGAGGGAGAGGCAGTGAGGGGTCGGGAGTGGGGCTGTGAGTGAGGGGAGGCAGTGAGGGGTTGGGAATGTGACTGTGAGTGAGGTGAGGCAGTGAGGGGTTGGGAGTGAGGCTGTGAGTGAGGGGAGGAAGTGAGGGGTCGGGAGTGGGGCTGTGAGTGAGGGGGAGGCAGTGAGGAGATGGGAGTGGGGCTGTGAGTGGGAGGGAGGCAGTGAGGGGTTGGGAGTGAGGCTGTGAGTGAGAGGGAGGCAGTGAGGGGTTGCGAGTGAGGCTGTGAGTGAGGGGGAGGCAGTGAGGGTTAGGGAGTGGGGCTGTGAGTGAGGGGGAGGCAGTGAGGGTTAGGGAGTGGGGCTGTGAGTGAGGGGGAGGCAGTGAGGGGTTGGGAGTGGGGCTGTGTGTGAGGGGGAGGCAGTGAGGGATTGGGAGTGGGGCTGTGAGTGAGGGAGGCAGTGAGGGGTTGGGAGTGGGGCTGTGAGTGAGGGGGAGGCAGTGAGTGATAGGGAGTGGGGCTGTGAGTGAGGGGGAGGCAGTGAGGGGTTGGGAGTGGGGCTGTGAGTGAGGGGGAGGCAGTGAGGGGTTGGGAGTGGGGCTGTGAGTGAGGGGGAGGCAGTGAGGGGTTGGGAGTGGGGCTGTGAGTGAGGGGGAGGCAGTGAGGGGAAGGGAGTGAGGCTGTGAGTGAGGGGGAGGCAGTGAGGAGATAGGAGTGGGGCTGTGAGTGGGAGGGAGGCAGTGAGGGGTTGGGAGTGAGGCTGTGAGTGAGAGGGAGGCAGTGAGGGGTTGCGAGTGAGGCTGTGAGTGAGGGGGAGGCAGTGATGGGTTGGGAGTGAGGCTGTGAGTGAGAGGAATGTGAGTGAGAGGCAGTGAGGGGTTGGGAGTGGGGCTGTGAGTGAGGGGGAGGCAGTGAGGGGTTGGGAGTTGGGCTGTGAGTGAGGGGGAGGCAGTGAGGGGTGGGGAGTTGGGCTGTAAGTGAAAGGGAGGCAGTGAGGGGTTGGGAGTGGGGCTGTGAGTGAGGGGGAGGCAGTGAGGGGTAGGGAGTGGGGCTGTGAGTGAGGGAGAGGCAGTGAGTGTTAGGGAGTGGGGCTGTGAGTGAGTGGGAGGCAGTGAGGGGTTGGGAGTGGGGCTGTGAGTGAGGGGTTGGGAGTGGGGCTGTGAGTGAGGGCGAGGCAGTGAGGGTTTGGGAGTGGACTGTGAGTGAGGGGGAGGCAGTGAGGGGTTGGGAGTGGGGCTGTGAGTAAGGGGGAGGCAGTGAGGGATTGGGAGTTGGGCTGTGAGTGAGGGTGAGGCAGTGATGGGAAGGCAGTGATGGGTTGGGAGGGAGGCTGTGAATGAGGGGGAGGCAGTGAGGGGTTGGGAGTGGGGCTGTGAGTGAGGGGGAGGCAGTGATGGGTTGGGAGTGGGGCTGTGAGTGAGGGAGAGGCAGTGAGGGGTTGGGAGAGGGGCTGTGAGTGAGGGGGAGGCAGTGAGGGGCTGGGAGTGGGGCTGTGAGTGAGGGAGAGGCAGTGAGGGGTTGGGAGTGGGGCTGTGAGTGAGGGAGAGGCAGTGAGAGGTTGGGAGTGGGCTGTGAGTGAGGGGGAGGCAGTGAGGGGTTGGGAGTGGGACTGTGAGTGAGGGAGAGGCAGTGAGGGGTTGGGAGTTGGGCTGTGAGTGAGGGAGAGGCAGTGAGGGGTTGGGAGTGGGGCTGTGAGTGAGGGAGAGGCAGTGAGTGGTTGGGAGTGGGGCTGTGAGTGAGAGGGAGGCAGTGAGGGGTTGGGAGTGGGCTGTGAGTGAGGGGGAGGCAGTGAGGGGTTGGGAGTGGGCTGTGAGTGAGGGGGAGGCAGTGAGGGGTTAGGAGTGGGGCTGTGAGTGAGAGGGAGGCAGTGAGTGGTTGGGAGTGGGGCTGTGAGTGAGAGGGAGGCAGTGAGGGGTTGGGAGTGGGCTGTGAGTGAGGGGGAGGCAGTGAGGGGTTGGGAGTGGGCTGTGAGTGAGGGGGAGGCAGTGAGGGGTTAGGAGTGGGGCTGTGAGTGAGAGGGAGGCAGTGAGGGGTTGGGAGTGGGCTGTGAGTGAGGGAGAGGCAGTGAGGGGTTGGGAGTGGGGCTGTGAGTGAGGGAGAGGCAGTGAGAGGTTGGGAGTGGGACTGTGAGTGAGGGGGAGGCAGTGAGGGGTTGGGAGTGGGGCTGTGAGTGAGAGGGAGGCAGTGAGGGGTTGGGAGTGGGCTGTGAGTGAGGGAGAGGCAGTGAGGGGTTGGGAGTGGGGCTGTGAGTGAGGGAGAGGCAGTGAGGGGTTGGGAGTTGGGCTGTGAGTGAGGGGGAGGCAGTGAGGGGTTGGGAGTGGGACTGTGAGTGAGGGAGAGGCAGTGAGGGGTTGGGAGTTGGGCTGTGAGTGAGAGGGAGGCAGTGAGGGGTTGGGAGTGGGACTGTGAGTGAGGGAGAGGCAGTGAGGGGTTGGGAGTTGGGCTGTGAGTGAGGGGGAGGCAGTGAGGCGTTGGGAGTTGGGCTGTGAGTGAGGGTGAGGCGGTGAGGGGTTGGGAGTGGGCTGTGAGTGAGGTGGAGGCAGTGAATGGTTGGGAGTGAGGCTGTGAGTGAGGGAGAGGCAGTGAGGGGTTGGGAGTGGGGCTGTGAGTGAGGGTGAGGCAGTGAGGGGTTGGGAGTGGGGCTGTGAGTGAGGGGGAGGCAGTGAGGGTTTGGGAGTGAGGCTGTGAGTGAGGCAGTGAGGGGTTGGGAGTGGGGATGTGAGTGAGGGAGAGGCAGTGATGGGGAGGCAGTGATGGGTTGGGAGGGAGGCTGTGAATGAGGGGGAGGCAGTGAGGGGTTGGGAGTGGGGCTGTGAGTGAGGGGGAGGCAGTGATGGGTTGGGAGTGGGGCTGTGAGTGAGGGAGAGGCAGTGAGGGGTTGGGAGAGGGGCTGTGAGTGAGGGGGAGGCAGTGAGGGGTTGGGAGTGGGGCGGGGAGTGAGGGAGAGGCATTGAGGGGTTGGGAGTGGGGCTGTGAGTGAGGGGGAGGCAGTGAGGGGCTGGGAGTGGGTCTGTGAGTGAGGGAGAGGCAGTGAGGGGTTGGGAGTGGGGCTGTGAGTGAGGGAGAGGCAGTGAGAGGTTGGGAGTGGGCTGTGAGTGAGGGGGAGGCAGTGAGGGGTTGGGAGTGGGACTGTGAGTGAGGGAGAGGCAGTGAGGGGTTGGGAGTTGGGCTGTGAGTGAGGGAGAGGCAGTGAGGGGTTGGGAGTGGGGCTGTGAGTGAGGGAGAGGCAGTGAGTGGTTGGGAGTGGGGCTGTGAGTGAGAGGGAGGCAGTGAGGGGTTGGGAGTGGGCTGTGAGTGAGGGGGAGGCAGTGAGGGGTTGGGAGTGGGCTGTGAGTGAGGGGGAGGCAGTGAGGGGTTGGGAGTGGGGCTGTGAGTGAGAGGGAGGCAGTGAGGGGTTGGGAGTGGGACTGTGAGTGAGGGAGAGGCAGTGAGGGGTTGGGAGTGGGGCTGTGAGTGAGGGAGAGGCAGTGAGAGGTTGGGAGTGGGCTGTGAGTGAGGGGGAGGCAGTGAGGGGTTGGGAGTGGGACTGTGAGTGAGGGAGAGGCAGTGAGGGGTTGGGAGTTGGGCTGTGAGTGAGAGGGAGGCAGTGAGGGGTTGGGAGTGGGACTGTGAGTGAGGGAGAGGCAGTGAGGGATTGGGAGTTGGGCTGTGAGTGAGGGGGAGGCAGTGAGGCGTTGGGAGTTGGGCTGTGAGTGAGGGGGAGGCAGTGAATGGTTGGGAGTGAGGCTGTGAGTGAGGGAGAGGCAGTGAGGGGTTGGGAGTGGGGCTGTGAGTGAGGGTGAGGCAGTGAGGGGTTGGGAGTGGGGCTGTGAGTGAGGGGGAGGCAGTGAGGGTTTGGGAGTGAGGCTGTGAGTGAGGCAGTGAGGGGTTGGGAGTGGGGATGTGAGTGAGGGAGAGGCAGTGAGGGGTTGGGAGTGGGGCTGTGAGTGAGAGGGAGGCAGTGAGGGGTTGGGAGTGGGGCTGTGAGTGAGGGAGAGGCAGTGAGAGGTTGGGAGTGGGTCTGTGAGTGAGGGAGAGGCAGTGAGAGGTGGGGAGTGGGCTGTGAGTGAGGGAGAGGCAGTGAGGGGTTGGGAGTGGGGCTGTGAGTGAGGGAGAGGCAGTGAGGGGTTGGGAGTGGGACTGTGAGTGAGGGAGAGGCAGTGAGGGGTTGGGAGTTGGGCTGTGAGTGAGAGGGAGGCAGTGAGGGGTTGGGAGTGGGACTGTGAGTGAGGGAGAGGCAGTGAGGGGTTGGGAGTTGGGCTGTGAGTGAGGGGGAGGCAGTGAGGCGTTGGGAGTTGGGCTGTGAGTGAGGGTGAGGCGGTGAGGGGTTGGGAGTGGGCTGTGAGTGAGGTGGAGGCAGTGAATGGTTGGGAGTGAGGCTGTGAGTGAGGGAGAGGCAGTGAGGGGTTGGGAGTGGGGCTGTGAGTGAGGGTGAGGCAGTGAGGGGTTGGGAGTGGGGCTGTGAGTGAGGGGGAGGCAGTGAGGGTTTGGGAGTGAGGCTGTGAGTGAGGCAGTGAGGGGTTGGGAGTGGGGATGTGAGTGAGGGAGAGGCAGTGATGGGGAGGCAGTGATGGGTTGGGAGGGAGGCTGTGAATGAGGGGGAGGCAGTGAGGGGTTGGGAGTGGGGCTGTGAGTGAGGGGGAGGCAGTGATGGGTTGGGAGTGGGGCTGTGAGTGAGGGAGAGGCAGTGAGGGGTTGGGAGAGGGGCTGTGAGTGAGGGGGAGGCAGTGAGGGGTTGGGAGTGGGGCGGGGAGTGAGGGAGAGGCATTGAGGGGTTGGGAGTGGGGCTGTGAGTGAGGGGGAGGCAGTGAGGGGCTGGGAGTGGGTCTGTGAGTGAGGGAGAGGCAGTGAGGGGTTGGGAGTGGGGCTGTGAGTGAGGGAGAGGCAGTGAGAGGTTGGGAGTGGGCTGTGAGTGAGGGGGAAGCAGTGAGGGGTTGGGAGTGGGACTGTGAGTGAGGGAGAGGCAGTGAGGGGTTGGGAGTTGGGCTGTGAGTGAGGGAGAGGCAGTGAGGGGTTGGGAGTGGGGCTGTGAGTGAGGGAGAGGCAGTGAGTGGTTGGGAGTGGGGCTGTGAGTGAGAGGGAGGCAGTGAGGGGTTGGGAGTGGGCTGTGAGTGAGGGGGAGGCAGTGAGGGGTTGGGAGTGGGCTGTGAGTGAGGGGGAGGCAGTGAGGGGTTGGGAGTGGGGCTGTGAGTGAGAGGGAGGCAGTGAGGGGTTGGGAGTGGGACTGTGAGTGAGGGAGAGGCAGTGAGGGGTTGGGAGTGGGGCTGTGAGTGAGGGAGAGGCAGTGAGAGGTTGGGAGTGGGCTGTGAGTGAGGGGGAGGCAGTGAGGGGTTGGGAGTGGGACTGTGAGTGAGGGAGAGGCAGTGAGGGGTTGGGAGTTGGGCTGTGAGTGAGAGGGAGGCAGTGAGGGGTTGGGAGTGGGACTGTGAGTGAGGGAGAGGCAGTGAGGGATTGGGAGTTGGGCTGTGAGTGAGGGGGAGGCAGTGAGGCGTTGGGAGTTGGGCTGTGAGTGAGGGGGAGGCAGTGAATGGTTGGGAGTGAGGCTGTGAGTGAGGGAGAGGCAGTGAGGGGTTGGGAGTGGGGCTGTGAGTGAGGGTGAGGCAGTGAGGGGTTGGGAGTGGGGCTGTGAGTGAGGGGGAGGCAGTGAGGGTTTGGGAGTGAGGCTGTGAGTGAGGCAGTGAGGGGTTGGGAGTGGGGATGTGAGTGAGGGAGAGGCAGTGAGGGGTTGGGAGTGGGGCTGTGAGTGAGAGGGAGGCAGTGAGGGGTTGGGAGTGGGGCTGTGAGTGAGGGAGAGGCAGTGAGAGGTTGGGAGTGGGTCTGTGAGTGAGGGAGAGGCAGTGAGAGGTGGGGAGTGGGCTGTGAGTGAGGGAGAGGCAGTGAGGGGTTGGGAGTGGGGCTGTGAGTGAGGGAGAGGCAGTGAGGGGTTGGGAGTGGGACTGTGAGTGAGGGAGAGGCAGTGAGGGGTTGGGAGTGGGGCTGTGAGTGAGGGAGAGGCAGTGAGGGGTTGGGAGTGGGACTGTGAGTGAGGGAGAGGCAGTGAGGGGTTGGGAGTGGGACTGTGAGTGAGAGAGAGGCAGTGAGGGGTTGGGAGTGGGGCTGTGAGTGAGGGAGAGGCAGTGAGGGGTTGGGGGTGGGACTGTGAGTGAGGGAGAGGCAGTGAGGGGTTGGGAGTGGGGCTGTGAGTGAGGGGGAGGCAGTGAGGGGTTGGGAGTGGGGCTGTGAGTGAGAGGGAGGCAGTGAGGGGATGAGAGTGGGCTGTGAGTGAGGGGGAGGCAGTGAGGGGTTGGGAGTGGGGCTGTGAGTGAGGGAGAGGCAGTGAGGGGTTGGGAGTGGGACTGTGAGTGAGGGAGAGGCAGTGAGGGGTTGTGAGTGGGGCTGTGAGTGAGGGAGAGGCAGTGAGTGGTTGGGAGTGGGGCTGTGAGTGAGAGGGAGGCAGTGAGGGGTTGGGAGTGGGCTGTGAGTGAGGGGGAGGCAGTGAGGGGTTGGGAGTGGGGCTGTGAGTGAGGGAGAGGCAGTGAGGGGTTGGGAGTGGGACTGTGAGTGAGGGAGAGGCAGTGAGGGGTTGGGAGTGGGGCTGTGAGTGAGGGAGAGGCAGTGAGTGGTTGGGAATGGGGCTGTGAGTGAGAGGGAGGCAGTGAGGGGTTGGGAGTGGGCTGTGAGTGAGGGGGAGGCAGTGAGGGGTTGGGAGTGGGGCTGTGAGTGAGGGAGAGGCAGTGAGGGGTTGGGAGTGGGGCTGTGAGTGAGAGGGAGGCAGTGAGGGGTTGGGAGTGGGACTGTGAGTGAGGGGGAGGCAGTGAGGGGTTGGGAGTGGGGCTGTGAATGAGAGGGAGGCAGTGAGGGGTTGGGAGTGGGCTGTGAGTGAGGGGGAGGCAGTGAGGGGTTGGGAGTGGGGCTGTGAGTGAGGGAGAGGCAGTGAGGGGTTGGGAGTGGGGCTGTGAGTGTGAGGGAGGCAGTGAGGGGTTGGCACTTGGGCTGTGAGGGAATCAACATTTCAATCCCAGGACTTTTTCCTCGTGTTTTGGGGTTCAATATTCTGTGAAATCCCCAATCCATAACTGTGGTGAAGAAAATAATTGGATTGATGCTACATTTATTAAAATATCTTCAGTGTTCAGTATTACAGCTGGGTCTATTCTGCAATGCAGTCTGATATCTCTGCCATCGCTGGCGGTGATGACAGGCACTGTGACTGTGAACGTGGTGAATGTGGTAAATGTGGTGGCCGCAAACACAGACCTTCAATATTCCCCTCCTCCTGCTCTTTCTTCAGAGTCCAACTCTCACATTGCACTGGTGACAGTATCAGTGTGAATCCCGTGCTGAATTTCCTGTAGTGGGGCTCGCACCCACACTCTGCTCCCAGCCCTGGCCCCAAACGGTGACACACTCCTGTGGGTGTATGTGACTGGCGGTGCTATCTGACTACCTCCCAGCTGCTAACGGACTTGTCTTTGATTTATCTCAGGATGCAGAGTTGGGGACTAAACGTTTACATGTATGGCCCAAAGGATGACCTGAAGCACAGGCTGTTATGGAGAGAGACGTACTCAGCGGAGGAGTCAGGTAAGGAACGAGCCTGGCGCGGGGGGCGGGGGGGGGGGGAAGAGTGGCGGGACATTGGAAGGGAAACTCTGGGGCAGTGAGCCCTCGTTCGTGGCGCAAATCTGTTGTGTTGAGAAGTTGATTGGCAATTTATATTTTTTCTAATCCTAGAATCGGTCTATTTTCTCAATGGCCGGCATTATCTCGTGTTATCTCCATCCCTTCGCGCCACATTTTCTGCCTCATCCCTCCGGAGAGATGCTCCGTTACGCCGTCCGGTCAGTAGGGTTTCCGATTGTGGGGCAGCCCCATGTCGTCATAAAACCCCCGTGCTGCCGGCAAAACGGAGCATGCCGCCGGGGGAGAATCCCGCCCATCAAGTGTCA
The DNA here is from genome assembly GCF_047496885.1 of Scyliorhinus torazame. Taxonomy (NCBI): domain Eukaryota; kingdom Metazoa; phylum Chordata; class Chondrichthyes; order Carcharhiniformes; family Scyliorhinidae; genus Scyliorhinus; species Scyliorhinus torazame. Next base: position 341,824,471 of record NC_092709.1, on the reverse strand, counting down.
GTCCTTCTCGCTTTGCATAGCCTTTAATCATTTAAGGATTGTGTCTGGGAGTTGGTTTATTTTTTGTTGTCTCAACCACGTGTGCTTAAAGGTTGTTTAAAAACAAAAAGGATGCAGGAAATGTCCGAATGACAGAAAAGAACGTGTATTTATATAGCACCTTTATCACAGGAATGTGGCCCCTCGAGCCTGCTCCACCATTCGATAAGGTCATGGCTGTGGTTTCAACTCCACTTTCCGGTCTGTCCCCTCATGACCCTCGACTCCCTTTGTCAGTCGAAAGAGCACCTTGCATCTATACAGTGACCCAGCCAGCATCGCCCTCTGGGGTTGAGAACGCCACAGGCGATGCCCCTCTGAGAGAGAAAAAAACATCTCTTCACCTCAGTCTTAAGTGGGAGATCCCTCATTTCTCAACAGGGTCCCCTAGATTTTCGACTCCCCCACAAGTGGGAACATCCTCTCAGCATCCACACTGCCATCCGTCTAAACTCCAGCGGGGATAGGCCCAACCTGCTCAACCTTTCCTTACAGGTTACCCCTTCATCCCAGGAATCAGTGGAATGAACTTTCTCTGAACTGCTTCACTTGCGATTATGTCCTTTCTTATGTAAAGGGACCAAACCTGTACATAGTGCCCCAGATCTGACATCACTGAAGCCCTGTACAGCTGTAGAAACACCACTCTGCTTTTATACTCCATTCCCCTTGCAAAGTACGAAGTCTTACAACACCAGGTTAAAGTCCAACAGGTTTGTTTCGATGTCACTAGCTTTCGGAGTGCTGCTCCTTCCTCAGGTGAATGAAGAGGTCTGTTCCAGAAACACATATATAGACAAATTCAAAGATGCCAAACAATGCTAGGAATGCGACCATTAGCAGGTGATTAAACCCTTACAGATCCAGAGATGGGGTAACCCCAGGTTAAAGAGGTGTGAATTGTATCAAGCCAGGACAGTTGGTAGGATTTCGCAGGCCAGATGGTGGGGGATGAATGTAATGCGACATGAATCCCAGGTCCCTGTTGAGGCCGCACTCATGTGTGCGGAACTTGGCTATAAGTTTCTGCTCGGCGATTCTGCGTTGTCGCGGGTCCTGAAGGCCGCCTTGGAGAACGCTTACCCGGAGATCAGAGGCTGAATGCCCTTGACTGCTGAAGTGTTCCCCGACTGGAAGGGAACATTCCTGCCTGGTGATTGTTGCGCGATGTCCGTTCATTCGTTGTCGCAGCGTCTGCATGGTCTCGCCAATGTACCACGCTTCGGGACATCCTTTCCTGCAGCGTATGAGGTAGACAACGTTGGCCGAGTCGCACGAGTATGTACCGCGTACCTGGTGGGTGGTGTTCTCACTTGCAAAGTAGCAGCAAAGCTGTTCCAAGGAGCAGAATCAGATCGAATCTGACACCAAAACAATGAAGGAGACAATGGAGCAGGTGTGGGCTTGAAGCGGAGTCTTGAGGGAGACAAGAAGTTGAGGGCCCAGGTACCTGAAGTCAGGAGGTGCAAGAGGCAAGAACTGGAGGAACACAGAGATTTTGGCAGGTTGGAGGGTTGGAGGAGATTAGGTCATGGAGCAAAATAACCAATCAAAAAGGTGAATGGAACATTTGCCGTTACCTCACTGAGGGTGAATGTTGTCAGTGGAGGAATTAATGGTTCAGCTGAATAGGATCTTGGTCAGACTTCATGTGGAGTAAATGCAGTCAGATTTGGGCACCGTAACTCACAAAGCTATCTTGGCCTTTGGGGGGAAGGGGGAGAGAGAAAGTGGGTTCGGGGTGCACAGGGAGGGTGGGGGTAAGGGATGGACACCACGGACCCAGATTCACCAGAATGATACCTGACTTGAAGGTCGAATTTGACACTAACCCAACAATAGAGGCGTTCGGGGAGGTCACCGAATTCACGGTCAGAGGGGCAGCGACTGAAAGGAATAGCGAGTTATGGGGTATTCCGGAGCTTGAGACCAGACAGCTGGAGGTACAGACACCAGTGGTGGGGCAAGGAATGAATGTAGGAGGTGGACACGAGGCCTGAACTCGGGAACTGCAGAGATCCCGGAGGCTTATGAAGTGAGCTTGGAGTTTTACTCTCTGGAAAGAATGCCAGTATGTCTCTGATGTGGACCACAGGGGAACGATTAAGGTCAAAACCATGAGATGTCATTTGAAATCTTTGTTGAGGCTGCAGAAAATTAGCCAATGCCTCTTGCTGAATTATACCACCGCAGTTTCTAGGCCTTCGTGTAAGGAAGTTCTTCCTCCAGAAAAATAAATCTGCTCTTTAAATCTTTAGCTAAGATACAATCAAATTGCAGATCTGAAATGTTAACTGTTTCTCTGTCTCCACAGATGCTGCCAGACGTGCTGAGTATTTCTTTCAGATCTCTAGGCCCTGCAATATTTTGCTTTGGGTGACATTTTTGTGGGAAGCTCCCTTTAAAAGTGGAGGCTGTCCACATGAGGACATCTTCTTCTAACCAGCGAACTCCAAAGCAGTTTAATCAAATTGTAGAATGATATATTTCTGCTGAAGGCCATTCGGCCCATTGTGTCTGTTTGTGCTCATTGCTACAGAAATTCAATTTTCGTTCCAAATCCTGGAACTCCCTCCCTAACAGCACAGTGGGTGTACCTGCACCACATGGACTGCAGACTCGAGGTTGAGGGGCGACCTGATAGAGGTCTACAAAATTATGAGGGGCATAGACAGAGTGGATAGTCAGAGACTTTTTCCCAGGGTAGAGGGGTCAATTACTAGGGGGCATAGGTTTAAGGTGCGAGGGGCAAGGTTTAGAGGAGATGTATGAGGCAAGTTTTTTACACAGAGGGAGTGGGTGCCTGGAACTCGCTGCCGGAGGAGGTGGTGGAAGCAGGGACGATAGTGACGTTTAAGGAGCATCTTGACAAATACATGAATAGGATGGGAATAGAGGGATACTGACCCCGGAAGTGTAGAAGATTTTAGTTTAGACGGGCAGCATGGTCGGCGCAGGCTTGGAGGGCCGAAGGGCCTGTTCCTGTGCTGTACTTTTCTTTGTTCTTTGTAGCTCTTCGAGAAGGCAGCTCAGCACCACCTTCTGAAGGGGTAATTAGGGATGGGCAATAAATGCTGGCCTGGCCAGTGACACCCACATCCCTCAAACTAATCCCCCGCCCCGTTCTGACCCCTTGCAAATCTTTCCAACTATCTCTACAATTCCTCTTTGAAAGTTTTTATTGAATCTGCCTCCATTTCGCTTTCAGGGTGAACATTCCATCACAACAACCCTCTCAGTATAAGAAAAAGTTAACCCTTGTCGCCAGTGCTTCTTTTCTTTTTTGTTTGTTCTTTCATGGGACCAGGGGATGTCCCGGGAACTGCAGAGATCCCGGAGGCATATCAAATGAGCTTGCCGTTTTACTCTTTGGGAACACCAAAGAGGGGCATTTATTGCCCACCCCTAATTGCCCTTGACGAGGTATGGTGAGCTGCCTTAGAACCATAGAAATGTTACAGCACAGAAGGAGGCCATTCATCCTGTCCTCTCTGTGGACGCCCAGGTGCCCTTTCTAATCCCACCTTCTTGCGCCCGGCTCTGCAGCTTAGAGAACGTGAGGTGCAGATGTTCTGTAACCGCTGCAGTCCATGTGGTGTGGGTATTCCAGGATTTTGACCCAGCGACAGTGAAGAAACAACAATATATTTCCAAGTCAGGATTGTGAGTGGCTTGAAGGGGATCTTCCATATGAATGAAATGAAATGAATGAAAATCGCTTATTGTCACAAGTAGGCTTCAAATGAAGTTACTGTGAAAAGCCCCTAGTCGCCACATTCCAGCACCTGTTCGGGGAGGCTGGTACGGGAATTGAACCGTGCTGCTGGCCTGCCTTGGTCTGCTTTCAAAGCCAGCGATTTAGCCTACTTGGTGGGGTTCCCATGTATCTGCTGCCCTTGTCCTTCTAGATGGAGGAGGATGTGGGTTTAAAAGGTGAGTTCCAGCAGTGCATCTTGGTAGATGATACACACAGCTGCTACTGGGCATTGGAGGAAGTGAATGTTGAAGGTGGTAGATGGGGTGCCAATTAGACGGGTTGCTTTGTTCTGGATGATGTTGAGCTTCTTGAGTGTTATTGGAGCTGCACTCATCCAGGCAAGTGGAGAGTATTCCATTACACTCCTGACTTGTGCCTTATTGATGATGGACAGCCTTTGGGGAGTCAGGAGATGAGTTACTCACCATAGGATTCCTAGCCTTTGACCTGCTCTGGATGCCACAGTATTTATATGTTCAGTTTCTGATCAATGGTAACCCCCAGGCTGGTAATTGTGGGGGATTCAGTGATGGTAATGCCATTGAATGTCAAGGGGCGGTGATTAGATTCTCTCTTGTTGGAGATGGTCATTGCCTGGCACTTGTGCGGCACAAATGTTACTTGTCACTCATCAGCACAAGTCTGAATGTTGTCCAAATCTTGCTGCATTTGGACACAGACTGCTTCAGGGTCTGAGGAGTCGCGAATGGTACTGAACATTCTTTAATCACCAGGGACGATCCCCACTTCTGACCTTATGATGGAAGGAAGGTCATTAATGAAGATGGTTGGGCCTAGGACAGAACCCTGAGGAGCTCCTGCAGTGATGTCCTGGAGCTGAGATGATTGACCTCCAACGACCACAACCATCTTCCTCTGTGTTAGGTATGACGCCAACCAGTGGAGAGTTTTCTCCCTAATTCCCATTGGCTCCATTTTTGCTAAGCCTCTTTGATGCCTGACCACTGGGGTTCAGCTCTTTTGTCCAGACTTCAGGTGCACCGTCGAAGACCCGGTACTTGAACCGTGCTGCTGGCCTGCAGACCAAGGCAGGCCAGCAGCACGGTTCAATTCCCGTACCAGCCTCCCCGAACAGGCGCCCGAATGTGGCGACTAGGGGCTTTTCACAGTAACTTCATTGAAGCCTACTCGTGACAATAAGCGATTTTCATTTCATTTTCATTTCATTTCATTTCATACTGTGCAATAGGACTTGTTTAATTTCTGTTAAATCGCACCTATGATCTTAAAATTGGTGGCCTCTTCCCCTGCCAGTAACCTTCTACCACAGGTTTGCTGCCATTGATGAGGATTCCAACTTTCAGCTAAAGGGTGAAGGATCTCGATATATAAAATACAATAAAATAAAAGTGCCGGCTCCACTTTCAGGTTTCTTTTCTTTTCTATCGACAGTTCAGCTCAAGGCCTTGGTATTGGGCGCCCAGGAGCGTGGGGTTGAGTTTGTGTACGCAATCTCCCCAGGAAAGGACATCACCTTCTCCAGCTGGTGTGACCTGGCCTTATTGAAGCAGAAATTGAGGCAGGTAGTGTGAATATTGATCTGTACAGAACAGCTGGATCAATGAGATTGTGTAAATGACGATTGTGTTCATTTTTAAAAATTCATTTTTAACGGGCTGTGGGCTTCGCTGGCTCGGCCAGCATTTGTTGCCCATCCTTAATGACCCTTGAGAATGTGGTGATGAGCTGCCATCTTGACCGCTGCAGTCCATGCCTGTAGGTACACCCACAGTGCTGTTACAAGGTTTTGACCCAGCGACAGTGAAGGAACAGCAATATATTTCCAAGTCAGGGTGGTGAGTGACTTGGATAGGAACTTCCAGGTGGGGATGTTCTCAGGTATCTGCTACTCTTGTCCTTCTAGACGGCTGTGGTGGTGGGTTTGGAAGGTGCTGCCTAAGGGAACATTCATGTCAAGAGGGCGAGAATAGAAAACCAGCGATGTACCTCTGATACCGTATAAGGCTCTGGTCAGACCCCATTTGGAGTACTGTGAGCAGTTCTGGGCCCCGTATCTAAGGAAGGATGTGCTGGCCTTGGAAAGGGTCCAGAGGAGGTTCACAAGAATGATCCCTGGAATGAAGAACTTGTCGTATGAGGAACGGTTGAGGACTCTGGGTCTGTACTTGTTGGAGTTTAGAAGGATGAGGGGGGATCTTTTTGAAACTTACAGGATACTGTGAGGCCTGGATAGAGTGGATGTGGAGAGGATGCTTCCACTTGTAGGAAAATTTAGAACCAGAGGACACGATCTCAGACTAAAGGGACGATCCTTTACAGCAGAGATGAGGAGGAATTTCTTCAGCCAGAGGGTGGTGGATTTGTGGAACTCTTTGCCGCAGAAGGTTGCGGAGGCAAATCACAGAGTTTCTTTATGTTCTTGATTAATAAGGGGACCAGGGGTTATGGGGATTTGAAAAATATCAGCCATGATTGAATGACGGACCAGACTCGACGGGCCGAGTGGCCTAATTCTGCTCCTCTGTCTTATGATCTTATGGTCTTAGTGCATCTTGTAGATGGTACACACGGCTGCTACTGTGCGTCGGCGGTAGAGGGAGGGAATGTTTGTGGAAGGGGCGCCAAACAAACGGGCAGCTTTGTCCTGGATGGTATCGAGCTACTTGAGTGTTGTTGGAGCGGTCCCACCAAGGTTGGCCAATCATGGCGGGTTCCCGGTGGGCGAGCCACGGAAAAGTCCACCCGCCCCGAGAGAGGGGGGGGTCAACATCGGCCATAGCCAAGCAAAGGAAGAGTGGAGGGATGCACAATGGGCCAGAATTGGAGGAATAGGGCTGACGAGATTACTGAGATAGGGAGGGAGCAGGGCCATAAAGTGATTTAAAGGTGGCAGAAAAGAATTTTAACTGGAAGTGTTGGAGGATTGACAGCCAATGTAATCCAGCGAGTACATTGAAGGTGGGTGAATGGGACTGGTGCACGTCAGGGCAGTGAGGGTTTGCACATGATGAGGTTTACCATCTCTATCCCGAGAAGTTTGGAATATTAGTGAGGAGAAAGTGATGTGTTAGTTGCACAGAGCCTCGAACAGGCCTCAACTGGAGTCGCTGCATTCAGTTTATTATCATAGAATTTACAGTGCAGAAGGGGGCCATTCGGCCCATCGAGTCTGCACCGGCTCTTGGAAAGAGCACCCTACCCAAGGTCAACACCTCCATTCTATCCCCATAACCCAGCAACCCCATCCAACACTAAGGGCAATTTTGGACACTAAGGGCAATTTATCATGGCCAATCCACCGAACCTGCACATCTTTGGACTGTGGGAGGAAACCGGAGCACCCGGAGGAAACCCACGCACACACGGGGAGAACGTGCAGACTCCGCACAGACAGTGACCCAAGCCGGAATCGAACCTGGGACCCTGGAGCTGTGAAGCAATTGTGCTAACCACCATGCTACCGTGCTGCCCCAGTTCTGGGTCCTGCAACTCACAAACAACAGATATCGGACCTGAATGAATTTAAATTAAATGAAAATCGCTTATTGTCACAAGTAGTCTTCAAACGAAGTTACTGTGAAAAGCCCCTAGTCGCCACATTCCGGCGCCTGTTCGGGGAGGCTGGTACGGGAATTGAACCGTGCTGCTGGCCTGCCTTGGTCTGCTTTTAAAGCCAGCGATTTAGCCCTGTGCTAAATGTCTCCACAATCACAGGCTGAAAGAGCTAGAAAATTGGGGCATTCGTATTGATTGATTGTTTGTCTTAGGGACAGGAAGTTGGTAGAATCATAGAATTTAATAATAATAATAATAATCGCTTATTGTCACAAGTCGGCTTCAATGAAGTTACTGTGAAAAGCCCCCTAGTCGCCACATTCCGGCGCCTGTTCAGGGAGGCTGGTACGGGAATTGAACCCGCGCTGTTGGCCTTGTTCTGCATTACAAAGCCAGCTGTTTAGCCCACTGTGCTAAAGCAGCCTTGGAGAAGGAGGCCATTCGGCCCATCGAGTCTGCACCGGCCCTTGAAAAGAGCACCCTACCGAAGCCCATACCTCCACCCTACCCTCGTAACCTCCTCCTAACCTGTTTTGGACACTAAGGGCAATTTAGCTCAGCCAATCCACCTAACTTGCATATCTTTGGACTGTGGGAGGAAACTGGAGCACCCGAAGGAAACCCACGCAGACACAGGGAGAACATGCAGACTCCGCAGACAGTGACCCAAGCCGGGAATCAAACCTGGGACCCTGGCACTGTGAAGCAACAGAGTTAACCACTATGCTACCGTGCTGCCCCTATGGTGGCTACGTGTCACCATTTCAGCCATGTCCGCAGAGTTTATGAATGAAAATTTGAAATGAAAATCGCTTATTGTCACAAGTAGGCTTCAAACGAAGTTACTGTGAAAAGCCCCTAGTCGCCACATTCCGGCGCCTGTTCGGGGAGGCTGGTACGGGAATTGAACCGTGCTGCTGGCCCGCCTTGGTCTGCTTTCAAAGCCAGCGATTTAGCCCTGTGCTAAACCAGCCCCTGGGTGGTTACTATCTGGCCTCTTGAGCACCCCTAATATCTATCCCTCCATCATTGCCTTCAGCTGCCAGGCCCCAAACACTGGACTTCCCTCCCTCAACTCCTTTTATGCCTGTCTCTGTCTCTCTCTCTCTTTACCTCCGTCCCTCCCTACGCTGTATTCTCCCCTTTTGAGACACCCCTTAAAATGTAATGTTAACGTTCACCAGATTGGTTGCTGGGATGAGGGGATTGTCATAGAAACCGAAAATATGAGCAGGAGGAGGCCATTGGGCCCTTCGAGCCAGCTCCTCCATTCATTATGATCATGGCTGATCATCCAGCTCAATAGCCTGAACCCGCTCCCCCCCCCCCCCCATACCCTTTAATCCCCTTCGCCCCGAGTGTTATATCTAATGGCTTCTTGAAAACGTTCGCTGTTTCTTGAAAGCAGTCCTGTGAGGAGAGATTGGGTCGGCCGGGCTTGAAGTTTAGAAGAATGAGAGGCGATCTAAGTGAAACTGAGCAAATAGTCCCCCGGATTGAAGAATCCAGAACATGGGGGAGGGGGGACTTCACCATTCAGGACTGAGATGAGGAGAAATGTCTTCACTCAGAGGGTGTGAATGTTCAGCCATTGAGTATATTCAAAGCAGAGGTCAAGAGATATTTGGTACTGATATTTGGGATTTGAGACATGCACTGAGCTACGCAGCTGCCTCACAGCTCCGGGGGCCCGGGTTCAATTCCGGCCTTGGGTGACTGCCTGTGTGGAGTTTGCACTTTCTCCCCGTGTCTGCGTTGGTTTCCTCCGGGTGCTCCGGTTTCCTCCCACAGTCCAAAGATGTGCAAGTTAGGTGGATTGGCCATGCTAGATTGCCCTTAGTGTCCAGGGATGTGCAGGTTAGGTGGGTTCGCCATGCTAAATTGCCGCTAAGTGTCCAAGGATGTGCAGGTTAGGTGGGGTTATGGGGTTACAGTGATAGGGCGGGGTAGTGGGCCTAGGCAGGGATCTCTTTCAGAGGGATGGTGCAGACTCGATGGACCAAATTGCCTCCTCTGCAATGTACAAATTCTATGGATCTAAGTGCAGGAAGATGGTTTTTAGCAGTGGAAGAACAACCATGATCTAGCCAAAATCTGGCACAGGATCAAGGCCTAGTCCAGCTCCTTTTTCTTATATTCTTGTTACCAAACCTTTGGTCACCTGTCCTAATATTACCTCATGTGGCTCGATGTCAGAACATGTTTATTTTGCTCCTGCGCCTCAGGGTGTTTGTGGTAGTCACCACTGTTGTATTGTATATACCGCATACGAGGGGTATTACGGTAAGGCATACTACGGGTACGGGGGTAGATCCCTGCCTGCTGGCTCCGCCCAGTAGGTGGAGTATAAATGTGTGGGCTCTCCAAGCTGCAGCCATTTCGGCAGCAGCTGCGGGAGGCTACACAACTCTGCGTAATAAAGTCTCGATTACTCTCTACTCTCGTCTCGTCGTAATTGATAGTGCATCAATTTATTACGCAGAGAGTTTACAACGATGGATCTCCCAATCAAGCCTGATCGCCTGCAGCTGCATCCTCAAGCAGACAATTTGCATATTGGCTAGCTTGCTTTGAAGCATACATCGGATCTGCGACAGAACCACCCTCAGAGGCACAGAAGCTCCAGATTCTGTACACACGGCTGAGCTCCGATATCTTTCCCCTCATCCGGGACGTGCCAACCTATGCTGAGGCCATGGCGCTACTGAAGGAGAACTACGCTCAGCAGACCAACAAAATCTACGCCAGGCACCTCCTGTCCACGCGGCATCAACTCCCTGGTGAGTCTCTGGAAGATTTCTGGTGTGCCCTGCACGCCCTGGTGAGAGACTGCGATTGCCAAGCCATTTCGGCCGTTGAACATTCTGACCTGCTAGTTAGAGACACATTCGTTACGGGCATAGGATCGGCCTACATCCGCCAGCGCCTCTTAGAAGGGGCTACCCTCGACCTCGCGGCGACCAAAAAACTAGTGATCTCGCTCACAGTCGCCTCACGCAATGTACAGGCGTACGCCCCCGACCGCACGGCCCGCCCCACCTGTGCATCGTGGACTCCGCCAGCAAACACCCCATCGTGGACCCCATCAGCATCCTCCCCCAGCCAACCCCAGGCCTGCGCCACGCGGCAGCCAACCAACCTCAGGGGACCCAAGTGCGACTTCTGTGGACAGACAAAACACTCCTGGCAGCACTGCCGGCGCGGAGTGCGCTCTGCAAGGCCTGCGGGAAGAAAGGACATTTCGCTGCTGTGTGCCAGGCCCGCTCGATCACCGCTATTGTCCCTGCACCCCCACATGCGACCCGTCGGCGCCGCCATCTTCCTTGTCTCAGACCACGTGCGGCCCATGGGCGCCGCCATCTTGCTCGCTGACCTCCGGATCCCGCTCCGTGGCGATCCAGGGGTACTGCACCGCCACCCTCACCATCCAGGTAGAGTTCAGCGGCTTCCGGCTCTACGTCCTCCCCGACCTCTGCGCTGCCTTGCTACTCGGCCTGGACTTCCAGTGCAACCTCCAGAGCCTAACCCTGAAATTTGGCGGGCCTCTACTACTCCTTACTGCCTGCGGTCTCACGACCCTTAAGGTCGACCCGCCTTCCCTGATTGCAAGCCTCACCCCAGATTGCAAACCCGTCGCTACCAGGAGCAGACGGTACAGCGCCCAGGACAGGACCTTCATCAGGTCTGAGGTCCAGCGGCTGCTATGGGAAGGTATTATCGAGGCCAGCGACAGCCCCTGGAGAGCCAAAGTGGTAGTTGTGAAAACTGGGGAGAAAAACAGGATGGTCGTTGACTACAGCCAGACCATCAATAGGTACACGCAGCTCGACGCGTACCCCCTCCCACGCATATCTGATATGGTCAATCAGATTGCACAGTACCGGGTCTTCTCGACAGTGGACCTGAAATCTGCCTACCACCAGCTCCCCATTCGTAAGGCGGACTGCCGTACACCGCGTTTGAAGCGGACGGCCGCCTTTACCACTTCCTCAGGGTTCCTTTTGGCATCACTAACGGGGTTTTGGTCTTCCAACGGGTGAATGGACCGAATGGTTGACCGGTAAGGACTGCGAGCCACCTTCCCGTATCTGGATAACGTCGCCATCTGCGGCCATGACCTGCAGGACAACGACGCTAGTCTTTCCAAATTCCTCCACACCGCTAAACTCCTCAACCTAACCTACAACAAGGAGAAGTGCATGTTCAGCACGAACCGATTAGCCATCCTCGGCTATGTGGTCCAGAACTGAGTGCGTCCCCTCATGGAACTCCCCCTTCCCCACTGCCTCAAGGCCCTTAAAACGATGCCTGGGCTTCTTCTTGTACTGCGCCCAGTGGGTCCCTAACTATGCGGACAAGGCCCGCCCACTCATTCACTCCACCCTGACGGCCGAGGCTCACCAGGCCTTCAACCGTATCAAGGCCAACATCGCCAAGGCCGCGATGCACGCAATCGACGAGACGCACCCCTTCCAAGTCGAGAGCGATGCATCAAACGTTGCTCTGGTCGTCACCCTCAACCAGGCAGGCCCGTAGCATTCTTTTCCCGCACCCTCCATGCCTCTGAAATTCGGCACTCCTCCGTCGAAAAGGAGGCCCAAGCTATCGTTGAAATTGTGCGGCATTGGAGGCATTACCTGGCCTGCAGGGGATTCACTCTCCTCACTGACCAACGGTCGGTTGCCTTCAAGTTCAACAACACACAGTGGGGTAAGATCAAAAATGCTAAGATCTTGAGGTGGAGGATCGACCTCTCCACCTACAATTACGAGATTTTGTATCGCCCCGGTAAGCTCAACGAGCCCCCCCGATGCCCTATCCCGAGGTACTTGTGCCAGCGCACAAGTGGACCGACTCCAGACTCTGCATGACGATCTCTGTCATCCAGGGGTCACCCGCTTTTATCACTTCATAAAGGCCCGCAATCTGCCCTACTCCATTGAGGAAGTAAGGGCTATCACCAGAGACTGCCAGGTCTACGCGGAATGTAAACCGCACTTCTACCAGCCAGACCGAGCGCATCTGGTGAAGGCCTCAGCGTCGACTTCAAAGGGCCCCTCTCCTCCACCGACCGAAACACGTACTTTCTTAATGTGGTCGACGAATATTCCAGATTCCCCTTCGCCGTCCCATGCACCGATATGACGTCTGCCATCGTCATCCAAGGCCTCAACACCATCTTCGCTCTGTTCTGTTTCCCTGCCTACGTCCACAGCGACCGGAGATCCTCATTTATAGAACATAGAACATAGAACGATACAGCGCAGTACAGGCCCTTCGGCCCACGATGTTGCACCGAAACAAAAGCCATCTAACCTGCACTGCCATTATCATCCATATGTTTATCCAATAAACTTTTAAATGCCCTCAATGTTGGCGAGTTCACTACTGTTGCAGGTAGGGCATTCCACGGCCTCACTACTCTTTGCATAAAGAACCTACCTCTGACCTCTGTCCTATATCTATTACCCCTCAGTTTAAAGCTATGTCCCCTCGTGCCAGCCATTTCCATCCGCGGGAGAAGGCTCTCACTGTCCACCCTATCTAACCCCCTGATCATTTTGTATGCCTCTATTAAGTCTCCTCTTAACCTTCTTCTCTCCAACGAAAACAACCTCAAGTCCATCAGCCTTTCCTCATAAGATTTTCCCTCCATACCAGGCAACATCCTGGTAAATCTCCTCTGCACCCGCTCCAAAGCCTCCACGTCCTTCCTATAATGCGGTGACCAGAACTGTATGCAATACTCCAAATGCGGCCGTACCAGAGTTTTGTACAGCTGCAACATGACCTCCTGACTCTGGAACTCAATCCCTCTACCAATAAAGGCCAACACTCCATAGGCCTTCTTCACAACCCTATCAACCTGGGTGGCAACTTTCAGGGATCTATGTATATGGATACCTAGATCCCTCTGCTCATCCACACTTCCAGGAACTTTACCATTAGCCAAATATTCCGCATTCCTGTTATTCCTTCCAAAGTGAATCACCTCACACTTCTCTACATTAAACTCCATTTGCCACCTCTCAGCCCAGCTCTGCAGCTTATCTATATCCCTCTGTAACCTGCTACATCCTTCCACACTGTCGACAACACCACCGACTTTAGTATCGTCTGCAAATTTACTCACCCACCCTTCTGCGCCCTCCTCTAGGTCATTGATAAAAATGACAAACAGCAACGGCCCCAGAACAGATCCTTGTGGTACGCCACTTGTAACTGAACTCCATTCTGAACATTTCCCATCACCACCACCCTCTGTCTTCTTTCAGCTAGCCAATTTCTGATCCACATCTCTAAATCTCCCTCAATCCCCAGCCTCCGTATTTTCTGCAATAGCCTACCGTGGGGAACCTTATCAAACACTTTACTGAAATCCATATACACCACATCAACTGCTCTACCCTCGTCTACCTGTTCAGTCACCTTCTCAAAGAACTCGATAAGGTTTGTGAGGCATGACCTACCCTTCACAAAGCCATGCTGACCATCCCTGATCATATTATTCCTATCTAGATGAGTGTAAATCTTGTCTCTTATAATCCCCTCCAAGACTTTACCCGCTACAGACGTGAGGCTCACCGGTCTGTAGTTGCCGGGGTTGTCTCTGCTCCCATTTTTGAACAAAGGGACCACATTTGCTATCCTCCAGTCCTCTGGCACTATTCCTGTAGCCAATGATGACATAAAAATCAAAGCCAAAGGTCCAGCAATCTCTTCCCTGGCTTCCCAGAGAATCCTAGGATAAATCCCATCAGGCCCCGGGGACTTATCTATTTTCAGCCTGTCCAGAATTGCCAACACCTCTTCCCTACGTACCTCAATGCCTCTATTCTAATAGCCTGGGTCTCAGCATTCTCCTCCACAACATTATCTTTTTCCTGAGTGAATACTGACGAAAAATATTCATCTCTCCTGACTCCACGCACAACTTCCCATCCCTGTCCTTGACTGGTCGTACTCTATCCCTAGTCATTCGCTTATTCCTGACATACCTATAGAAAGCTTTTGGGTTTTCATTGATCCTACCTGCCAAATACTTCTCATGTCCCCTCCTTGCTCGTCTTAGCTCTCTCTTTAGATCCTTCCTCGCTACCTTGTAACTATCCATCGCCCCAACTGAAACTTCACACCTCATCTTCACATAGGCCTCCTTCTTCCTCTTAACAAGAGATTCCACTTCTTTGGTAAACCACGGTTCCCTCGCTCTACGCCTTCCTCCCTGCCTGACCGGTACATACTTATCAAGAACACGCAGTAGCTGATCCTTGAATAAGCTCCACTTATCCAGTGTGCCCAACACTTGCAGCCTACTTCTCCACTTTATCCCCCTCAAGTCACATCTAATGGCATCATAATTGCCCTTCCCCCAGCTATAACTCTTGCCCTGCGGTGTATACTTATCCCTTTCCATCATTAACGTAAACGTCACCGAATTGTGGTCACTGTCCCCAAAGTGCTCTCCTACCTCCAAATCCAACACCTGGCCTGGTTCATTACCCAAAACCTAATCCAACGTGGCCTCGCCTCTTGTTGGCCTGTCAACATATTGTGTCAGGAAACCCTCCTGCACACACTGTACAAAAAACGACCCATCTAATGTACTCGAACTATATCTTTTCCAGTCAATATTTGGAAAGTTAAAGTCTCCCATAATAACTACCCTGTTACTTTCGCTCTTATCCAGAATCATCTTCGCCATCCTTTCCTCTACATCCCTAGAACTATTTGGAGGCCTATAGAAAACTCCCAACAGGGTGACCTCTCCTTTCCTGTTTCTAACCTCAGCCCATACTACCTCGGAAGATGAGTTCCCATCTAGCATCCTCTCTGCCACTGTAATACTGCTCTTGACTAGCAGCGCCACACCTCCCCCTCTTTTGCCTCTTTTATGAGCGAAGAGCTGCGCCAGTACCTGCTCAACAGGGGCATTGCCTCGAGCAGGACGACCAGCTACAACCCCTGGGGAAACGGGCAGGTGGAGCGGGAGAATGGACGGTCTGGAAGGCCGCCCAGCTGGCCCTATGGTCCAGAAATCTCCCGGCCTCCCGCTGGCAGGAGGTCCTCCCCGACGCCCTTCACTCCATTCGGTCGGTCCTTTGCATTGCGATGAATGAAACTCCCCATGAACGCCTCTTTGCCTTCCCCAGGAAGTCCACCTCTGGGGCTTCGCTCCCAACGTGGCTGGCAGCTCCAGGACCCGTCCTCCTCCGCAAGCACGTGCGGCGACACAAGGTGGACCCGTTGAGAAGGTACAGCTACTTCACGCGAACTCACAGTACGCCTACGTTGCATACCCCGACGGGCTCCCAAGATACAGTCTCCCTCAGGGACCTGGCACCAGCTGGGTCCCCACACCCCGCCCCCTCTGCCCCGGCGCCATCCTCCCTCCCCCCAGCGCACCCCACCACAGCCCCCGCTCCAGGACGATCCGTCCTCCCCTTGGTCCCACCCGGGGATGAAGATGAGGTCGACATGCTCCCGGAGTCACCGACGACCGAACCAACGACAAAATCGCCACCAGAGCTGCGGCGCCCGATCGTCTGAATTTGTAAACTTTTTCTTAAAATGTGAAACACCTGTATGTAAATAGTTTTCCACCACACTCGCAGGACTCTTTTTTAACAGGGGGTGAATGTGATAGTCACCACTGTTGTGTTGTTTATACCGCATACGAGGGGTATTACGGTAAGGCCCCTGTACTACAGGTACGGGGGTAGATTCCTGCCTGCTGGCTCCGCCCAGTAGGTGGAGTATAAATGTGTGGGCTCTCCGAGCTGCAGCCATTTTGGCAGCAGCTGCGGGAGGCTTCACATCTCCGCGTAATAAAGCCTCGATTACTCTCTACTCTCGCCTCGTCGTAATTGATAGTGCATCAGTATTTGAATATGTTAATGGTGTAATCTAAATATACATTGTTGTTGCATTGCTGGAGTTACTGCTGCTATGGGCCTATTGCTGACACCACGTTTGCTGCAATTGTGGGTTTTTCACCACTTGCTCACGCTGACCTTTTCTGGCACTCTTTGCCCTCTTGCAGGTCAAAGGGTTTGGGTGCATGGCCTTCGCCATCCTGTTTGATGACATCGACCACGCCATGTGCCCCACTGACAAAGGAACCTTCAGCTCATTCGCTCACGCTCAGACATCAGTGGCCAATGAGATCTACCGGTACTTGGGAGAGCCTCCTGTCTTCTTGTTCTGCCCCACTGGTAAGGTAGCACAAGGCCCTATGCTCTGAAATGGGGTGGGGATGAGAGCAGGTTGATGTGTCGCAGGTCATTAAGGGTCCTATCTGATCCACCTGGAAAGCAACATGGCTGCTTCCAAAATACACGCATTTCCCAACAACTGAGGAGAAAGCTTTTTACCCAGAGGGAGATGAGAATGTGGAAATCATTACTGCAGGAAGTGATTGAGGTATATATTTAAGGGAAGCTAGATAAATACGGTGGAGTGAGGATTAGGATGTTTTCATGACCTGGTGAGATTAAAGAATGGAAGGATTGTGGACTGTGAACACCGGTGCAGACCAGTTGGTCTGTTTTTGTGCTCTTTGCCCTCTATTTTCCTGACTCGCTCCTTCTTCTCCTGTCATGTCCTCTCTTGACTCACCAGTAACAACAACTTGCATTGTTATAGCGCCTTTAACAAAGATAAAATATTGGTTGAATATTAGGCCCTCTGGCCCTCATCCCTCACTTTCCTCACCTCACACCTCCTCACTAACTCCCCATCCATGCCAACTCATGCCAACCATCACCCTCCCCCCAATGGCCCTCTTTGCCAAACTGTGACTCTCTCATCCTCGCGTCCCCTTTTGGCCCAATATCAATTTAGTGTCAATTCCTGCCAAACCATACACATCCGCCTGCAACTCTTTGGTCTTACGATCTTCATACCAACTCACTACCCAGTTTTAAAGCAAAACACTACCCAGTCTAGGCAAATCTCAGGAGCCATGTTGAGATTAAATAAAATTAAGTTCAGGAAGTATTTACTTCAAATAAAACACTCTTATTAATAAAAAGTATATTCAACACATTTAAATCCCCTCAATACTTAATCCCTTATAAAACATGCATTTGAATTACAGGAAGGCTACTTGAGTCATGAGAAGGGGGTAGTGGAGTTTGTCCAGCTCAACAGGTTAGCACCCAAAAGTTGAGAAATGATACCATCTTGAAGTTGATGGGTTTTTTTTTCTTGGGGGGAGGTGCCTCGTGAGAGTATGTTTAAGACATGGGTGTTTAAGAAATGTACCTTTAGGAAATGGGTGTTTATCAGTGATGTCAGAGTGTGGGTGGATCTGGGCTGTCTGTCAGCTTTTTACTTTCGTTTTATCACCTTCCTTGTCTACTCCTTACAACAAGTCGACAAAGCGAGACAGAAAATAAGCAAAGTAGAAAAAATAATCCATGGCTATCCCGGAAAAATTCCAGAATTCCTCCGCAATATCCGTGACTGGCTGTTCTCCACACTATCTCTGTATCCCCATCTAGCTCTACAATGCTCTGAGGTCTCTGTGCTCCTCCAATGCAAATCTTTTGAGTCCCCTCCATATCCTTCAACTGTCTCGGCCCTACCTCTAGAATTCCCTCTCTAATCCTCTCACCTCTCCCTCCGTCTCTCTCTCTCTCCCTTCTGTTAAGACACTTATAAAAACTGGCCTCCTTGATCAAATTACTGTGACATTATAGAAATGTTCAGAAACCAAAGAGTTAATGTTATGTTACAATTAACCACTAGATGGAGCTAGATGCTGTACTATATAAAGCACTGGCTCTCAGGCTTCTGGAGAGGGAAGGCTGGAGTAGTGTGCAGAGGAGAGATCTAGAGAGGACAGTTAGAGTTAGAGTGTAGAGATTAGTGTTAGTAGAGTGTAGATTACTATAATTATTGTTTACTCTAGGAGTAAGTGGTTGAGTTTAATTTAAATAGTGTAAATAAAAGTTAGCTTTGTTATTGTTGAGTTTAGCTTCTGTGGTCTTTGTGAACACTATGACATTCACCCTGATAACAGAATCACAAAGAACACCACATGTTCCACCTGTTCATGTGACTTGGAATGAGGTTTCATCTGATAACACTCTCACGAGGTGCATAGGTAGTTTCCTAACTACATTAGAAATGGAAGTTATCATTGTTGCTTTTTGTACCTGTCCATTACCTGGACAACCTTGTTAGAGAACACCAAAGTGTATCATGGAGTTAACCTGACCCACAACTCTACAGGTGTGGTACAGCAGAAATGGAAAAGTATTTTTAAAGCAAAACAATGTTTATTCTATGAACTAAAGTTAACCTTTTTAAAACATACAGTGAACATCTTAGCAACCATCAATTCAAATATAACCCCCAATGAATACAACACTAAATAATCCTTAAGCTGTCCTTTTAACATCTATAAGACTTTAAAAAAAACTTTAAACAGAAGCACATCAGGTTAAAGTCACTACTGAGAGCAGTTATTAGTTTTAAATCATCAAAGGATCGATTTACAGTCTTTACATTACAGAGAGAGAGACTCATACACCTTCTGGCTGTGATTGCAGCTATCCAGCTCTGAAAACGAAACTAAAACACACCCTGAAGCAAACAGCCTAAAACGAAAGTAAAAAGCTGACAGACAGCCCAGCTCCGCCCACACTCTGACATCACTGATACACACACATTTCCTAAAGGTACATTTTTTAAACACCCATGTCTTAAAGGTATTCTCACATGACACCTCCCCCCAAGAAAAAAAAATAAACCATCAACTTCAAGATGGTTTCATTTCTCAACTTTTCACTATCCTTTAAAAAATGCACACAGTAAATATACTTTTTCGTTTAAAAAAGCAACACACGCTAACAGGTATAATAATATAGTGTATTTTGTTTTTTTTGTTCCTCCAACTGGAATCCTTCTCGATTGACAGTCTCTTTGAACAAGAAGGTCTCTGCATGATCCATCCATTTCTCTACGCCTCGGCATTTTTCTTTAAAGTCAGATACTTTAGTTCAATCTGATCACAGAGCCACTTGTAATTCTCCAACACATGAGCATTGGTTATCACAGCTTTCAGGCCGTCAAATGCCTGTTGAAAGTCCGCTGTCCACTGAAATTTTTGACGTTTCTTCAGCAAGTCCATCAGTGGAGCAATCACAAACCTTTTGCACAAATGTTCGATCAAATCCACTCATGCCAAGAAATCACAATATTTCCCTTTGTGTTGAGGGTATCGGAAACTCCGCAAGGAAAATGACTTAGGCTTTTCCAAATTCACTTTTGGCTAGGTTTATTACCAAACCCGCCTCCTGAAGTCGATCGAATAACTCCATCAGATGTTTTAAATGTTCTTTCCATGTCTGGCTGAAAATTACCAGATCGTCGATGTTTACCGCATAATTGGGTAATCCTGAAACAAGTTTGTTACTAAACCGTTGAAATGTGGCTGGGGCGTTTTTCATGCCAAATGGCATAACTTTGAATGGGTATATACCACCTGCAGTCACAAAAGTTGAAATCTCCTTCGCTCTTTCGGATAAAGGTACCTGCCAATAACCTTTAAATAATCCAGTTTGGAAATAAAAGCTGATTGTCCCACTTTCTCAATGCAATCCTCCAAATGTGGGATAGGATAAGAGTCTTCTTGTAACTGTATTAACCTTTCTATAGTCGACACACAACCATTGGGTACCGTCTGGTTTAGATACCATCACTATGGGTGAGCTCCATTGGCTGCAACCCACTTCAATTACGCCATTTTTAAGCATACTCTCAATCTCTTTGTTAACCTGTGCCAATTTTAAAGGGTTAAGTCTGTATGGATGTTGTTTGATTGGAACAGCATTTCTCACATCTACATCATGTATAGCCATTTTAGTACTTCCCAATTTATCTCTACAAACTTGCCCATGTGATACCAATAACTCTTTCAGGTCAGTTTGTTTTTCCTCTGGAAGGTAACTCAACAATTTATCCCAATTTTTAAGAACATCCTCGCTTTCCAATTTAATTTGAGGTATGTCAAATTCACAGTCATCTGGTTTTGGTTTATCACTGAGTTAGAATCATTAAATCCACCTTCTTTTTCTCTCCTTCCCTTTCAAAGTACCTTTTAAGCA
Source organism: Scyliorhinus torazame (assembly GCF_047496885.1). Taxonomy (NCBI): domain Eukaryota; kingdom Metazoa; phylum Chordata; class Chondrichthyes; order Carcharhiniformes; family Scyliorhinidae; genus Scyliorhinus; species Scyliorhinus torazame. The sequence continues at coordinate 341,804,023 of NC_092709.1, read as the reverse complement.
TATTCACATGACACACTCGGTGAGTCTTCCTTCTATCTGGTGTTTTTACCACATAATTCACCTCACTTAATTTCCTTTCAATCTGATACGGTCCACAAAACCTTGCTTTTAAAGGCTCACCCACCACTGGTAACAATACTAAAACTTTATCTCCACTGGCAAAACTACGAACTTTGGATTTCTTGCCCGCTACCCGTGTCATCACATTTTGTGCAACTTTTAAATGTTGTCTAGCCAATTTACCTGCTCTATTTAATCGTTCCCTAAAATTTGACACGTAATCCAATAATGTAAGTTCTGATTTCTCACTCACCAATTTTTCCTCAATCAATTTAAGTGGTCCTCTTACCTCATGACCAAAATTAGTTTAAAACGAGTGAATGTGGTTGACTCATTAGGTGCATCCCTAATTGCAAACAGTAAGAATGGAATTCCTTTATCCCAATCCTCTGGATAATCGTGACAATGAGCCCTCAACATTGTCTTTAATGTCTGATGCCACTTTTCTAACGCTCCCTGCGATTCTGGATGGTTCGCAGTTGATTTAAATTGTTTTATTCCTGAACTATCCATAACTTCTTTGAATAACCTTGAGGTAAAATTTGATCCTTTATCCGATTGTATTTCTGTGGGTAGTCCATATCGAGTAAAGAATTTAAGTAATTCCTCCACAATCTTTTTAGCTGTAATATTATGTACTGTAATGGCCTCTGGAAACCTAGTAGACACATCCATTATAGTCAAAAGATATTGATTCCCACTTTTCGTTTTTGGAAGCAGTCCTACACAATCAATTAGGACCCTTGTAAAAGGTTCCTCAAATGCTGGAATGGGTATTAAGGGCGCTGGTTTTATCACTGCTTGAGGTTTCCCTATCACTTGACATGTGTGACATGACTGACAAAATTTAACTACATCTTTATGTAGTCCAGGCCAATGAAAATGTTTCTGGATTTTAGCTTGGGTTTTCCTTATTCCCAAATGACCTCCCACTGGTACCTCATGTGCAACTCGCAACACCTCCTTTCTATACCCTACTGGCAATATTACTTGATGAACTTCTGCCCACTTTTCATCCGCCTGCATATGTAAAGGTCTCCATTTTCTCATCAAGCCATCACTTTTACGGTAATAACACTCTGGTATACACACAGATTCCTCTTCCGTGTATGCTTTCTGATACATCTGTTTTATTTCTACACCTTTTTGTTGTAACTCCGCCAATTTTCCTGAACTAAAAATATCCGCTTCATTCTCCACCCGCTGTTTAGCACAGGGCTAAATCACTGGCTTTGAAAGCAGACCAAGGCATGCCAGCAGCACGGTTCAATTCCCGTAACAGCCTCCCCGAACAGGCGCCGGAATGTGGCGACTAGGGGCTTTTCACAGTAACTTCACTTGAATCCTACTTGTGACAATAAGCGATTTTCATTTCATTTCATTTCTTGTTCTTTTTCAACCATCTGATCAAAAATCGTTTCTGATAATTGCACTTCAACTTCATCTTCACTCTTTGATTTCTCCTCTTGTCTTAACCTGTGACTTTGTGACCTTGTTACTACACAATCCGGAAACATCCCAGGATATTCGTCCTTCAACACTTCAGTTGTCTGATTTTCAACTGGCTTATCAACCACAGTAGGCATCACTCCCACCTGCTATCCAGCTATATCGTTACCCAAGATAAACTGTATTCCTGGACAAGATAATTTCTCTATTACTCCTCCTACCACTTCACCATTCTTCACTGGACTTTCCAACCTTACCTTATATAATGGAACACTACTCCTCTCACCCTGAATTCCACATATTACCACCTTTTCTGGCAACATTCTTCCCAAACTACATAACTCCTCATCTCTTACCATTAAAGATTGACTAGCTCCCGTATTTCTTATAGTTGTGACTTCTTTATCTGCTCCTCCTGATGCACATGAGTAAACTTTACCCACACAAGTAAATTCTTTAAAGAGATCTGGCACCTTCTTATCAATCACCTCTTGATCAGGCTGTACAATCTTTTGCCCTTCCTTCACTTCACTTGGGCTTTCCTTTATCGCTTTAACAAACCCCGTTGTCTTATCCTGTTTTACCACATCAGCCTTCCCAATGCTTTTCTTCAACCACCAACACTGTGACTTTACATGGCCTAGTTTATTACACTGAAAACATTTGAAACTTTTCATTTCTTTTCCACCCTCCTGGATTTCTTTTTGAATCTGAGATACACTCTCCTTATTGTCTCCCATCAGATCACCTTTACCTTTACCACGTGAGTATTTCTCATGTCCCAGTTTCTATCCCTCACAAGCTGAAACTGATATCGGAAACCAAGCTTTGATTTATGAACTAATTCATAATCATCTGCCATTTTTGCTGCTAATCTCGCCGTTTTAACCCTCTGCTCTTCCACATGAGTTCTCACTACATCAGGAATTGAATTTTTAAACTCCTCCAAAAGTATAATTTCTCTGAGAGCTTCCTACGTTTGGTCTATTTTCAAAGCCCTTATCCACCTATCAAAATTACTCTGTTTGAGCCTTTCAAACTCCATGTATGTTTGACCAAATTCTTTCCTTAAATGTCTAAACCTTTGTTTGTAGGCTTCAGGCACTAGTTCATATGCACCTAAGATTGATATTTTCACCTCCTCATACGTCCCAGATGCCTCCTCCTGATGCAAACACTTCACTAGCCCTACCTATCAGCTTTGTTTGAATCAGTAATACCCACATGTCCTGTGGCCATTTTATTTGTTTAGCTACCTTCTCAAATAAAATGAAAAAGGCTTCTATCTTCTTCTCATCAAACCTTGGCAATGCTTGGACATATTTAAATAGATTCCCACCAAGCCTTCGACTTTGACGCTCTTTCTCACTATCCTCATCACTATCATCCAACTGTACGTTTCCCTTTACGTCTGCCAATTTTAACTGACTGTCATGTTTCATGGCCATTTTCTGAAGTTCAAACTCTCTCTCTTTATCTTTTTCCCTGATCTGTATCTCCCTTTCTCTTTCTTTTTGTTCTGCTAGGGCTATTCTTTCTTTTCTACTTTCTTCTCTCTCCTTTTCATTTTCCTCTCTCTCTCGCTTTCTTTTTCCGCTCTCTCTCTTTCTTTTTCCTCTCTTTCATATTCCAGCTGCTTTAATTCTTACTTATGTTCCATTTGTTTAATTTGTAACTGAATTTTTGCAATTTCCAATGAATCAAACTATATCTCAGGCAACTTTAAATGCTTAGCCACCGCCATAATGACCTCTTTTCACATTTTGTAAGGTAATGTTAACTGCAATGTTTTTGCCAAATCTAACAGTCTGCTTTTAGTCTCTGTCCGTCAGGTACTGCATGTGACAGTCTCCACCCCTGAAAACTTCAGAGCCTCTGAAAGAGCCATTGTCCACAACACACTCCCCACTTAAATTAGAATTCCACACCTGAAAAGCAACCACAATATGCTCCCTCCTCACCGTCTTTACGTTCACTAAGCCAATACAATAGATAGACTTTTATCCCCCTTGAGCCCCCAATTTGTTATGGGCCAGGCTTTAGAGAACCCCAAAGTGTATCATGGAGTTCACCTGACCCGCAAATTTTAATAGATTGTGGTATGGGGAGCACACGGTCCACTCTACAGGTGTGGTACAGCAGAAATGGAAAAGTATTTTTTAAAGCAAAACAATTTTTAGTCTATGAACTCAAGTTAACCTTTTTAAAACATACAGTGAACATCTTAGCAACCATCAATTCAAATATAACCCCCAAAGAATACAACACTAAGTAATCCTTAAGCTGTCCTTTTAACATCCATAAGACTTTAAAAAAAACTTTAAACAGAAGCACATCAGGTTAAAGTCACTACTGAGAGCAGTTATTAGTTTTAAATCACCAAAGGATCGATTTACAGTCTTTAGATTGCAGAGAGAGAGACTCATACACTTTCTGGCTGTGACTGCAGCTATCCAGCTCTGAAAACGAAAGTAAAACACACCCTGCAGCAAACAGACTAAAATGAAAGTAAAAAGCTGACAGACAGCCCAGCTTACCCACACTCTGACATCACTGATAAACACCCATTTCTTAAAGATACATTTCTGAAACACCCATGTTTTAAAGGTACTCTCACATGACACCCTTTGCTCCTGTGCTGTTATGTAATCTCATGCGTAATGGGTGCCTTCAAGCACATTTCATTGTTTTCTGCCAGAATCTGGTTTTGGGACCAATGGCAGTCCAGCTGATGTGAGAGTTCTCGAGGGACTAATGTGTGGCCCAGGGCACCCACTGAGCTGAGCCGTGAGGTGAGAGGGGCTGGAGAAATTGCCACACAGACACGTGAACATGCACAACTGCAGACATGAACACATGCACACACGTGGACCCATGCACACATGAACTCACACATACATACATGAACAAATGCACAGACACAAATGAACACATACAGACATGAACACAAACACAGATGTGAATTCACAGACAATGGCCTTGGTGTGGAGTTTGTAAGTTCTCCCTGTCTCTGCGTGGGTTTCCTCCGGATGCTCCGGTTTCTTCCCACAGTCCAAAGATGTGCAGGTTAGTTGGACTTGCCATGATCAATGCGCAAGGTTACGGGGATAGGGCGGGGGAATGGGCCTAGGTTGGGTGCTCTTTCGGAGGGTCGGTACAGACCCAATGGGCTGAATGACTCGTTCTACACTGCAGGGATTCTAGCGATTCTATGGAAATGTACACACGTACACAGACGTGAAAGTAAACACACCGACATGAACAGGTCATAGAAGGCAGAGAGTAGCAATGGAAGGGTGATTTTCTGATTGGAGGCCTGTGACCAGTGGTGTTCCGCAGGGATCAATGCTGGGACCTTTGCTGTTCGTAGTATATATAAATGATTTGGAGGAAAATGTAACTGGTCTGATTAGTAAGTTTGTAGACGAGACAAAGGTTGGTGGAATTGCGGATAGCGATGAGGACTGTCAGAGGATACAGCAGGATTTAGATCGTTTGGAGACTTGGGCAGCGAGATGGCAGATGGAGTTTAATCCGGACAAATGTGAGGTAATGCATTTTGGAAGGTCTAATGCAGGTAGGGAATATACAGTGAATGGTAGAACACTCAAACGTATTGACAGAGAGATCTAGGTGTACAGGTCCACAGGTCACTGAAAGGTGCAACACAGGTGGAGAAGGTAGTCAAGAAGGCATACGGCATGCTTGCCTTCATTGGCCAGGGGATTGAGTATAAAAATTGGCCAGTCATGTTGCAGCTGTATAGAACCTTAGTTAGGCCACACTTGGAGTATAGTGTTCAATTCTGGTCGCCACACTACCAGAAGGATGTGGAGGCTTTAGAGAGGGTGCAGAAGAGATTTACCAGGATGTTGCCTAGTATGGAGGGCATTAGCTATGAGGAGAGGTTGAATAAACTTGGCTTGTTCTCACTGGAACGAAGAAGGTTGAGGGGACCTGATAGAGATCTACAAAATTATGAGGGGCATAGACAGAGTGGATAGTATGAGACTTTTTCACAGGGTAGAGGGGTCAATTACGCGGGGGCATAGGTTTAAGGTGTGAGGGCAAGGTTTAGAGGAGATGAGCAAAGCAAGTTTTTTTACACAGAGGGTAGTGGGTGCCTGGACCTCGCTGCCGGAGGAGGTGGTGGAAGCAGGGACGATAGTGACATTTAAGGGGCGTCTTGACAAATACATGAATAGGATGGGAATAGAGGGATACGGACCCCGTAAGTGTAGAAGATTGTAGTTTAGTCGGGCAGCATGGTCGGCGCAGGCTTGGAGGGCCGAAGGGCCTGTTCCTGTGCTGTACTTTTCTTTGTTCTTTGTTCTTTGAACGTAAACATAGACATGAACCCACACACAGACATGAACGTTAACACAGACATGAACGTTAACACAGACATGAACGTTAACACAGACATGAACATACACACATAACAACATGAAGACATACAGATATGAACCTACACACAGATGAGTACAGACAGTCAACAACACGCACACAGGCATGAACACACATATGTATGAACACACATACAGACATGTACAGACACACACAGCCATGAACATGCACACACAGACATTAACACATATACCAGCAAATAAATTGGCAAAACTCATTTCTTCCCTCAGGTTGTGACCAGGAATTCCACCCCCACCCAAGCGGAATTTTAGGCTTTGCGTTTCTGGTGCCAATTTTTGTGGTTCTAAATCCACGAACAATGATATTGTTCCTTTGGTAGTGGCTCAAAAATGCAGTTGACAGAAATGTCACGAGAAGTTAATCTGCTTTCCCTGTTCCTCTGTGTTTCAGAATACTGCAGTTCCCTGTGCTACCCCAGTCTCAGCAAGTCTTATTACCTGAAGGTCATTGGAGATGACCTGCACCCTGGGATCGGCGTCATCTGGACAGGTACCAGGCAGACAGCTCACTTCCTATACTCCAGGATGGTCTGATGGCTGATTGCTCTGTTACAGGACAGAGATTTTCTCCAATTCCCCTGGCAGTGGGGCAGCATTGGCGAGGCCGTATTTCTGACCCATCCTCACAGCACCAGGGACTTGGGTTCGACTCCGACCTCGGCTGGCTGTGCGGAGTTTGCACTTTCTCCCCGTGTCTGTGTGGGTTTCCTCCAGACGCTCCGGTTTCCTCCCACAGTCCAAAGATGTGCAGCTTAAAATTGCCCCTAAGTGTCCAAACATGTGAGGGTTGGGTGGGGTTACAGGAATGGGGTGGGGGTGAAGGTCCGGGTGGGGAGCTCTTTCAGAGGGTCAATGCAGACTCAGTGGGTCAAATGGCCTCTTTCTGCACTGTAGCGATTCAATAAAATCAAATAACTTGCACTTATATAGCCTGTTTCACTCAGGATATGTGAATGTATTTTGAGCCAATCCAGTAATCAAGATGTTGCTTGTTGGTACTGATCCTCGACCCTGCTGAAAAGAGGAACGTAAACGCAAATTACTGCGGATGCTGGAATCTGAAACAAAAACAAAATACTGGACAATCTCAGCAGGTCTGACAACAGCTGTGGCGAGAGAAGGGAGCTAACGTCTGGATGACTCTGTCAAAGCTGAAGGGAACTGGAAATGGGGTCAGATTTATATTGCACTGGGGGGACGTGGAGCGTGTCGCTTACCGTTTCAACTCGCCCTCCTACTCTCATGTCCACATATCTGTCTTGGCCTGCTGCAATGTTCCAGTGAAGCCCACAAATTAAGGGCAGCACAGTGGCCTAGTGGTTGGCATTGCTGCCTCACGGCGCTGAGGGCCCCAGGTCACTGTCCGTGTGGAGTTAACACATTCTCCCCATGTCTGTGAGGGTCACACCCCCACAACCCCAAAGATGTGCAGGTTAAGTGGACTGGCCACACTAAATTGCCCCTTAATTGGAAAAATCTTTTAAAAAAATGTTTTTTTAGAAAAGACGCCCGCAGACTGGGTGACCGTTTTGCAGAACACTGTGGTCGTACCCAGACCTTCCTGTCGCTGCCATTTCAACTCACCGTCCTCCTCCCATGTCCACATGTCCGTCCTTGGCCTGGTGCAATGTTCCAGTGAAGCCCAGCGCAAACTGGAGGAACAGCAGCTCATCTTCCGCTTACCACGTCACAGCCTTCCGGACTTAATATCGAGTTCCACAACTTCAGACTGTGAACTCTCTCCTCCACCTTCACCCCATTTTTATTTCTATCAATTTATTTTTATTTTCATTTCTTCCATCGATCTGTCTTTCCCTCACCATTGTTCCCCTCTGTTGCTCTTTTTAGCCTTAGTTTATTAGCTCTGATTATGTCACCTTTGCTCACGAGTCGCCAGGTATCTTTCTGATACCGCCACGTGGTTCAAGCTCGAGTTATGATTAATACGTCAGCACACCGCTTAGTAAGATTGAAATCAACGGTCATTTATTATATACAACAAGTAATGTTTACGCAATAATCCTACTATCTATACAGAAACCTATCACTACTGGCCAATACTTAACTTTAGGAAGAGCCCACCAGGTCAGGGAAACGAATGGCTTATCGAATCGGATCTGGCCCGCGGGATTCAAAAGGCTGATACAGGTCGATGGCTAGGAGTCTTTATCGGGTAGCGATCGCTGGAGTCAAACTTACTGTTTCTGGTTGATGTTCTTGCGAAGGTCTCGAGCAGGAGAAGAAGGGAGAGAGAGCGAGATCTGAACTTGGCCCCTCACTTTATAGGGCCCAGGGGCTTCCCGCCTCTCGGGACGGCCCTTGACCCTGAGTCCCAAGTGATTGGACTTGTTCCCAATCACTGGGTTCGATACGTCCAATTGCGAGGCGATTCCCCGATCGGGGGGTGGTCGTTCACCTGCCTTTGTTTCGGCCACTGCAGGCGCCGACAGGTCTGGCCCGGTATTCAATTGCTAATATGTTGCAATTGTTCCCGGGGATAGCCGAATAAACTGCAGATGTCTGGGTTGATGGGCTGCTAATAGTCCTGAGTATCGATCTGGGCCGACTTCCCCAGAGCCGAAGATGATATTCTGCCTGCAGCTGTCCGTTTGTGTCCTGTTGCCTGCTTTTCCCATCAGCCTTTTTGGTTAGCCATTTTAAATCGGGTTTTGGCCAAATTAATAGGGAATCAGCCATTTTAGGTGGCTACACCTCCCCTCCCCCCACTTCACTTGGGCCAACTGTTCCCTGGTCCCCGTTACCCTTTGTCACACTGATCCCCTTTGTTCTGCCATTCACACATTCTAATCTCTTTATGTGCCACCATCGGTACCCTTCTGATGTACCGTCAATTAACACAAGACAAGAATGGTGAAACAATCGGAGCTTTATTGCACAAGATGTTGTGCCTCCTGTAGCTGGAATCAAAATGGGTGCAGTGCAGGAGAGCTTACACTTTTATACGTCGCCTGCTGGGAGGAGCCAGCAGGCTGGGATGTACTGTTGGACCTGTAATACAGTGGCAGTACAGTAATGCATGCTATGTGTTACCAGTGGTGTTTACCACATTCACCCCCTGTTTAAAAAAAGTCTGGCGGGGGTGAAGAAAACATTACAGATTGAGTCTGTCGGGGGCTTTGACCCTCCGCTGCGATCGCCTCAGTCATGGTGGTAGTGTGGGCGCCGATGTGGTCACCTGAGACGTGAGTGTGTTGTCCTCTCATTCGTCATCGCTTAGTGGATCGAGTGGGAGGACGGATCCTGCTGGGGTGGGGGCTGCGGTGAGGTTCGCTGGTGGGAGGGTGCGTGGCACAGGGGTGAACGAGGCAACCGGGGTGGGGGGGGCGGTATCAGGTCAGGGGCTGTGGGTGGGGACCCAGCGGGTGCCAGGTCCCGGAGGGAGACTGTGTCCTGTCGCCCGTCGGGGTGTGCCACGTAGGAGTACTGCGGGTTCGCATGGAGGAGGTGGACTTTTTCAACCAAGGGATCCGATTTATGGCTCCGCACATGCTTCCAGAGGAGGAATGGTCCAGGAACTGTCAACCGAGACCCCAGAGGTGGACTTCCTAGAGAAGGCAAACACACGTTCGTGAGGGGTCTCATTAGTGCACAGGAGCGACCGGATGGAGTGGAGCGCGTTGAGGAGGACCTCCTGCCAGCGGGAGACCGGGAGATTTCTAGACCGAAGGGCCAGCAGGACGGCCTTCCAGACCGTCCTGTTCTCCCTCTCCACCTGCCTGTCTCCCCGGGGGTTGTAGCTGGTCGTCCTGCTCGAGGACTGGTAATGCCGCCAATGTCGCACAGCTTCCACAATGGCTTGGGCCTCCTTTTCGACAGAGGAGTGCCGGATTTCAGAGGCGTGGAGGGTGCGGGAAAAGAAAGCCACGGCTCTGCCCGCCTGGTTGAGGGTGGCGGCCAGAGCTACGTCTGATGCATCGCTCTCCACCTGAAAGGGGAGGGTCTCGTCTAAGGTGATGTCTGCCTTAATGTGGTTGAAGGCCTGGCGGGTCTCAGCCGTCAGGGGAAAAACTGTGGACTTGATGAGTGGGCGGGCCTTGTCCGCATAATTAGGGACCCACTGGGCGTAATATGAGAAAAACCCCAGGCATCACTTCAGGGCCTTGGGGGAGAGGGAGTTCCAGGAGGGGGCGCATGCGGTCAGGGTTGGGGGAGGACGTAGAGCCTGAAGTTTCTGTACTCTAGGCCCTGAATGGTGAGGGTCGCGACACAGTACCACCAGATTTGCACAGAATGGGATCCGGAGGCCAGGGAGATTTTCTGGGTGACGGGGAGTACCGGGAGGGAGCAGTGCCTTTCTGTAGCAGGGTGGATGAAACTCTCTGTGCTCCCGGAGTCAAAGAGGCAGGTCGTCTCGTGCCCGTTGATCTTTACCGTCGTCGTAGCGGCCGCGAGGTTGCGGGGCCGCGACTGATCGAGGGTGATGGAGGCGAGCTGCGGAAGATGTTGGGAGGTCCCGGGCTGATCAGTGGTGGCGGAGGTATCAGCGGGCAGTGAACGGCCGGACGAGCAGGGGTCCGGAGGCACGGCCCAAAATGGTGCCAAAGATGGTGGCGCCCACGGGGTGCACATGGCGGGCAGAATCAAAGATGGCGGTGCCCACGGTACGCACGTGGCCTGTGGTGGAGAAGATGGTGGCGCCCCTGGATCGCAGGTGGGGGTGTAGCAATGCCGGGTCTGGAAACAGCAGCGACCGACCGGGCCTGGCAAACGGAAACAAAGTGGCCCTTCTTCCCGCACCCGTAGCAGGTCGTGCTCCGCACCGGGCAGCGTTGTCTGGGATGTTTGTTCTGGCCACAAAAATAACATTTGGGCTCTTCGCGGTTGGCTGGCTGTCGTGCGGCGCAGGCTTGCGGTGTACTGGAGTCGGCCGCTGGTGGGGCCCACGATGCCCACGAGGGTGCCGCGCGGCCGGAGGTGTAGGCCTCCAGATTACGGGAGGCCACTTCTAGGGAATTAGCAAGCTGCACAGTCCCTGAAAGATCGAGCGTATCCTCTTCCAATAGTCGCTGGCGAACGTACGTAGACTTAATGCCCGTGACATAAGCGTCTCTGATTAGTAGTTCGGTGTGTTGGACTGCCGAAACTGCCTGGCAGTCACAGTTCCTACCGAGAATCTGTAGAGCCCGCAAGAAATCGTCCAGTCTCCCCGGGAGTTGCCGTCTCGTGGCCAGGAGGTGCCTGGCGTACACTTGATTCACCGACTTAATGTCGTGCCCCTTCAGTAGCGTCATCGCTTCTGTGTAGGTGGGCGCATCCCGGATGAGGGGAAAAACTTGACGGCTCACCCGTGAGTAGAGGACTTGGAGCTTCTGTGGGTCCGAGAGTTCTTCAGTGGCTGCCCTGAGGTAGCCTTCAAAGCAGGCTAGCCAGTGGTCGAAGGCGGACATGGCGTTGGCTGCGTGAGGGCTCAGCTCCAGGCGATCAGGCTTGATTAAGCTGTTCATCTTTTAAAATCTTGTGCAATAAATTGATGTACCGTCAATTACCACAAGATGAGAATGGTGAAACAATCAAAGCTTTATTGCACAAGATGTTGTGTCTCCTGCAGCTGGAACCAGAATGGGAGCAGCGCAGGAGAGCACTCACTTTTATACGCCACCTGCTGGGAGGAGCCAGCAGGCTGGTGTTTACTGTGTACCTGTAATACACGGGCAGTACTGTAATACATGCAATGTGTTACCAGTGGGGCTTACCACACCTTCTTAGCCTTAATCACCCCCATTTACATTCCTTTTGTCTTCTGTCCTTGAAATCATGGTCAATCTCCACCAATCGCTGGCCCCCGTTCCAGCCCCAGCAGCCCCCTCCACTCCAGGGCAAATCTGACCCTAATTCCAGTTCTCTCTAGCTTTGACAAAGAGCCATCCGGACTCAAAACGTTAGCTCCCTTTTCTCTCCACAGATGCTGTCAAACCTGCTGAGATTGTCCAGTATTTTCTGGTTTTGAAAAGAGAAAATTGTTGCGAAAACTTTTCATCTGGATTTTGTTTATTGTCACGTGTACCGAGGTACAGTGAAAAGTATTTTTCTGCGAGCAGCTCAACAGATCATTAAGTACATGAAAAGAAAAGGAAACAAAAGAAAATACATAATAGGGCAACACAAGGTATACAATGTAACTACATAAGCACCGGCATCGGATGAAGCATACAGGGTGTAGTGTTAATGAGGTCAGTCCATAAGAGGGTCATTTAGGAGTCTGGTAACAGCGGGAAAGAAGCTATTTTTGAGTCTGCTCGTGAGTGTTCTCAGACTTCTGTATCTCCTGCTCAATGGAAGAAGTTGGAAGAGTGAGTAAGCCGGGTGGGAGGGGTCTTTGATTATGCTGCCCGCTTTCCCCAGGCAGCGGGAGGTGTAGATGGAGTCAATGGATGGGAGGCAGGTTTGTGTGATGGACTGGGCTGTGTTCATTACTCTCTGAAGTTTCTTGCGGTCTTGGGCCGAGCAGTTGCCATACCAGGCTGTGATGCAGCCAGACAGGATGCTTTCTATGGTGCATCTGCAAAAGTTGGTAAAAGTTAATGTGGACATGCCGAATTTCCGAATCTGACACCCATCAGGACAAATGCAAGAATGGCAAATTTCAAAAAATCGCAGCACTTTATACTCCAGGAGAAACCAAGAGGTCAGGGAACCAAGAGGTGAAGTAATCAGTGGGAAGCGTAGCTGCTTAGGAATACAAAAAAGCACGAAAAGACAGAACTCAGGAGAGGTTAAGATAGTCCCCATCCCACAAAATATGACAGTGTATGGAAAGGCTCAGTAAACCAAGGTCCACCACACTAAGAAAACAAAAAGGGACGGTCAATAGAGAATTAAAGGTGCTATATTTAAATGCGCGCAGTGTACGGAACAAGGTAGATGAGCTTGTGGCCCAGATTGTGACTGGCAGGTATGATGTGGTAGGCATCACAGAGATGTGGTTGCAGGGGGTTCAGGATTGGCATTTAAACATCCAGGGATTCACAACCTAGCGAAAAGACAGAGAGGTGGGCAGAGGGGGCAGGGTTGCCTTGTTAATTAGGAATGAAATTAAATCAATAGCACTAAACGACATAGGGTCAGATGATGTGGAGTCTGTGTGGGTAGAGTTGAGGAACCACAAAGGCAAAAAAACCATAATGGGAGTTATGTACAGGCCTCCTAACAGTGGTCAGGACCAGGGGCACAAAATGCACCACGAAATAGAAAGTGCATGTCAGAAAGGCAAGGTCACAGTGATCATGGGGGACTTCAATATGCAGGTGGACTGGGTAAATAATGCTGCCAGTGGACCCAAGGAAAGGGAATTCATTGAATGTTTACAGGAGGGCTTTTTGGAACAGCTTGTGATGGAGCCCACGAGGGAACAGGCCATTCTGGACTTAGTGTTATGTAATGAGCCAGACTTGATTAAAGATCTAAAGTAAGGGAACACTTAGGAGGCAGTGATCATAATATGGTAGAATTCAATCTGCAATTTGAAAGAAAGCAGTTAGAATCAGATGTAAAGGTGTTACAGTTAAATAAAGGTAACTACAGGGACATGAGGGAGGAACTGATGAAAATCGACTGGGAGCAGAGCCTAGTGGGAAAGACAGTAGAACAGCAATGGCAGGAGTTTCTGGGATTAATTGAGGACACAGTACAGAGGTTCATCCCAAAGAAAAGAAAGGTTATCAGAGGGGGGATTAGACAGCCATGGCTGTCAAAGGAAGTTAGGGAATGCATCAAAGCAAAAGAGAAAGCCTATAATGTGGCAAATAGTAGTGGGAAGTCAGAAGATTGGAAAGGCTACAAAAACAGAGAATAACAAAGAGAGAAATAAGGAAAGAGAGGATCAAATATGAAGGTAGGCTAGCCAGTAACATTAGGAATGATAGTAAAAGTTTCTTTAAATACATTAAAAACAAACGGGAGGCAAAAGTAGACATTGGGCCGCTCCAAAATGACGCTGGTAATCTAGCGATGGGAGACAAGGAAATAGCTGAGGAACTAAATAAGTACTTTGCGTCAGTCTTCACAGTAGAAGACATGAGTAATATTCCAACAATTCAGGAGAGTCAGGGAGCAGAGTTGAATATGGTAGCCATCACAAAGGAGAAAGTGCTAGAGAAACTAAGAGGTCTAAAAATTGATAAATCTCCGGGCCCAGATGGGCTACATCCTAGAGTTCTAAAGGAGATAGCTGAAGAAATAGTGGAGGCGTTAGTTATGATCTTTCAAAAGTCACTGGAGTCAGGGAAAGTCCCAGAGAATTGGAAAATCGCTGTTGTAACCCACCTGTTCAAGAAGGGAACAAGGAAAAAGATGGAAAATTATAGGCCAATTAGCCTAACCTCGGTTGTTGGCAAGATTCTAGAATCCATTGTTAAGGATGAGATTTCTAAATTCTTGGAAGTGCAGGGTCGGATTAGGACAAGTCAGCATGGATTTAGTAAGGGGAGGTCGTGCCTGACAAACCTGTTAGAGTTCTTTGAAGAGATAACAAATAGGTTAGACCAAGGAGAGCCAATGGATGTTATCTATCTTGACTTCCAAAAGGCCTTTGATAAGGTGCCTCACGGGTGACTGCTGAGTAAAATAAGGGCCCATGGTATTCGAGGCAAGGTACTAACATGGATTGACGATTGGCTGTCAGGCAGAAGGCAGAGAGTTGGGATAAAAGGTTCTTTTTCGGAATGGCAACAGGTGACTAGTGGTGTCCCGCAGGGTTCAGTGTTGGGGCCACAGCTGTTCTCTTTATATATTAACGATCTAGATGACGGGACTGGGGGCATTCTGGCTAAGTTTGCCGATGATACAAAGATAGGTGGAGGGGCAGGTAGTATTGTGGTGGTGGGGAGGCTGCAGAAAGATTTAGACAGTTTAGCAGAGTGGTCCAAGAAATGGCTGATGAAATTCAACGTGGGCAAGTGCGAGGTCTTGCACTTTGGAAAAAAGAATAGAGGCATGGACTATTTTCTAAACGGTGACAAAATTCATAATACTGAAATGCAAAGGGACTTGGGAGTCCTAGTCCAGGATTCTCTAAAGGTAAACTTGCAGGTTGAGTCCGTAATTAAGAAAGCAAATGCAATGTTGTCATTTATCTCAAGAGGCTTGGAATATAAAAGCATGGATGTACTTCTGAAGCTTTATAAAACACTAGTTAGGCCCCATTTAGAATACTGTGAGCAATTTTGGGCCCCACACCTCAGGAAGGACATACTGGCACTGGAGCGGGTCCAGCGGAGATTCACACGGATGATCCCAGGAATGGTAGGCCTAACATACGATGAACGTCTGAGGATCCTGGGATTATATTCATTGGAGTTTAGGAGGTTGAGGGGAGATCTAATAGAAAGTTACAAGATAATGAATGGCTTAGATAGGGTGGATGTAGGGAAGTTGTTTCCATTAGCAGGGGAGACTAGGACCCGGGGGGCACAGCCTTCGAATAAAAGGGAGTCCCTTTAGAACAGAGATGAGGAGAAATTTCTTCAGCCAGAGAGTGGTAGGTCTGTGGAATTCATTGCCACAGAGGGCGGTGGAGGCCGGGACGTTGAGTGTCTTTAGGACAGAAGTTGATAAATTCTTGATTTCTCGAGGAATTAAGGGCTATGGAGCGAGAGCGGGTAAATGGAGTTGAAATCAGCCATGATTGAATGGTGGAGTGGATTCGATGGGCCTATTGGCCTCACTTCCGCTCCTATGTCTTATGGTCTTAAAAGGGTGCTGATTGGCTGGTAGGTCATCACTGATTGGTCAAGGTGTTGCTAGGGAGATGATGAGTGCAAGATAAAAAGCTTTGTCTCTCTCTCTGTTCAGAACATGTGCTCTTTAAAACTTACCTCCTCAACCAAGATTTTTACCATCTATCCTAATATCTCCCTCAGTCTCATGTCTTTTTTTGGCTGATGACATTCCTGTGATGTAATGTAACATTGGATAAAAGCAAATTATTGAGGATGCTGGAATCTGAAACCAAAGAGAAAATGCTGGAAAATCTCAGCAGGTCTGGCAGCATCTGTAGGGAGAGAAAAGAGCTAACGTTTCAAGTCTGAGGATCCTGAGGATCGTGGGCAGCACGGTAGCATTGTGGATAGCACAATTGCTTCACAACTCCAGGGTCCCAGGTTCGATTCTGGCTTGGGTCACTGCCTGTGCGGAGTCTGCACATCCTCCCCGTGTGTGCGTGGGTTTCCTCCGGTTGCTCCGGTTTCCTCCCACAGTCCAAAGATGTGCAGGTTAGGTGGATTGGCTATGATAAATTGCCCTTAGTGTCCGAAATTGCCCTTAGTGTTGGGTGGGGTTACTGGGTTATGGGGATAGGGTGGAGGTGTGGACCTTGGGTCGGGTGCTCTTTCCAAGAGCCGGTGCAGACTCGATGGGCTGAATGGCCTCCTTCTGCACTGTAAATTCTATGATCAGAAGTCCAGATGATCCTTTGTCAAAGCTCCCTGTTTAAGTAGGGAGAGAAGCAGAAGACAGGACATTATAGGCCGGTTAGCCTGAATTCGGTCATTGCTAAGATTTTAGAGTCCATTATTAACGATGGGATTGTGGAATACTTGGAAGTGCATGGTAAATAGGACGGAGTCAGCACTGCTTCGTCAAGGGGAGGTCATGTCTGACAAATCTGTTAGAATTCTTTGAGGAGGTAACAAGGAAGTTAGACAAAGGAGAAGATATGGATGTGATCTATTTAGATTTCCAGAAGGCCTTTGACAAGGTGTCGTTCAGGAGGCTGTTAAATGAGTTAAAAGCCCATGGTGTTGAGGGTAAGATCCTGGCATGGATAGAGGATTGGCTGACTGGCAGAAGGCAGAGAGTGGGGATAAAGGGGTCTTTGTCAGGATGGCAACCTGTGACTAGTGGTCAGTATTGGGACCACAACTTTTCACAATATACATTAATGATCTGGAAGAAGGTACTGAAGGCACTGTTGCTAAGTTTGCAGATGATTCAAAGATCTGTAGAGGGACAGGTAGCGTTGAGCAAGCGGGGGGGGGGGGGGGGCTGCAGAAGGACTTGGACAGGCTAGAAGAGTGGGCAAAAAATGGCAGATGCAATACACTGTGGAACAGTGTGAATTTATTCACTTTGGAAGGAGAAATGGAGGCATAGACTATTTTCTAAATGGGGAAATGCTTAGGAAATCAGAAGCGCAAAAGGACTTAGAGTCCTTGTTCAAGATTCTCTTAATGTTAATGTGCAGGTTCAGTCGGCAGTTCGGAAGGCAAATGCAATGTTGGCATTCATGTCGAGAGGGCTAGAATACAAGACCAGGGATGTACTTCTGAGACTGTATAAGTTCAGAACCTATTTGGAGATCTGTTCAGACCCCATTTGGAGTATTGTGAGCAGTTTTGGGCCCCGTATCAAAATAAGGATGTGCTGGCCTTGGACAGGGTCCAGAGGAGGTTCACAAGAATGATCCCTGGAATGAAGAACTTGTCATATGAGGAGTGGTTGAGGACTCTGGGTCTGTATTCGTTGGAGTTTTAGAAGGATGAGGGGAGATCTTATTGAAACTTAAAGGATATGGTGAGGCCTGGATAGAGTGGACGTGGAGAGGATGTTTCCACTTGTAGGAGAAACTAGAAACAGAGGACACCATCTCAGACTGAAGGAACGATCCTTTAAAACAGAGATGAGGAGGAATTTCTTCAGCCAGAGGGTGGTGAATCTGTGGAACACTTTGCCGCAGGAGGCTGTGGGGGCCAATTCACTGAGTGTCTTTACCACAGAGATAGATAGGTTCTTGATTAATAAGGGGATTAGGGGTTATGGGGAGAAGGCAGGAGAATGGGGATCAGAAAAATACCAGCCATGATTGAATGGCAGAGTGGACTCGATGGGCCGAGTGGCCTAATTCTGCTCCTATATCTTACAGTCTTATGGTGGTGGGTTTACAAAATAACATGACGTTTTCACAGCCTTTTAAAAAAATCTGGCGCAAGCTCACAAATATGTCACCACGTTTATCAAATTCAAGATTAGTGGGATATGAACTCTCAACCTATTGTTCTTAATACCAGTAACATTATTAGAAGGCCACTGTTCCCCAACGTCTCCAAGCTACTGAGATAAAATGGTGGAAAGACTTGCATTTATATGGCATCTTTCACAGGCTGTTAGGACATCTCAAAGTGCTTTACTGTCAATTAAGTATTTCTGAAGTGGGGGACTTCCGGGTGCGGCGATGACCAGCTGAGTCGCACGTTTCGGCAGCTCCCGGTGAAACGGACTTTTGGGCTCTTGATAGGAGCCCCAACGGCAATTTTGGCGGCTAAAAACACTGTGCGGTAAACCAGAAGGGAATTCCCCCCTGGATACGGATGAAAAAAGGAGGAGAAAGTGGCCGGATTGCAGTGGATCCTTTAGAACAGCGGCAAGGAAGGCAAGCAAAAACCAAGGTGGCGTCGGAAGGTGGCAGTTTAACATGGGGCCCTGAACAACAAGAGTTCTTGAAATGCTGTGTGGAAGAGCTCAAAAAGGAAATGAAGAAAGAGCTGTTGGCCCCGATACTACAGGCGATCGAAGGGCTAAAGGAGGAACAAAAGACCCAGGAGCGGGAGCTTCGGGTCGTGAAGGCAAAGGCAGCCGAGAATGAGGACGGCATACAGGGCCTGGTGGTGAAGACGGAGACGCATGAGGCACATCAGAAACGATGTGTGGAAAGGTTGGAGGCACTGGAGAACAACGCAAGGAGGAACAACCTGAGGATTCTTGGTCTTCCTGAAGGTGCGGAGGGAGCGGACGTCGGGGCATATGTGAGCACGGTGCTGCACTCGTTAATGGGAGCGGAGGCCCCGGCGGGTCCATTGGAGGTGGAGGGAGCATACCGAGTGATAGCGCGAGGACCGAGAGCAGGAGAAATTCCCAGAGCCATAGTGGTGAGATTCCTCCGTTTTAAGGATAGAGAAATGGTCCTTAGATGGGCAAAGAAAACTCGGAGCAGTAAATGGGAGAACGCGGTGATCCGCGTTTATCAAGACTGGAGTGCGGAGGTGGCGAGAAGGAGGGCGAGCTTTAATCGGGCCAAGGCGGTGCTTCATAAAAAGAAAACATTTGGAATGCTGCAACCGGCAAGACTGTGGGTCACATATCGAGGGAGGCACCACTACTTTGAGACGGCGGATGAAGCGTGGACTTTTATTGTGGAAGAAAAACTGGAATGAGCGGGTTATTAAAAAGAACGTTTGAACAAAGTGGTGGGGCGAATGTGGGGGGCGAAGAGGGGGGTTAAAAAGGGGGGAAAGAGGAGTTTTATGTACTAATCCTGCGATGTGGTAACTTTTCTCTCTTCCACAGGTGGTGATGGGGGGAGGAGGGGAGGTGGAGGAGATGGGGCGTTGGCCATTGGGGGCGGGGCCAAGGGAGAAGCGCGGGCTTGGTTCCCGCTCTATGATAATCATGGCGGGAATAGAGAAGCAGGAAGGAGGGGGCGTCGCACGGTGCGAGCCGAGGTCACGGGGGGAAGCCGAGGTCGGCCAGAGTTTGCTGACTTCTGGGGGGAGTAATTACGCTAGCGGGGGATCTAGCGGGGGGGGGGGGGGGGGGGTGGGAGGGGGGAATTACTGGGTTGCTGCTGCTGGGGAGAGGGGGGAGCTGGTATGGGAGGGGATGGGCGGGGGGGCACCGCCTGGGGGAGATACAGCTGCGTGGGAACCGGGTGAGGAGCTGGAAAAAGGGGATGGCTAATCGACAAGGGGGGGGTAGGAAGCCCCCCAACCCGGCTGATCACGTGGAACGTGAGAGGGCTGAACGGGCCGATAAAGAGGGCACGGGTACTCGCACACCTTAAGAAACTTAAGGCAGATGTGGTTATGTTACAGGAAACGCACCTGAAACTGATAGACCAGGTTAGGCTACGCAAAGGATGGGTGGGGCAGGTGTTCCATTCAGGGCTAGATGCGAAAAACAGGGGGGTGGCTATATTAATGGGGAAGCGGGTAATGTTCGAGGCAAAGACTATAGTGGCGGATAACGGGGGCAGATACGTGATGGTGAGTGGCAAACTACAGGGGAGACGGTGGTTTCGGAAAACGTATATGCCCCGAACTGGGATGATGCCAATTTTATGAGGCGGATGCTCGGACGCATTCCGGACCTAGAGATGGGAAAGCTGATAATGGGGGGAGATTTTAATACGGTGTTGGAACCAGGGCTGGATAGGTCGAAGTCCAGGACTGGAAGGAGGCCGGCAGCAGCCAAGGTACTTAAAGATTTTATGGAGCAGATGGGAGGTGTAGACCCGTGGAGATTTAGCAGACCTAGGAGTAAGGAGTTCTCGTTTTTCTCCTATGTCCATAAAGTCTACTCGTGAATAGACTTTTTTGTGCTGGGAAGGGCATTGATCCCGAAGGTGAGGGGAACGGAGTATAGGGCTATAGCCATTTCGGATCACGTTCCACACTGGGTAGACTTGGAGATAGGGGAGGAAACAGGAGGGCGCCCACCCTGGAGAATGGACATGGGACTAATGGCAGATGAGGGTGTGTGCCTAAGGGTGAGGGGGTGCATTGAAAAGTACTTGGAACTCAATGATAATGGGGAGGTCCAGGTGGGAGTGGTCTGGGAGGCGTTGAAGGCGGTGGTTAGAGGGGAGCTGATATCAATAAGGGCACATAAAGGGAAGCAGGAGAGTAAGGAACGGGAGCGGTTGCTGCAAGAACTTTTGAGGGTGGACAGACAATATGCGGAAGCACCGGAGGAGGGACTGTACAGGGAAAGGCAAAGGCTACATGTAGAATTTGACTTGCTGACTACGGGCACTGCAGAGGCACAATGGAGGAAGGCACAGGGTGTACAGTACGAATATGGGGGGAAGGCGAGCAGGTTGCTGGCACACCAATTGAGGAAAAGGGGAGCAGCGAGGGAAATAGGGGGAGTGAGGGATGAGGAAGGAGAGATGGAGCGGGGAGCGGAGAGAGTGAATGGAGTGTTCAAGACATTTTATAAAAAATTATATGAAGCTCAACCCCCGGATGGGAGGGAGAGAATGATGGGCTTCTTGGATCGGCTGGAATTTCCCAAGGTGGAAGAGCAGGAAAGGGTGGGACTGGGAGCACAGATCGAGGTAGAAGAAGTGGTGAAAGGAATTAGGAGCATGCAGGCGGCAAAGGCCCCGGGACTGGATGGATTCCCAGTCGAATTCTATAGAAAATATGTGGACTTGCTCGCCCCGGTATTGACGAGGACCTTTAATGAGGCAAAGGAAAGGGGACAACTGCCCCCGACTATGTCTGAAGCAACGATATCGCTTCTCTGAAAGAAGGAAAAGGACCCGCTACAATGCGGGTCCTATAGACCTATTTCCCTCCTAAATGTAGATGCCAAGATCCTGGCCAAGGTAATGGCAATGAGAATAGAGGAATGTGTCCCGGGGGTGGTCCACGAGGACCAAACTGGGTTTGTGAAGGGGAGACAGCTGAACACGAATATACGGAGGCTGTTAGGGGTAATGATGATGGCCCCACCAGAGGGGGAAACGGAGATAGTAGTGGCAATGGATGCCGAGAAAGCATTTGATAGAGTGGAGTGGGATTATTTGTGGGAGGTGTTGAGGAGATTTGGTTTTGGAGAGGGGTATGTTCGATGGGTGCAGCTGTTGTATAGGGCCCCCATGGCGAGCGTGGTCACGAATGGACGGGGATCTGCATATTTTCGGCTCCATAGAGGGACAAGGCAGGGATGCCCTCTGTCCCCATTATTGTTTGCACTGGCGATTGAGCCCCTGGCGATAGCGTTGAGGGGTTCCAAGAAGTGGAGGGGAGTACTTAGAGGAGAAGAACACCGGGTATCTTTGTATGCGGACGATTTGCTACTATACGTGGCAGACCCGGCGGAGGGGATGCCAGAAATAATGCGGATACTTGGGGAGTTTGGGGAGTTTTCAGGGTATAAATTAAACATGGGGAAAAGTGAGTTGTTTGTGGTGCATCCAGGGGAGCAGAGTAGAGAAATAGAGGACCTACCGTTGAGGAAGGTAACAAGGGACTTTCGTTACCTGGGGATCCAGATAGCCAAGAATTGGGGCACATTGCATAGGTTAAATTTAACGCGGTTGGTGGAACAAATGGAGGAGGATTTCAAGAGATGGGATATGATATCCCTGTCACTGGCAGGGAGGGTGCAGGCGGTTAAGATGGTGGTCCTCTCGAGATTCCTCTTTGTGTTTCAGTGCCTCCCGGTGGTGATCACGAAGGCTTTTTTTAAAAGGATTGAAAAGAGCATCATGGGTTTTGTGTGGGCCGGGAAGACCCCGAGAGTGAGGAAGGGATTCTTACAGCGTAGCAGGGATAGGGGGGGGCTGGCACTACCGAGCCTAAGTGAGTGTTATTGGGCCGCTAATATTTCAATGGTGAGTAAGTGGATGGGAGAGGAGGAGGGAGCGGCGTGGAAGAGATTAGAGAGGGCGTCCTGTAGGGGGACTAGCCTACAGGCTATGGTGACAGCCCCATTGCCGTTCTCACCGAGGAACTACACCACAAGCCCAGTGGTGGTGGCTACACTGAAGATTTGTGGACAGTGGAGACGGCATAGGGGAAAGACTGGAGCCTTGGGGGGGTCCCCGATAGGTTTGCCCCGGGGGGGAATGGATGGGGGATATGGAATGTGGCAAAGAGCAGGAATAACGCAACTGAAAGATCTGTTTGTGGATGGGAAGTTCGCGAGTCTGGGAGCGCTGACCGAGAAATATGGGTTGCCCCAAGGGAATGCATTCAGGTATATGCAACTGAGGGCTTTTGCGAGGCAACAGGTGAGGGAATTCCCGCAGATCCCGACACAAGAGGTGCAGGACAGAGTGATCTCAAAGACATGGGTGGGGGATGGTAAGGTGTCAGATATATATAGGGAAATGAGGGACGAAGGGGAGACTATGGTAGATGAACTAAAAGGGAAATGGGAAGAAGAGCTGGGGGAGGAGATCGAGGAGGGGCTGTGGGCAGATGCCCTAAGCAGGGTAAACTCGTCGTCCTCGTGTGCCAGGCTAAGCCTGATTCAGTTTAAGGTATTACACAGGGCGCATATGACTGGAGCACGGCTCAGTAAATTTTTTGGGGTGGAGGATAGGTGTGCGAGGTGCTCGAGAAGCCCAGCGAATCATACCCATATGTTTTGGTCATGCCCGGCACTACAGGGGTTCTGGGTGGGGGTGACAAAGGTGCTTTCAAAAGTAGTGGGGGTCCGGGTTGAACCAAGCTGGGGGTTGGCTATATTTGGGGTTGCACAAGAGCCGGGAGTGCAGGAGGCGAGAGAGGCCGATGTTTTGGCCTTTGCGTCCCTAGTAGCCCGGCGCAGGATATTGTTAATGTGGAAAGAAGCCAAGCCCCCGGGGGTGGAGACCTGGATAAATGACATGGCAGGGTTCATAAAGCTAGAGCGGATTAAGTTCGTTCTAAGGGGGTCGGCTCAAGGGTTCACCAGGCGGTGGCAACCGTTCGTCGAATACCTCGCAGAAAGATAGATGGAATGGAAAAAAGAAGGCAGCAGCAGCAGCCCAGGATCGGGAGGGGGGGGGGGGGGGGGGGGGGAGGAGGGGGGTAGGGGAGTGGGGGTGGGGGGGGAGGAGGAACCAGAAGGACTCTCAGGGTTGTTAATATATACTGTATAATATGTATAGGTCGTTGCGACAGATAATTATATATTGGACTGTTAAATTATATTTTTGGAGAGTGTTACTTGTGATAAGGCAGTTGCCAATTAGGGTTAGTTTTCATTTTTGTTATTTATTATTTATTCATTTTTTGTTTATAAAATAGGTCATTGTTATTTGTGTTGTTATAATATTGTGTAAAGGATGCACAATGTACTGTGTTGGTTGACCAAAAATTTTCAATAAAATATTTATTAAAAAAAAGTATTTCTGAAGTGCAGGACCTGTCACAATGTAGGAAACACAAGAGCCAACTTGTGCCGGGCCTGATTTTGCAAGCTCCCACAAAAACTAACATGCTATGTTAGCGGCATGGTGACACAGCGTCAGGGACCCGGGTTCAATTCCCACCTCGGGTGACTGTCTGTTTGGAGTTTGCACTTTCTCCCTGTGTCTGCGTGGGTTTCCGCCGGATGCTCCGGTTTCCTTCCACAGTCCAAAATGTGTAGGTTCGGTGGACTGGCCATGCTAAATTGCCCATTTGTGTCCAAAGATGTGATGGTTAGGCCGGATTACAGGGATAAGGAGGTAGGTATGGTGCTCTTTCGCAGGGCGGTGGAGACTTGATGGACTGAATGGCTCCTGTTTGCACTGTAGGGATTCTATGGATTCTATATTGATTAGAGATTGGCCTCTTGTCATTTTATCTTTCATGCAGCTTTTGAAATGTTGACTTGCATTAATTTCCTAAAATTTCGAATTTCCTTTTACTATTTTTCGCTGATGGTGGAGGGAACATGGAAGAGATTTTACGTATATATAGATGAGGTGGAATGAAGTGTAACTGTAAAATAGCAGGGAATCTGACAGAGTTCTCCTGTTCTTTTCCACATAGTGGCCAAGGGAAGAATTACATCTGCCCGAGAAGGCAGGCCAGGCCTCGGTTTATCATCTCGAGCTGGATTCTCCGCAGCCCCGCTCCAAAATCGCGTTCGGCGCGGGGGCGGAGAATCCAATTTCACGCCGAAATCGGGCCCGGCGCCAGTCCGGCGATTCGCCGGGCTCCCGACCGACCGAGTTCCCGCCAACGTGGTTCTAACCACCTGCTGCCGTTCGGGTAAGCTCGCCTGGCGGCTGCGGACTCAGTCCGTGGCCGCCCGGGTGGGGTGTGGGGGGATCGGACACCGGGGGGGGGTGGCGGCTTATAGCCGGTCGGATCTTCGGGCTCGCAGCCGATCGGGGGGCCTACATTCTTCATCTGCCTCCGCGGTCCGAGTCCTCCATGCCGCTCGCCGCGGCCGCTGGAGGCCGCCGCCTTGCGCGTGCGCAGACTCAAAACCGGAAGTGCGGGGGCCCGGATCCTCAGCGAAAGCTGCGTGAAGCACTCCGGCTCCCTGCTAGCCCCCTGCAGGTCAGTGAATCAGCTCCACTTTTTCCAAGGAACCTTGAGAGTGAAATGCGAGAGTTTTTACGCCGGAGTGGAGACATAGTCCCATTTTGGGAGAATCCAACCCCTCATCCGGCTGTGTCTCGGGATTATTACCTGGATTTTGTACTCAAATCCCTGGGGTGGGGTTCAAACCCAGGGAAGGGCAGCAATCCTAGAGAGGTGTTGACCTTTTTTCTGAACAGGGTGGGGTGGCGCTGAGGCAGTTTGCGCACGGGACGAAGAATGATCCAGAAGCAGACTAAATAAGTGGTGCTTTTGTTTACCTGTGCATTTTAGGGACGTCTATTATATCCAAGGAGATCACTCTCGAATCAGTGCAGGAGATTCAGGATGTCATCCAGCGACGGCCACTGATATGGGACAACCTTCACGCCAATGACTACGCCCAGAAACGGGTTTTCCTCGGGCCCTATAAAGGCCGTCCCTCCGACCTGGTCACCAAGCTACAGGGCATGCTCCTCAACCCCAACTGTGAGCTGGAGGCCAATTACATTCCCATCCACACCCTGGCCACGTGGTACAGATCCGGCCTCGGAGCGAAAGGTACAGATATGGAGGTGAAGCGGCAGGTGTCACTGTGTGATAGGAACAGTGAGTGATGTGGTGCCCACTCCCCGTTGCCATGATTAGGGGTGGGAGGAGGGCGGGTTGAAGGTGGGCTAAACGGGTGGGTGAGGAGGGGTGGGGGGAGACAATTGGGTGTGGGCTCGGTACGGAATGGAGGTGTTGGGGGTTTGGATAGAGTGGGTGTGGGTAGGTTTACAGTGAGAAGGGGTGGGTTGTGTTTGAGGGGTGGGTGGTAGGGTCTGGTTGGAGGACATGGGTTGGCCTTGGGGCAAATGTAGGTGGAATGTAATGGGCTGGGAAAAAAATCTTCTTGCTTCGATCTGACTCCTCCACCCCCACTCCATACATTCCCCCCCACCAACACATTTTCCCCCACCCCCCCATACCCCCCCACCCCCACACCTTCCCCCACACTCCACCATACCTTTCCTTCCACCCCGAATCCTTCCTCCCACTCCTCCAGAGCTCCCCACACCTTCCCCCCCCCCACACCCACACACCTTCCCCCACATCCCACACCCCCACACCTCCCTGACACCCCCACACCTTCTCTCACATCCCACAGCCCACACCTCCCCCACACCACCCCCCACACCCCCACACCTCCACACCTCCCCCACACCTCCACACCTCCCCACACACCCACACCTTCCCCCACATCCCACACCCCACACCTCCCCACACCCCCACACCTCCCCACCTCCAGACCTTCCCCCACACTCCACCATAACATTCCTCACACCTCAAATCCTTCCTCCCCATTCCCCCAGAGCCCCCCCACACCTTCCCCCACAGCTCCCCCCCCACACCCACACACCTTCCCCCACATCCCACACCCCCACACTTCCCCACACCCCCACACCTTCTCCCACATCCCACAGCCCACACCTCCCCCCACACCTCCCCCATTCCTCCCCACATCCCCACACACCCCCACACCTCCCCCACACCTCCACACCTCCCCCACACACCCACACCTTCCCCCACATCCCACACCACACACCTCCACACCCCCACACCTCCCCCACCCCCACACCTTCCCCCACACTCCACCATAACTTTCCTCACACCCCAAATCCTTCCTCCCCACTCCCCCAGAGCTCCCCCACACCTTCCCCCACAGCTCCCCCCCCACACCCACACACCTTCCCCCACATCCCACCCCCCCACACCTCCCCACACCCCCACACCTTCCCCCACACCCCCACACCTCCCCCCACACCCCCACACCCCCACACCTCCCCCCACACCCCCACACCTCCCCCACACCTCCACACCTCCCCCACCCCCCCCACACCTCCCCACACCCCCACACCTTCCCCCACACCCCCACACCTTCCCCCACACCCCCACACCCCCACACCTCCCCCCACACCCCCACACCTCCCCCACACCCCCACACCTCCCCCACACCTCCACACCTCCCCACACTTTCCGCCACCTCCCCACACCCCCACACCTCCCCCACACCTTCCCCCACAAGCCACACACCTTCCCCACACCCCACACCTCCCCAAACCCCTACATCTTCTGCCACCTCCCCACACCTCTCCCCCACACCCCCACACTTTCTCCACATCCCCACCCACACCCCACACCTTCCCCAACACCTTCCCCCACCTCCCCCCACATCCATCACCCCCACACCTCCCCACGCCCCCACAGCTCCCCCACACACCCACACCCCCCCGTTTCCCCACACCTCCCCCACAACGTCCCCACACCTGAAAATGAAAATCGCTTATTGTCACAAGTAGGCTTCAATGAAGTTACTGTGAAAAGCCCCTAGTCGCCACATTCCGGCGCCTGTTCGGGGAGGCTGGTACAGGAATTGAACCGTGCTGCTGGCCCGCCTTGGTCTGCTTTCAAAGCCAGCAATTTAGCCCAGTAACCCCCCACATCCCACACCCCCACACCTCCCTCACACCCCCACACCTACCCCCACACCTCCCCCACATCCCCACACCTCCCCCCCACATTTTCCCCCACACCACCAGACCTCCCACACACCCCCACACCTTCCCCACACCCCCACACCTTCCCCACACCCCCACACCTCCCCCACCTCCCCCACTCCCCCACATTTTCCCCCACACCACTAGGCCGCCCCCCCCCACACCATCACACCTCCCCCACACCTTCCCCCACCCCCCCCACACCTCATTCACCTCCCCACACCTCATCCCACACCCCCACACCTCCTCCCACACCCCCACACCTTCCCACACACCCACACCACCTCCCCAGACCCCCTCACCTTCCCCCACATCCCCACACCCCCCACTCCCCCACACCTCCTCCCACACCTCCCCCCGCACCTCCCCCACACCTTCCCCACACCTCTACACCTTCCCCCACACCTCTACACCTTCCCCCACACCCCTACACCTTCCCCCACATCCCCACACCTTCCCCCACACCCCACACCTTCCCCACACCTCCCCGCACACGCCACACCTTCCCCACACCCCCACACCTTCCCCCACACCCCCATACCTTCCCCCCTCCCCCATACCGTCCCCCATGCCCCCATACCTTCCTCCACTCCCCCTACCTTCCCCCACTCCCCCATACCTTCCCCCCACTCCCCCATACCTTCCCCCACTCCCCCATACCTTCCCCCACTTCCCCATACCTTCCCCCACTCCCCCATACCTTCCCCCATCCCCCATACCTTCCCCCACTCCCCCATACCTTCCCCCACTCCCCCATACCTTTCCCCCCTCCCCATACCTTCCCCCACTCCCCCATACCTTCCCCCACTCCCCCATTCCTTTCCCCACTCCACCATACCTTCCCCCACACCTTTCCCCTCCCTCTTACCTTCCCCCACTCCCCCATACCTTCCCCCACTCCCCCATACCTTCCCCCACTCCCCCATATCTTTCCCCACTCCCCCATACCTTCCCCCACTCCCCCACACCTCCCCCCCTCCCGCTCACCCCTACCCCTCTCCTCCACTGTCATCCATACCACCCCGAGCCTATCCTGCTCCTATAAAGTTTTTTTATTCATTCCCTGTCTGTGGAATTTCAGGAAAAGCTGTCACTTATTGCCAGCTTTGTTGAAGGTGCTGATGTGCCACCTTTGGGAATAAGAGGTTCGAGACCAATGAGTGTCCTTGTAGGCCACATCAGAGAGCAGTTCAGGGTTACCCCCATGGTGAGAGAGGAGACTCACCTTCAGGCCGACACTGGGAAACACTGGCAGGTTTCCTCCCCCAAAGGACATTTTCTTTATTGATTGAAGGGATGTGGGTGTCACTGGCTCGGGCAGCATTTATTGCCCCTACCTAATTGACCTCCCGAAGGTGGTTGTGAGCTGCCTTCTTGAACCCTGCAGTCCATGTGGTGTAGGTATACCCACTGGGCGGTTAGGGAGGGAATTCCAGGATTTTGACCCGGCAACAGTAAAGCAATGGCGATATATTTCCAAGTCAGGATGGTGAGTGGCTTGGGAGGAAGTAACCTTTACCGAGAGCAACCTGTTAATTTCTCCTTGAACCAAATTCCAATTGAGATTTGTACTTGCGTTTCCTGGATTATTAGGGCAGTGACCAATCAAAGAACAAAGAAATGTACAGCACAGGAACAGGCCCTTCGGCCCTCCAAGCACGCGCCGACCATGCTGCCCGACTAAACTACAATCTTCTACACTTCCAGGGTCCGTATCCCTCTATTCCCATCCTATTCATATATTTGTCAAGACGCCCCTTAAATGTCACTATCGTCCCTGCTTCCACCACCTCCTCCGGCAGCGAGTTCCAGACACCCACTACCCTCTGCGTAAAAAACTTGCCTCGTACATCTCCTCTAAACCTTGCCCCTCGCACCTTAAACCTATGCCCCCTAGTAATTGACCCCTCTACCCTGGGAAAAAGTCTCTGACTATCCACTCTGACTGCCCCTCATAATTTTGTAGACCTCTATCAGGTCTCCCCTCAACCTCCGTCATTCCAGTGAGAGCAAACCGAGTTTATTCAACCTCTCTTCATAGCTCATGCCCTCCATACCAGGCAACATCCTGGTAAATCTCTTCTGCACCCTCTCTAAAGCCTCCACATCCTTCTGGTAGTGTGGCGACCAGAATTGAACACTATACTCCAAGTGTGGCCTAAATAAAGTTCTATACAGCTGCAACATGACTTGCCAATTCTTATACTCAATGCCCCGGCCAATGAAGGCAAGCATGCCGCATGCCTTCTTGACTAACTTCTCCACCTGTGTTGCCCCTTTCAGTGACCTGTGGACCTGTACACCTAGATCTCTCTGACTGTCAGTACTCTTGCGGGTTCTACCATTCACTGTATATTCCCTACCTATATTAGACCTTCCAAAATGCATTACCTCACATTTGTCCGGATTAAACTCCATCTGCCATCTCTCTGCCCAAGCCTCCAAATGATCTAAATCCTGCTGTATCCTCTGACAGTCCTCATCGCTATCCGCAATTCCACCAACCTTTGTGTCGTCTGCAAACTTACTAATCAGACCAGTTACATTTTCCTCCAAATCATACATATATACTATGAAGATCAAAGGTCCCAGCACTGATCCCTGTGGCCTGTGGAACACCACTCGTCACAGCCCTCCAATCAGAAAAGCACCCTTCCATTACTACTCTCTGCCTTCTATGACCAAGCCAGTTCTGTATCCATCTTGCCAGCTCACCTCTGTGTGACGTCACCTTTTGTACCAGTCTGTCATGAGGGACCTTGTCAAAGGCCTTACTGAAATCCATATAGACAACATCCACTGCCCTACCTGCATCAATCATCTTTGTGACCTCCTCGAAAAACTCTATCAAGTTAGTGAGACACGACCTCCCCTTCACAAAACCGTGTTGCCTCTCACTAATACATCCACTTGCTTCCAAATGGGAGTAGATCCTGTCTCAAATTCCTCAAGCTCTGTGAGGTAGTAGGAATTCTGGCAGAGACCCACGAGGCAGCAAATTGTTTGGATGCATTCCAACTTCCCAATAATCACCTTCTCGGGACAGTGCAGAGGACGAGGGAGTAGGGAAAGGTTCCGCGAGGGTGAGACATTCTAACAGAGAGATTTACTGTTGAATCATTCCAGGTGATGAGTCATGTAGGCCGTACTGTCCCAACGAAGCCTTAAACCTGGCACTGGCTGACTGGGTGAAGGAAGTGAACAGACCTCTGTGTCCAAGTGAGTGAGTTTTTGCGTGTAAGCATATGTGTGTGTGTTTTATAACCTCCCTTTCTATAGAGAAGGAACTTGCATGTATGTCTTTTCATGCATTCTTGGGAATGAGGGGTAAAAATCATGCTTCAACTATGCAAAGCCCTAGTCAGACCACTCCTGGAATAAATACATTTTGGGAACCAGGGGCTGGATTTTCCGCACCATGACGGCGAAATCGCATTCGGCGACGGGGCGGAGAATCCGTTTTCGCGTGCAAAATCGGGACCGGCGCCGGTTTTTCAATTTTACGCCCCCCTGTGCGCCGTGCCGAATATTCACCGCCTCAGGCCATTGCCTGAGGCCCTCCCCGCGATGCTCCGTTGCCGACCAGCCGAATTCCCGACGGCGTGGTTCTAACATGGTCCCGTCACCCGTGATCCTCGTGTGACGGCTGCGGACTCAGCCCGGGGCCGCCACAGTCGGGGGAGGGCCGATTGGCGGGCAGGTGGGGGGGCTTCATTCGGGACTGGGGGCTATGTGTGCGGGCGGTCTGGGGCGGGCGAGCGGCCAATGCGGGGCACTATTTTGCCCGTCCAGGACTGAGTCCGCCATGGAGCACGGCGCGGGTGCTGGAGGCCGCCGTCGCGCGCACGGGCGGCCTCTGACCCGGAAGTGCTGGGGGCCGTATCGGCAGCTAGAGCTGCGAGCTCTCCGACGGCTGCCTGCTAGCCCCCAGCAAAACGGGGAACCTGTGGCTTTTTGACGCCAGTTTTCCTGGCGTAAAAGACCACAGTTTTCCCAGCAGCGTGGGGACATAGTCCCAAAAACAGAGAATCCAGACCCACATCTCAGACAGGACAGATTGGACTCGGAAACTGTACAACGTAGGCTTATTTGGAAGACAGGAACATAGATAATAGGAACAGGAGTAGGCCATTCAGCCCCTCGAGCCTGCTCTGCCATTCAGTGAGATAATGGCTGATCTGTGGCCGACACCAAACACCTGCTCTTGGCCCATATCGCAGATTAAGGGGTAATTTGCTCACGATATAAAGGGGACCAATAGCGTAGATAGAGAGAAGCTATTTGGTTGCGGAGTCTGGGACTGGGGACATAGTCTCAAAATTAGAGTTCAATGTTTCAGGAATGAAATTAGGAAACACTTCGACTCACAAAGAGTGAGATAAAGGTATCAATGGGTTGAGGTTAGCAGAGGGATGACGAACAAAAATAGTTGATTGGAGAAGTGCCAATTTGAGTGGGATGAGAAATTATCGGTTCCGGGTAAATTTCAGTTAAAGGCGGCAGGTAAAACTTCAATGGAACAATGCATTGCCTTCAAGAGGAGATGGTTTGGATTCAGTCACTGCGGCAGAAGGGGGATGGGGGAAGTAGGGCAGACAAAGCTCCCTGGATGACAAGAGAGATAGAGGGTAAGTTGAGGCAGAAAAAGTATGGTTGATGTCAGGTGGATGATACAGTGATAAAGGAAATGAGAGGCAAAGAGAGAGTATGAGGAAAGATTGGCAGCTAACATAAAAAGGAAGCCAAGAAATTTATTTTCAGCTTAGGGTCGGCAACCCAGATGCCAGTGTGAAGGATGGTGAGATTAATTCCCTTTAACTGGCCTTGTCCACAGGTAGACAGCTGCTTAAGGAAGAAATGGAGGGACAACTCAGGGGCAAACTCTCCAATGTGGTCTCCCAGAATGGGAACATCGGACCAACGACTGAGAAGCCATGTACGAGCACCACTGACTTAGTGCCTCAGTGCAGCACATCGAAAGAGCTGGAGCTGGGCAAGGCAGATGTCCCTTCACGGCCTGATCAGATCCATGAGAGGCCAGAGACGAGCATTGCCCATCGATCAGTGACAGAGGAGGCAGAGAGCAGAAAGGCCCAGCCCTCCAGGCCTGGGGACTCTGAGAAAGGTAGCTCCGTGTCAGCTCCTGAGAAACGGGGAGCAGAGAGAGTAAGAACCGGTGACCTCGACCGCACAAAGCCTTTAAGCGGGCCGCCTGCTGGCAAGGAGGGCTGTGGAGTGACGGAGCCGGATGGGGCTGAGGGTGACCCAGGGCGGGGTGAAGGTGGGGGCCGTGTTTCTCTCACAGGAAGAACGCTGCTCCTCAAGGGCGCCTTGACACTGGCTGACTTGCGGTTGATGGTGGACCTGTTTTACTTGCCCTATGAGCATGGGGAAGAGACGGCTGGCCTCCTCCGCGAGCTTCACTGGCTCAAAACCTACAGTGACTTTGTGAGTGTCTCCAAGATGGAGTCGAAGAAGGTAAGGCGGGAAAATGGAGGCTGGGGGTGGAGAGGGGTGGCAGGATTGAGACAAGTCGAGGGAATCTTACAGGGCAGAAGGAGGCCATTCAGCCCATTTTACCTGTGCTGACCCTTTCAGCAATCCAATTAGTCCCACTTCCCGTGCCTTCTCCTCACAGCTCGACAATTCGTTTCCATTTTCATATTCATCCAATTCCCATTTATGGAATCTGATCCCACCTTCCCGGCAGTATGTTCCAGGTAATAGCATCTCGCTGCAAGTAATCACTGCCCCTCATCTGACCTCTGCCAATTATTTTAAACCGAGTCATGAACCTCATTAATATATTTAATTGGCCATCCTGCCTGAGGAACGGATGCTAATTGCCCATCCTTCAACGTCCTTTTGTTAAGGGGAGGTGCACTTTGGGGGTTGAAATGGGGTTTTCCATTTTTGCCTTGCTGCCTGTACGCTGCTGTTCCCGGGCCATTTACTCTGCACTTCCATCTGAAGCCTGACCAGCTTTAGAATAACCTTTTTATTCTCTCAGTTGAGACACAGGTGGATCTGGACCATTTAGAAGGAAGGGTTCAGTGGAGTTTCAGTCATGACATTAATGTTTCTAAGCACCGGGAGCCATTACTGACAGCTGTCTTCTTATTGCCTTTAACTCTAACATTGTCATGAGTCCTTAATAATCTTTATTATTGTCACAAAGTAGGCTTACGTTAACACTGCAATGAAGTTACTGTGAAACGTCCCTAATCACCACATTCCGGGTACATTGAGGGAGAATTCAGAATGTCCAATTCACCTAATAGCACGTCTTTCGGGACTTGTGGGAGGAAACCGGAGCACCCGGAGGAAACCCACGCAGACACGGGGAGAACGTGCAGACTCCACACAGTGACCCAAGCCGGGAATCGAACCCTGGTCCTTGACGCTGCGGTAACTCCTCAGAGACTGTACAAGTCTCTGCAGACTTCGTAATCCAAATTGTTTACCCGTGTTTGGACAGTGCCTTCCCAACTGCCATGAGTCGGGTGGTATGTCCATCAATCAAACTCCATCTCTTAATGACCACACCATAGTTGTCCACCCCTTGTCAGGCCATTCATTGCCCTGACTTGTAATCCAAGGGTCATCGAAGGCACTAAAAAAAGAACTAACGAGTAATAAAAAATGTTTTTTTAACAAAACAAAATGGTTCAGCACAGTGGGCTAAGACAGCTGGCTTGTAATGCAGAACAAGACCAGCAGCGCGGGTTCAATTCCCGTTCCAGCCTCCCTGAACAGGCGCCGGAATGTGGCGACTAGAGGCTTTTCACAGTAACTTCATTGAAGCCTACTTGTGAGAACAAGTGATTATTATTATTACAAATTTAGTTTGAAAGAGGAAACTGAGATGTGGACCAAACACCCGGGGTGGGATCCTCCGGCTGCGCACACCCAGCCACCAGAAATTCCCGCCGGAGGGAAACGGACCGTTACATGGTCCCCGTCCCATCCGTGACGATCTTGCGGCGGGTGCGGCCTAAAAATCCAGCCCCCGATAGCCAATAAGGAAAACAAAGGGCGAAGTCTAGCGGGACTATGTCTAAGTGTCATTTGTGGCAGGTATTGCTGGGACCCCCCGCCCCCCCTCCCCAAACCTTCTGGAAGCCCCTTCAGACCCACTCTTCACCCCCCCCCCCCCCCCTTTCCTGAGCATGGCCCCCATCAGGCCTGCCCCTTGACAGAGTCACCCTGGCATCCGGGCACCCTGACACTGCCACCCTTGGCAGTGCCAGGGTGCCAATGCCAAGGTGCCCAGGTTCCAGAGGGAGAACCAGGGTGCCACCCTGCTCTGTAACTGACCACGCAGGGAACTCCAATGGCCTGGGAGAGCCCCCTCCTCTCTCCCCCGGTGCGGTGACGCTAGGTCCCCTGCCCAGAGGTCATGCACCTAGGGACCTCCGATCCCCTGGGAGACCCCCCCACGAGTGTCGTTCTGTCCGGTCCCATTTTGTGGGGGACCAGTACTGAACGGCACTTGCCCGAGGCCTCCAAGCCTCAGGGGACTGCATATTAGAGTGAGGCTAGCTGTCTTGCTCTAATATGCAGATTTGTCAAAAAGTGATCCTGCCCACAATGGGCGGGATTCACGTCACGATGTCTCGCAAGATCGCGTTAGATCTCGCGAGGTGTAGCGAGCCGGGTAGATCCCGGGAGCACGGTCTTCCGGTATCTACCGGCCACGTTGCACCGTGCTGACCCTCGGACACTTCGTGGCAGGTATGCCGCGCCCACAGTTTTGGGGAAGCACGTCACTGCTGATATTGGTGACGAACACGATCACACTTGGTCTAGATCAAGGTCTACAAAGTAAGAAACACAATAAAATAATTTTGAATATTCAATATTGGCTTAAAATCAAGAACAAAGCAGAAATAAAATGCAAAAAGTTAGCAGCTACAGGCCTCAGGCTTATAGCTTGATGGGTCATTGATTAAGCTGAGACTTGGAGAGTGGGATTGATGGGTAGTTGATTTTGGGAAAGTGGGGGGGGGAGGTGAGTTTGATGGATTTTGAGTAACAGGAGAATGGTGGGAGAGTGAGCTTGGTCAATTTTGAGTGAGAGGAGAGTGGGGGGGGGGAGGGGGCGAGGCGAGGTTGGTAGATATTGAGGAAGAGGAGAGTGGCAGTGGAAGGAGGAAGGGGTGAAACTGAAAAGGATTAGGGGTGAAAGAGTTGGAGGGATGGTGCTGCATGGCAGAGTGAGCTAGTCATGTTGAATATTGTCCCTGTGACCTGGTCTCCACCTCATCCCATCTTATTTCCACAGGCGGAGGAGTGGCGAGCCCGATCATGTGCCTTCCAGCTCGCCTGTGATAGGATCGTCCAGCTGTACCGACAGTTCACAAGCAGCTCCAACAGGGCAGTGGTCTACGACCTTTACCCTTATCTCTGGGACATCAGGAACACGCTACTGGTTGCCAAGGCATTTGTGATGTGGCTGGGTGAGTGAGAGGATGCACGTGCACCATTCTTGGTGAAGAAACTGGGCCCAGGTAGAGCTCCTGATTGGATTGTGAGCCCGAGAGAGTCACTTTTAATGCTTGTCAGGGCAAGTAGTAAACTATTCAGCTTGATTCATCTCTCCAAATGATTGCCGACCAAAGGAACGCACCTGGAAAATTTTATCATTTAACCTAAATCGGTTACTTCCTTTCTCCATAAACTTTTCTATGGGCAGCACGGTAGCACAGTGGTTGGCACAGTTGCTTCACAGCGCCAGGGTCCCAGGTTCGATTCCTGGCTTGGGTCACTGTCTGTGCGGAGTCTGCACATCCTCCCAGTGTGTGCGTGGGTTTCCTCCGGGTGCTCCGGTTTCTTTCCACAGTCCAAAGATGTGCAGGTTAGGAAGATTGGCCATGATAAATTGCCACTTAGTGTTAAAAAAAAAAGATTAGGTAGGGTTACTGGGTTATGGGGATGGGGTGGAGGTGTGGGGCGCTCTTTCCAGGGATGGTGCAGACTCGATGGGCTGAATGGCCTCCTTCTGCACTGTAAATTCTATGATTGGTGCGTGAATCTGTTGTGAACGGGTCAATATAATAATAATCGCTTATTGTCACAAGTAGGCTTCAATGAAGTTACTGTGAAAAGCCCCTTGTCGCCTCATTCGGTGCATGTTCGGGGAGGCCGGTACGGGAACTGAACCCACGCTGCTGGCCTTGTCCTGCATTACAAGCCAGATGTTTAGCCCACTGTGCTAAACCAGACCCCATCATTGGCATTCCAAGGTGATGTGAGTACGCAGTGGAGCACTGAGTATAAATAGTGAACAATGGATGGAATCATGTGAGTTTGGCCTTGGTATTCATCTCAAGCCCACAAAGGTACAGAAATCAGAATATAACTTTTTCAGATTTAACAGATTTGGCAAAATAGCTAAAGGGGAGATGAGACTGTACGAATAGTTGTGACCTAGAATGTTCTGAAATGTTGATAGAAGCAGATTCAATAAGACGTTTTGAAAAGGAATCACTGCAAGATTATGGGGAAAGAACAGGGTTAGTGTCAATTCAGAGCTCGTCAAAGAGCCAGTCCAGACACAATAAGGAGTGGGGTGTTGGGGTAATGTCGCTGGATTAATAATCCAGAGGCCCAGACTAAAGTTCCGGGGACATGTGTTCAAATCCCACCACAGCAGCTGCTGGAATTTAAATTCAGTCAATAAATCTGGATTTAAAATGTCTCAATAATGGTGACCATGAAACCCATTGTCAATTGTCATAAAGACCCATCTGCTTCACGAATATCCTTTAGGGAAGGAAATCTGCCGTCCTTTCCTAGTCTAGCCTACACGTTGTTGCTAACTTTTGGTTGATTCAATTGGCTCTGTTTTATAACCTTTGCTCTCGAGTCGCCAGGTATCTATATGATACCGCCACGAGGTTCAAGTTCAAGTAATGAGTTCAAGTTACTCAATACACCAATTAGTAAGATTCAAATCAAAGCACATTTATTTTACACAGTAATCGCTACTCATGCATAAAATCTACTTCTAAGCTACTTCTATAACTAACAGGCCTATACGTGGCTTCGGACTGGCCCACCAGTTCAGGGGAACAAATGGCCTTTTGTTCGGGTTCTGAGTCTGTGGGATTCAAAGTTGGTACGGACTGGTAGCTAGGAGCGCCTATCTCGTAGCGAGTGTTGACTTAAGACTTACTGGATCTCGGCGGCAGCTGCACCGGTCACTGTCAAGGGTTGGTTCACGTTGCTGAGTGACCCGGTCAAGAAGGACGATTTGAACTTGGGGGCTTAACTTTATAGTCCCCAGGGGCTTCCCGCCTTTCGGGGTGGACCCTGTACCTGGTTCCAAGTGATTGGACTTTGTTCCAATCGCTTGGTTCGATTTCCCAAATACTGGAGCGGTTCTCTGATCGATGGGCGATCTTGAGGTATCCGTTAACCTCTTTTGTGTTGGCTCCTGCTGGCGCCGAGGAGTCTGGCTTGGCTTTGTTTATCCCGAATGTTTCGATTGTACCTGGGGATCGCTCATTAGTATGTAAATAGCTGCTACATTATTATGCAGATGGCTGCTTGTATCGATGCTGTCTGGGCTTTTGCAGAGTTTAATACGCAGTAACTTGCACCTGCTAGTTTCTGCCTCTGTTGGCTGAATTTCCCTGCAGCCTTTGCTGTTCTCCATTTTACGTCAGGAGTTGGCCAACCCAGGTGGCTACACACCCTCCTTGTGATCCTAACGCGAAGTGTGAAGGATCACATAACTGTGTTGGTTTTCAATCCCTGACCCGGCGAGCACTCTTCTATGGCCTCTACACTGATCATAACTATGCAAAAATGTTTCAACTGACAATTCTGAGGGGCGCTATGTCAAACAGGGACATGCATTACAAAACAAGAAAATCGGAACCTCTAACTACCCTTAATAAACTACACTCACTCAAACATTTCATCACACTAACTTCCTAAACCATACAAACAAAATCATAGCAGTATTATACACATTTTTCTGGCTTGGCAGTCAAGCTCAGGATTGTACAATTGCTCATGAACATTTCTTTATTTACAACAAATCGCAAACGAATGCTCTTTATTATAGATCGCGGGGGTCGGGGGTCTGGTCATATCCGAAAATAGGGGATCTTATCCTATATACCGGGGTGCAGCGCGATAGGCTCTCCTTCTCCATTTCCTCAGACGAATAGTCTGCACGATGCAGCAGAGTATCGCCAATACTAGTAGGGATTCTATCAAGTAGGACAGGGAGTGCCAGGTTATAAACCTGTCACACCAAGATGGTGTGGTGTCGCTTGTGACTGGGCTCTGGGTACTGTGGGGAAGTGAATCATTAACGGCTGGGGGGGGTTGGGGTCAGGGGGTTCGCGTTCGCGCGCAACCAAATGTCCATTAGGGTTATGAGCAACACGGAGGATGTCCTCATGGTTCTTCTTCTTTCTCTTCTCTTCTCTTCTCTGGTCCTGGAACTTCTGGAGTTCTGTGGGATCAAGCATAGTGTCTGTTACTACCTTGGTTTCATATCTTGTATGATAGCCTGTCTGTCCTTTCGTGCCAATTACTCCCTTTATAATTGGTCACTATGTGTGACTCCCTCATTTTTTTTCAAAAACCGAATTTCAGGACAAGACACACTTACAAATACTGAACCAGTGCGAGCCGTCTCGCAGACTGTGCGGTTTACCATCCAAATGTTTGAGGATGTAAATAACAGTGGGTTGGCAACCTAAGGGTTACCTGAAAATAAAACAAAACATTTTGAACAAAACTTGCCGAAATGAGGTGCGTATGGGCCGCGACGGGTAAGATTTGGATGGAGTCCCCGAGTAGGACAGTGACCAATGCCGTGTGTTCTCTACCCGAGTGTAGCTGACCAGAGGGGGGTTCCCAGGCAGGGCGGGTCCCAATGCCGTTTCTCCACTGCCTGAGCAACCGATAAGAACGGGCAAGAAATGTAGTCATCGTGGGGGGTTGCCGTATTGGTTCGTCCTTCGAACCAGAAGGGCAGTTACGAACGGGGGTCTGTCTTTCAGTCGACAGACGAGTTCCTCTGAACTGGCGTCTGGGACATTAACAAGTCTCTGCGGCCAAGTTCTCAGAGGTTTCGGCCGAGAAGGTGTGGGGCTGTGGGAATTTTTTTTTCCGGTCTAACATACAACATTTAACAGAACAAGTACGAACAACATCAAACATGCTGCAGGTTCCTTCAGAAAGGACACCGTTTTCTCCCAAGTGGTTCCTTTGAAAACATCATCTGGACACCTCAGTTATCAGTTGCGAACAGGGTCGCAAAGGGGTTCTCGTTTTGGGAGTCAGACTCCAAGTCGTCATATTCTCCCGGATGCCAAACTCTCGAGTGTATCAGGGCGGATAGGGCTGCATGGTGTGATTTGGGATCTGTATGAATTATCTCGGAGCCAAAAGGTGGTGTCTAGTTCTGTGGGGACGGAATCGGGGTCGTCATTGTGGGTCGGTGGTCGGTGGTGGGGTTTGTTTAGGAAAGTGATCATGAAGGGATCACTCGAATCGTGGTCAGATTCGCTGGGTGCGGGTCCTGTTGCATTGGGATAGTAGGGAGGCGTGCTGTGGCTATTGTCCGAGTCACACTCGCTGTCTCTGCTGCTGCAGTCTGTGGGCGTTCCGGGGCGGAGTCTATAGTTCGGGGGCAGAGTCGAGGTTGAGTCCGTGGCTGGGCTGGACGTGTTGGGGGAGGGTAGGTTTACGTTGGCTGTGGGCAGGGCGTGGTCTGCTGCGTCGAGCATGACATGGTGTGCGTGATTAGACTGTGTTCCATATGCCTTCATCTGGTTGAGATGGAACCACGCAGTCTTTCCATTGGGGTACTTTATTTTGCAGACGGAAGGGCTTACTTTGTCCGCAATGGAGTATGGACCCAAATACTTTGGTGACAGGAATGTGCTGGGGTTGTATACGGAGAGCATGACTTGCTGTCCTACACTGAACTCAGTCGCATGCACTGTCTTATCGAAACAGGCCTTGCTCTGTTTCTTTCTTGTGCCCAATTTCACTGCGGCTGCTAGCTGAGCTGTTTTAATATTCACCACTAATTGTTCTACTGCTTTCTCGTGTGTGAGGGCCGTCACTTCGGGGCTGGTCAAATCTAAGCCTAATAAAAATTCTGTGCCTTTCATGGGGCGTCCGGTCATGAGGGTATGTGGGGTGTAACCTGTGGATGTTGAAACTGTATTTCGCAAAAACATCAGCGCAAAGGGGAGGACTGAGTCCCAAATGGTGTTGTTTTGCTGGACCATTTTTCTGAGGGTTGATTTTAGGGTCCGATTCATGCGCTCCACGATACCACTCGACTGGGGGTTGTATGCAATGTGGAATTTTATATCGCGAGGACGTTTTTCATGACACGTCCCGTAAAATGGGAACCTTGGTCGGATTCAATGCTGCGGGGAAGTTCCCATCTCGTAAAGATGTGGTGGGTTAAAATCTTGGCTGTGGTCTTTGCCGTGTTTGTTCTGGATGGGAATGCTTCCACCCATTTTGTAAACGTGTCTATCACCACGAGTACATATTTATAACCATTCCTGCAAGGGGGCAATGGTCCAATATAATCAATCTGGAGGTTAGTCCAGGGGCCATTAACGGGTCGGGTGTGACTGAGTTGAGCCCTTTTGGCGTATCTGTCCGGGTTGTTCTGGCCATAGATAAGGCAATTCTCAACGTAGTGAGTTACATCGTCTTTTAAACTCGGCCACCAACAGAGCTACCTGAGGTGGGCTGTAGTGGGATTGATTCCCTGATGCCCATGACTGTAATGGAATAAACAAATTAGTTGATTCCTGTCCTGTTCAGGAACCACATGAAGGGTGTCTTTTAACACCACACCGTTGTGGTAGTATTTATTGGGGGTCATGTGGGACTGGAAGCCCTAATGTCATTGGCTGACAGATCCCGGGTCCTGGTTGGCCGTTGACCTCATACTCCGCCCTGAAGGCGAAGTATAAGAAGCCGGTGCCTTCCCCCGCAGGCCAGTTTACTATCGGGCTGCTGGGGAACAGACACGCTTAATAAAGCCTCATCGACTTCACTCTATTTGTCTCACGGAGTCTTTGTGCGCCACAATTTATTAAGCGTGCCTAAAAAGGATTATGGAGCTCAGGATCATTCCAGAATGCCTGAGGATCAGCCCCCACGCAGTGAATGCGGCAGCAGCCTTCAAACACTGGCAGACTTGCTTTGAGGCCTACATCACATCGACCACAGGCCGAGTCTCAGATGAACAAAAACTGCAGGTCCTGCACTCGAGGGTGAGCACGGAGATTTTCACCCTCATTGAAGACACCCGCGATTTCCAGACGGCCTTCACAGCACTGAGAAGTCTCTACGTTCGCCCAGTTAACCAAATCTACGCTCGCTACCAGCTCGCGACGAGACGGCAAGCTCCCGGAGAATCGATGGACGAGTTCTACGCCGCACTGCTGATTTTGGGACGAGCCTGCAGCTGCCCGTCGGTGAACGCAAACGAACACACGGACATGTTAATGCGCGATGCTTTTGTTGCAGGTATACAATCCTCCCAAATCCGCCAAAGACTAGGACTCCCAGAGGCACGGGCCCTGGCAGCCTCGCTGGATGTAGCCGCGCTAATACCCGCGCCTACGGCCCCGACCGCGCGGCAGGCCATTGGGCCCCGTACGTACCCGCCGCGGCAAACCCCCTACCCCCCCCCCCCGGACACCCCACAGGCTTGCGCAGTCCAAACACCGAGTCGCACCGGGGGCGCCCGCTGTTATTTCTGCGGCCAGGCGAAACACCCCCGACAACGCTGTCCGGCCCGCGCAGCCATCTGCAAAAGCTGCGGGAAAAAGGGCCACTATGCGGTGGTGTGCCGATCCCACGAGGTCGCCGCCGTCCCGGGAGAACAGGGAGCCCTACAGGCAGTCTATGCCTCCCAACCCCCCCAGCACGCCATGTGCGACCCCCAGGCGCCGCCATTTTGGGTCCTGACCACCGCGGCCCCGGGAGAACTGGGAACCCTGCACGCCGCCTACGCTCCCCAACCCCCCTCCCCGCAGCCCATGTACGACCCGCCGCCGGCGCTCCCGATTTGGGTGCCGGCCAACACTCTCCACGGAGAGGAGGGGGTTTTCCGTATCCCGAACGCCACCCTCACCCCCGTCCCGCGCCCCACTCCTGACCCGCCGGCGCCACCTACCTTGACCCCGACCACCGCTGTCCCCGGCGAGGGAGTTGCGCGCGGTTCCAGCGCTCGCGGCCCCACGACTGACCCGCCGGAGCCGCCGACCTGGGCCCTCACCCGCGTCCCGCATCCCACGCCTGACCCGCCAGCGCCGCCGACCTGGGCCCTCGCCCCCGTCCCGCGCCCCACGCCTGACCCGCCAGCGCCGCCGACCTGGGCCCTCACCCCCGTCCCGCGCCCCACGCCTGACCCGCCAGCGCCGCCGACCTGGGCCCTCACCCCCGTCCCGCGCCCCACGCCTGACCCGCCGGCAATACAACTTACCTGGACCCCGATCTCCGTCCCCGGCGAGGGACCTCCTCACGGTCCCAGCGCTCGCAGTACTGACCCGCCGGCCTTGGCCCCGACCACCGCTGTCCCCGGCGAGGGAGCTCCGCGCGGTCCTAGCGTCCGCGGCCCTGGCGCTCGCAGCCAAGGAACTCCGCGCGGTCCTAGCGCCCGCGGCCCGGGCGCTCGCAATGCAGGAACTCCGCGCGGTCCTAGCGCCCCCCAGACCCCCCAGCACTCAATGTGCGACCCGCAGACGCCGCCATTTTGGGTCCCGACCACCACGAGGGGAGGAGGGGCCCCGCCATCTTGGACCGCCCCCGACCTGTACGACGCATGGGGGCGGCCATTTTGTCCACCCCCGACGCCATCTTGTGACCCCTCAGCTACGGGCGAGGTATGGGGTGG
Source organism: Scyliorhinus torazame (assembly GCF_047496885.1). Lineage (NCBI taxonomy): Eukaryota > Metazoa > Chordata > Chondrichthyes > Carcharhiniformes > Scyliorhinidae > Scyliorhinus > Scyliorhinus torazame. Next base: position 341,760,630 of record NC_092709.1, on the reverse strand, counting down.
CCATTTTGTCCATCCCCGACGCCATCTTGGACGGCAACAACGGACCCCACCCCACTACTACAACCACGGCTCGCTTCGGTTACACTCGATCAGGCTCGGCCCCGGACTCTCCAGACGACGACGACAACGGTCCTAATTAACGGCCACGAGACGCCATGCCTAGTCGACTCTGGGAGCACGGAAAGTTTTATACATCCCGACACGGTAAGACGCTGTTCCTTAACTACCTTCCCCAGCGCACAAAAGATTTGCCTAGCTGCAGGATCCCACTCCGTACAGATCCAGGGATTCTGCATAGTTACCCTAACGGTACAGGGGAGGGAATTCAAAAACTACAAACTTAACGTCCTTCCCCAACTCTGTGCCCCCACCTTGCTGGGCTTAGATTTTCAATGTAACCTACAGAGCCTTACGTTTAAATTCGGCGGCCCCATACCCCCACTCACTATCTGCGGCCTCGCCACCCTCAAGGTGCAACCCCCGTCCTTGTTTGCGAACCTCACCCCGGATTGCAAACCCATCGCCACTAGGAGCAGACGGTACAGCGCCCAGGACCGGACCTTCATTCGCTCCGAAGTCCAGCGGCTACTAAAGGAGGGCATAATCCAGGCCAGCAATAGTCCCTGGAGAGCGCAGGTGGTAGTAGTGAAGACAGGGGAGAAACAAAGGATGGTCATTGACTATAGCCAGACCATCAACAGGTACACACAACTAGACGCGTACCCTCTCCCCCGCATATCCGACATGGTCAATCGGATTGCCCAGTATAAAGTCTTCTCCACCGTGGACCTCAAGTCCGCCTACCATCAGCTCCCCATCCGCCCAAGTGACCGCAAGTACACAGCCTTCGAGGCAGACGGGCGATTATACCACTTCCTAAGGGTCCCTTTTGGCGTCACAAACGGCGTCTCGGTCTTCCAACGGGAAATGGACCGAATGGTTGATCAACATGGGTTACGGGCCACGTTCCCGTACCTCGACAATGTAACCATCTGCGGCCACGATCAGCAGGACCACGACGCCAACCTCCAAAAATTCCTCCAGACTGCCAAAGCCTTGAACCTCACATACAACGAGGACAAGTGCGTTTTTAGCACCGATCGGCTAGCCATTCTGGGCTACATAGTGCGCAATGGGATAATAGGCCCCGACCCCGAACGTATGCGCGCACTCATGGAATTTCCCCTCCCGCACTGCCCAAAAGCCCTGAAACGCTGCCTGGGGTTCTTTTCATACTACGCCCAGTGGGTCCCCCAGTACGCAGACAAGGCCCGCCCCCTAATACAGACCACGACTTTCCCGCTGTCGACAGAGGCTTGCCAGGCTTTCAGCCGCATCAAAGCGGACATCGCAAAGGCCACGATGCGCGCCATCGACGAGTCCCTCCCCTTCCAGGTCGAGAGCGACGCCTCTGACGTAGCTCTCGCGGCTACCCTTAACCAAGCGGGCAGACCCGTGGCCTTCTTCTCCCGAACCCTCCACGCCTCAGAAATCCGCCACTCCTCAGTGGAAAAGGAAGCCCAAGCCATAGTGGAAGCTGTGCGACATTGGAGGCATTACCTGGCCGGCAGGAGATTCACTCTCCTCACTGACCAACGGTCGGTAGCCTTCATGTTCGATAATGCACAGCGGGGCAAGATCAAGAACGACAAGATCTTGCGGTGGAGGATCGAACTCTCCACCTTCAACTATGAGATCTTGTACCGGCCCGGAAAGCTGAACGAGCCGTCTGATGCCCTATCCCGCGGGACATGTGCCAACGCACAAATTGACCGCCTCCAAGCCCTCCACGAGGACCTCTGCCACCCGGGGGTCACTCGGTTTTACCACTTCATCAAGTCCCGCAATCTCCCATACTCCTTAGAGGAGGTCCGTACAGTCACAAGAGACTGCCACATCTGCGCAGAATGCAAACCGCATTTTTTCAGGCCAGATGGAGCGCACCTGATTAAGGCTTCCCGTCCCTTTGAACGCCTCAGTCTCGATTTCAAAGGGCCCCTCCCCTCCACCGACCGCAACGCGTATTTCCTTAATGTAGTGGACGAATACTCCCGCTTCCCTTTTGCCATTCCCTGCTCCGACATGACCGCGGCCACAGTCATTAAAGCCCTGAACAGCATATTCACACTGTTCGGTTACCCCGCATACGTCCACAGCGACAGGGGGTCCTCTTTCATGAGTGACGAGCTGCGCCAGTTCCTGCTCAGCAAGGGCATAGCCTCAAGCAGGACGACCAGCTACAACCCCCGGGGGAACGGGCAAGTAGAAAGGGAGAACGGCACGGTCTGGAAGGCCGTCCTACTGGCCCTACGGTCCAGGGACCTCCCAGTTTCACGGTGGCAGGAGGTCCTCCCGGACGCTCTCCATTCCATCCGGTCGTTATTATGTACGAGCACTAATCAAACGCCTCACGAGCGTCTCCTTGTCTTCCCTAGGAGGTCCTCCTCTGGAACGTCGCTGCTGACCTGGCTGGCGGCCCCAGGACCCATCCTGCTCCGAAAGCACGTGCGGGCACATAAGGCGGATCCGTTGGTCGAAAGGGTTCACCTCCTCCACGCAAACCCCCAGTACGCCTACGTGGAGTACCCCGACGGCCGACAGGACACGGTCTCCCTGCGGGATCTGGCGCCCGCCGGCACCACGCACACCCCCCCAGCACCATCAATCCAACCGCCCCCCTTCCTGCCACCGCCGCACCCCGCGACCGCCCCCTTCCCAGGAGGATCAGTCCCCCTCCCCTTTGCACCGACAGCTGAAACCGTGCGGCTCCCGGAGGCGACAACGCTGGTACAAGCACCACCACCACCGCCGGGGCCGAGGCGATCGACACGGACGACCAGACCGCCCGACCGACTCGTGGCGTCGATGTAAAACAAAGATGGACTGTTCAATGAACATTTTGTTTTTCCTATATCCTCTGTAAATAGTTGTAACAGGACGATACTGTCCAATACGGTACTACCATGTAACTGTTCTATCCTCCCAGGACCAGTACTGTAAACCCTTACCACCATACGAAGCATCACCCCGCCGGGTTCATTTTTGACAAGGGGTGAATGTGGTAGTATGTATTGGGGGTCATGTGGGACTGGAAGCCCTAATGTCATTGGCTGACAGATCCCGGGTCCTGGTTGGCCGTTGACCTCATACTCCGCCCTGAAGGCGAAGTATAAGAAGCCGGTGCCTTCCCCCGCAGGCCAGTTTACTATCGGGCTGCTGGGGAACAGACACGCTTAATAAAGCCTCATCGACTTCACTCTATTTGTCTCACGGAGTCTTTGTGCGCCACAGAAGGGTGTCTTTTAACACCACACCGTCATGTGTGGTCAGAGCATTTTTAAACCTCTCATAGGGGGCTGGATAGTTTCCTTTCAAAATCTCCTTGAGATTGCTGTCCTGCTTCTGGGCCTGCACTAAATCCTCGATATTAGTCTGCGAGACCTGAACTGCATTCACTGGTGCGCTTTTGGGGGGTATCCAAAAATATCCGTGCCCGGAACCTGCTTTAGCGAGTGCGTCGGCCTTTGCGTTTCCAGGGGGGGAGGAACGATGGTGACTTCGAACTTTGACTATTCCAAAAGTCCTGTTCTGTGCTCGCTCTAAAATATATAGTACATAGTACATAGAAAATACAGCACAGAACAGGCCCTTCGGCCCACGATGTTGTGCCGAACCTTTGTCCTAGATTAATCATAGATTATCATTGAATTTACAGTGCAGAAGGAGGCCATTCGGCCCTTTGAGTCTGCACCGGCTCTTGGAAAGAGCACCCTACCCAAACTCAACACCTCCACCCAACACCAAGGGCAATTTGGACATGAAGGGCAATTTATCGTTGGCCAATTCACCTAACCCGCACATCTTTGGACTGTGGGAGGAAACCGGAGCACCCGGAGGAAACCCACGCAGACACGGGGAGGACGTGCAGACTCCGCACAGACAGTGACCCAAGCCGGAATCGAACCTGGGACCCTGGAGCTGTGAAGCAATTGTGCTATCCACAATGCTATCGTGCTGCCCTTGAGAACAAATAAATCTACACTATATCATTTTACCGTAATCCATGTACCTATCCAATAGCTGCTTGAAGGTCCCTAATGTTTCCGACTCAACTACTTCCACAGGCAGTGCATTCCATGCCCCCACTACTCTCTGGGTAAAGAACCTACCTCTGATATCCCTCCTATATCTTCCACCTTTCACCTTAAATTTATGTCCCCTTGTAATGGTTTGTTCCACCCGGGGAAAATGTCTCTGACTGTCTACTCTATCTATTCCCCTGATCATCTTATAAACCTCTATCAAGTCGCCCCTCATCCTTCTCCGTTCTAATGAGAAAAGGCCTAGCACTCTCAACCTTTCCTCGTAAGACCTACTCTCCATTCCAGGCAACATCCTGGTAAATCTTCTTTGCACCTTTTCCAAAGCTTCCACATCCTTCCTAAAATGAGGCGATCAGAACTGTACACAGTACTCCAAATGTGGCCTTACCAAAGTTTTGTACAGCTGCATCATCACCTCACGGCTCTTAAATTCAATCCCTCTGTTAATGAACGCGAGCACACCATAGGCCTTCTTCACAGCTCTATCCACTTGAGTGGCAACTTTCAAAGATGTATGAACATAGACCCCAAGATCTCTCTGCTCCTCCACATTGCCAAGAACTCTACCGTTAACCCTGTATTCCGCATTCATATTTGTCCTTCCAAAATGGACAACCTCACACTTTTCAGGGTTCAACTCCATCTGCCACTTCTCAGCCCAGCTCTGCATCCTATCTATGTCTCTTTGCAGCCGACAACAGCCCTCCTTACTATCCACAACTCCACCAATCTTCGTATCGTCTGCAAATTTACTGACCCACCCTTCAACTCCCTCATCCAAGTCATTAATGAAAATCACAAACAGCAGAGGACCCAGAACTGATCCCTGCGGTACGCCACTGGTAACTGGGATCCAGGCTGAATATTTGCCATCCACCACCACTCTCTGACTTCTATCGGTTAGCCAGTTCGTTATCGAACTGGCCAAATTTCCCATTATCCCATGCCTCCTTACTTTCTGCATAAGCCTACCATGGGGAACTTTATCAAATGCCTTACTAAAATCCATGTACACTACATCCACTGCTTTACCTTCATCCACATGCTTGGTCACCTCCTCAAAGAATTCAATAAGATTTGTAAGGCAAGACCTACCCCTCACAAATCCGTGCTGACTATGCCTAATCAAGCAGTGTCTTTCCAGATGCTCAGAAATCCTATCCTTCAGTACCCTTTCCATTACTTTGCCTACCACCGAAGTAAGACAAACTGGCCTGTAATTCCCAGGGTTATCCCTAGTCCCTTTTTTGAACAGGGGCACGACATTCGCCACTCTCCAATCCCCTGGTACCACCCCTGTTGACAGTGAGGACGAAAAGATCATTGCCAACGGCTCTGCAATTTAATCTCTTGCTTCCCATAGAATCCTTGGATATATCCCGTCAGGCCCGGGGGACTTGTCTATCCTCAAGTTTTTCAAAATGCCCAACACATCTTCCTTCCTAACAAGTATTTCCTCGAGCTTACCAATCTGTTTCACACTGTCCTCTCCAACAATATCGCCCCTCTCATTTGTAAATACAGAAGAAAAGTACTCGTTCAAGACCTCTCCTATCTCTTCAGACTCAATACACAATCTCCGCTACTCTCCTTGATCGGACCTACCCTCGCTCTAGTCATTCTCATATTTCTCACATATGTGTAAAAGGCCTTGGGGTTTTCCTTGATCCTACCCGCCAAAGATTGTTCATGCCCTCTCTTAGCTCTCCTAATCCCTTTCTTCAGTTCCCTCCTGGCTATCTTGTATCCCTCCAATGCCCTGTCTGAACCTTGTTTCCTCAGCCTTACATAAGTCACCTTTTTCCTCTTAACAAGACATTCAACCTCTCTTGTCAACCATGGTTCCCTCACTCGACCATCTCTTCCCTGCCTGACAGGGACATACATATCAAGGACACGTAGCACCTGTTCCTTGAACAAGTTCCACATTTCACTTGTGTCCTTCCCTGCCAGCCTATGTTCCCAACTTATGCACTTCAATTCTTGTCTGACAACATCGTATTTACCCTTCCCCCAATTGTAAACCTTGCCCTGTTGCACGTACCTATCCCTCTCCATTACTAAAGTGAAAGTCACAGAATTGTGGTCACTATCTCCAAAATGCTCCCCCACTAACAAATCTATCACTTGCCCTGGCTCATTACCCAGTACTAAATCCAATATTGCCCCTCCTCTGGTCGGACAATCTACATACTGTGTTAGAAAAGCTTCCTGGACACACTGCACAAACACCACCCCATCCAAACTATTTGATCGAAAGAGTTTCCACTCAATATTTGGGAAGTTAAAGTCGTCCATGACTACTACCCTATGACTTCTGCACCTTTCCAAAATCTGTTTCCCAATCTGTTCCTCCACATCTCTGCTACTATTGGGGGGCCTATAGAAAACTCCGAACAAGGTGACTGCTCCTTTCCTATTTCTGACTTCAACTCATACTACCTCAATGGGGTGATACTCCTCAAACTGCCTTTCTGCAGCTGTTATACTATCTCTAATTAATAATGCCACCCCCCCACCTCTTTTACCACCCTCCCTAATCTTATTGAAACATCTATAACCAGGGACCTCCAACAACAATTTCTGCCCCTGACATCCGGGTGCGGCTATGCAGAGCTAGGTCGCATATTCGGCAGCTCCTGCTTGGAACGGACTTTTGGGCTCTTTTACAGGGCCCCCACAGCATTTGTTTGACATTTCCCGGTGTGGGAAGAAGGCTGCAATATTCCCCCGACAGTGTCCCCCAGGAAGGGTATGTCTCTGGGTTGCCAGACACGGCAGAAACAGTAAAAGATTTGGCTGCAACTGCAGGATAAACAGGGCCTCTTCCAGCATGCAGGCGGGGGAAGGGCAAGCTTAAAGCTGCAAGCTGACCTGAGGGCCTGTATCAAAGGTGAATTCTAGCAGCAGAGGGAACAACTGTGAAAAGACCTCATCAAGGCCACTGAAGGGACTTCCGGTTGCGGTGATGCCTAGCTAGCCGCACGCTTCGGCGGCTCCACCTCCGACGGACCTTCGGGCTCTTTTAAGAGCCCCAACGGGGAATTTTTCGACGACGCAACCCGGTGTGGGGTGTGTGAGAAGGGAGTCCCCCCCAAACGAAGGAGGAAAAAAACGGCGGCGGCGGCTGCAGCGCGAGGAATCGTCGACCAAAGGGTCAGAAAGAGAGAAGTACAAGATGGCGGTGGAGAAAGCGCAGGCGACATGGGGTCCTGAGCAGGATGAAATTGTGAGACGGTGCGTGGAGCTGCTGAAGAGGAAGGTGCTGACCCCGTTGATACAGGCAATTGAGGGGCTCAAGGAGACATTAAAGACCCAGGAGACAGAGCTCCGCGTGGTGGAGCAGAAGGTGACAGATATTGAGGACGAGATCCTGGGCCTGGCGGTTAAGACACAGACGCACGAGGCACTTCATAAAAAGTGTACTGAAAGGATCGAAGCCCTAGAAAATGGAGCGCGAAGGAAGAACCTTCGGATACTGGGTCTCCCTGAGGGTGTGGAAGGAGTGGACTGTGGAGCGTACGCAAGCACGATGCTGAGCTCACTGATGGGTGCTGAGGCCCCTACGGGCCCCTTGGAGGTGGAGTGGGCAAATCGGATTCCGGCGAGAAGACCAAAAGCGGGAGAACCACCCAGGGCAATAATCGTGCGATTTTACCGCCTTAAGGATAGAGAAGAGGTCCTGAGATGGGCTAAAAAGGTGCGGAGTAGCAGATGGGAGAATGCAGTGGTACGGGTATACCAGGATTGGAGTGCGGAGGTGGCGAGAAGGAGGACGTGCTTCAACCGAGCCAAAGAGGTGTTGCATAAAAGGAAGGTGAAATTCGGGATGCTGCAGCCGGCAAGACTATGGGTCATGTATCAGGAGAGACACCATTATTTTGTGACGGCGGAGGAAGCATGGACCTTCATCAAAGAAGAGAAATTGGATCGGAACTGAGGGACTGATGCTGCAGGAAATGTTATTGTTAATGTTATGGTTGAAGTTAATTGAGAAGTAAATTGGGAAGGGGGGAGACATTGGGGAAATGTGGGCGCCGGTGAGGGGGGAAAGACGGGACATAGTTGGAGAATGGGGAAGGGGAGGGGGAGGGGAAAGGGAGCTGCGCCATAAGAGGCGGGTCAGGTAAAGGGATGTTCCCGCGCCAGAAAGAATAAGGCGGGAAGACAGGCGCAAGGCGGATGGGAGTTCCCCACACGGGGGGGTCGAGGAGTGAGCAGGAGTAGCTGGGGTCAGTTGAAGTCAGCTGACTTACGGAAGTAATATGGGGGGAGCAATCATGCTAGAAAGAGATCTAGCGGGGAGGGGGGAGGGAGGGGGAGGGGGGGTGACAACTGGGTTGCTGCTGCGGAAATCCAAAAGGAAATGGCTAAAGAGTGGGTGGGCGGGGATGGTGTGCGACGCTGGGGGAGCGAGCGGGAGCGCGGAGGCGGGATATGGGACTGGCCTAGAGAAGGTAATGGCTAGTCGACACGGGAGGGGAGCAGGTAGCCCCCTAGTGAGGCTGATCACGTGGAACGTGAGAGGCCTGAACGGACCGATAAAAAGGGCCCGAGTGCTCGCGCATTTGAAAGGACTAAGGGCAGACGTGGTTATGCTCCAAGAGACGCACCTAAAGGTGGCGGACCAAGTTAGGCTAAGGAAAGGATGGGTGGGACAGGTGTTCCACTCAGGACTGGACGCAAAGAATAGAGGGGTGGCCATTTTGGTGGGGAAACGGGTAGCATTTGAAGCAAAGAACATCGTAGCAGATAGCGGAGGTAGATATGTAATGGTGAGTGGCAGGCTGGAGGGAATGGAGGTCGTGTTGGTTAATGTGTATGCCCCAAACTGGGACGATGCGGGACTTATGAGACGGATGCTGGAGCGTATACCGGACCTGGAGGTAGAAAACTTGATTTTAGGAGGGGACTTTAATACGGTGCTGGACCCGGGGCTCGATAGATCCAGCTCAAGGACCGGAAGAAGGCCGGCAGCGGCCAAGGTACTTAAGGGGTTTAGGGACCAAATGGGGGGAGTGGATCCATGGCGATTTCTTAAACCTAGGGCTAGGGAGTTTTCCTTCTTCTCCCATGTCCATAAAGTGTACTCCCGGATAGATTTTTTTGTTTTGGGAAGGTCGTTGATCTCTAGGGTGGAAGAAGCTGAGTACTCAGCCATAGCAGTTTCGGATCATGCCCCACATTGGGTGGACCTGGAATTAGGAGAGGAAAGGGAGCAGAGAACACTCTGGCGATTAGATGTGGGACTGATGGCGGATGAGGGAGTGTGTGTAAGAGTGCGGGGGTGTATTGAGAGATACCTGGAGGTCAATGACGACGGCGAGGTCCCTGTGGGAGTGGTATGGGAAGCACTAAAAGCGGTGGTCAGAGGAGAGCTGATCTCCATTGGGGCCCACAAAAGGAAAACAGAGGCCAAGGAAAGGGAAAGATTACTGGGGGAGATTTTAAGGGTGGATAGGGAATTTGCAGAGACCCCTGAGGAGGAATTGTACAGGGAGAGGAGACGACTCCAGACGGAATTTGACCTTCTGACCACCAGAAAGGCGGAGGTACTGTGGAGGAAGGCACAGGGGAGGAGGTATGAATATGGGGAAAAGGCTAGTCACCTGTTGGCTCATCAATTGCGAAAGAGGGCAGCAGCGAGGGAGATAGGAGGAATTAGAGACGAAAGGGGAGACACGGTGCGAAGGGCAGGAAAGATAAATGAGGTGTTCAAGACCTTCTATGAGGAACTGTATAGGTCTCAACCCCCAGAGGGAGAGGAGGGGATGCGGCAGTTCCTGGACCAATTGAGGTTCCCGAAAGTGGAGGAGCGGGGGGTGGTAGGCCTGGGGGCACCGATTGGGGTGGACGAGGTTATTAAGGGACTGGGAAGCATGCAAGCAGGGAAGGCCCCAGGACCAGACTGGTTCCCGGTGGAGTATTACAGAAAATATGTGGACTTGTTGGCCCCGTTGATGGTGAGGACGTTCAATGAGGCCAGGAAAGGGGGGACTCTACCCCCGACGATGTCGGAGGCGACGATATCGTTAATTTTGAAGAGGGATAAAGATCCGTTGCAGTGCGGGTCCTATAGACCCATTTCATTATTGAACGTGGACGCCAAATTGTTGGCAAAGGTACTGGCATCGAGGATAGAGGACTGTGTCCTGGGGGTGGTGCACGAAGACCAGACAGGGTTCGTAAAAGGGAGACAACTGAATGTTAACGTGCGACGACTATTAGGGGTGATAATGATGCCCCCAGTGGAGGGGGAGGCAGAGATAGTGGCGGCAATGGACGCAGAGAAGGCATTTGATAGGGTGGAGTGGGAGTATTTATGGGAAGTGTTAAGGAGGTTTGGGTTTGGGAACGGGTTTATTAGCTGGGTTAGACTTCTTTATGGGGCTCCAACGGCAAGCGTAGTTACAGGTCGACATAGATCGGAGTATTTCCGACTATATAGGGGAACAAGACCGGGATGCCCGCTGTCTCCATTGTTGTTCGCGTTGGCAATTGAACCTCTGGCCATGGCGTTGAGAGACTCCAGGAAATGGAGAGGGGTGATTAGAGGGGGAGAAGAACACCGAGTCTCGTTATACGCGGATGACCTATTGTTATACGTGTCGGACCCAGCGGGGGGGATGATAGAGGTTATGCGAATTTTGAGGGGGTTCGGGGATTTCTCGGGGTATAGGCTAAACATGGGGAAGAGTGAATTATTTGTGATACATCCAGGGGACCAGAGTAGAGAGATAGAAGGCTTGCCTCTAAGGAAAGTGGAAAGAAACTTCCGATACCTGGGGATTCAGATTGCTAGGAGCTGGGGAACCTTGCACAGACTTAATGTGACACGGTTGGTAGAACAAATGGAGGAGGACTTCAAGAGGTGGGACATGCAGCCTCTATCGCTGGCGGGCAGGGTGCAAGCAATTAAGATGATGGTCCTCCCGAGGTTCTTATTTGTATTTCAATGTCTCCCTATACTAATCACCAAGACCTTTTTTAATAAAATAGACAGGAGCATCACGAGCTTCGTGTGGGCAGGGAAAGTTCCGAGAGTAAGGAGGGGGTTCCTTCAGCGTAGTAGGGACAGAGGAGGATTGGCACTACCGAACTTGGGCGATTACTATTGGGCCGCCAATGTGGCAATGATACGTAAATGGATGATGGAGGGTGAGGGAGCGGCGTGGAAAAGACTGGAGAGAAAGTCCTGTAAAGGGACGAGTTTAGAGGCGCTGGTGACGGCGCCGCTACCGATCTCACCTAAAAGGTTTACCACGAACCCGGTGGTGGCGGCAACATTGAATATCTGGGGACAGTGGAGGCGACAGAGAGGGGTGCGGGGAGCCCTGGTGGGGTTCCTAATCAGGAGCAACCATAGGTTCGCCCCAGGAAGAATGGATGGAGGATTTCAGAGCTGGTACCAGTTGGGAATTAGGAGGGTGGGAGATTTATTTATAGATGGGACTTTTGCGAGCTTGGGAGCATTGGAGGAAAAGTATAAGTTGCCCCGGGGAAATTTCTTGAGATATATGCAGGTGAGGGCGTTTACTAGACAACAGGTGAGGGAATTTCCGTTGCTCCCGACACAGGGGATACAGGACAGGGTGCTTTCAGGGGTGTGGGTCGGAGAGGGCAAGGTGTCAGAGATTTACCGAGAGATGAGGGAAGAGGGGGAGGAGTCGGTGGGCGAACTAAAAGGAAAGTGGGAAGAAGAACTAGGGGAGGAGATAGAGGAGGGTATGTGGGCTGATGCCCTAAGCAGGGTAAATTCCTCTTCCTCATGCGCCAGGCTTAGCCTGATTCAATTTAAGGTGCTACATAGAGCACACATAACGGGAGCAAGATTGAGCAGGTTCTTTGGAGTGGAGGACAAGTGTGGGAGATGCGGGGGAAGCCCGGCAAACCACGCACATATGTTTTGGGCGTGCCCGGCACTGGAAGGGTATTGGAAGGGAGTGACGGGAGTGATTTCGCGGGTGGTGAAGGCCCGGGTCAAACCAGGCTGGGGGTTAGCGCTATTTGGAGTTGCGGAAGAGCCGGGAGTGCAGGAGGCGAAAGAGGCCGACGTTGTGGCCTTTGCGTCCCTAGTAGCCCGGCGCAGGATCCTACTCATGTGGAAGGAAGCGAAACCCCCCCGGACTGGAGGCCTGGGTAAATGATATGGCGGGGTTCATTAAACTGGAGCAGATACAGTTTGCCCTGAGAGGATCGGCTCAAGGGTTCACCAGGCGGTGGCAGCCATTTCTCGACTACCTAGGGGAACGTTAGAGGGAAGACAGATGACCAGCAGCAGCAACCCAGGGGAGAGGGGGGGGGGTGGTTAGTTTAGTTTAGGTCAAAGATAAAGGGGTTTTGTTACTTGTGTATTGTTAAAAATTTCTGTATTGTTATTGTTGCGTTTGCTTTGTAAGAGGGGGAAAATTGTTGTTTGGGAAAAAAATTTCAATAAAACATATTTAAAAAAACAAAACAATTCTGCCCCTCTTCTATCCAAGTTTCCGTGATGGCCACCACATCGTAGTCCCAAGTACCGATCCATGCCTTAAGTTCACCCACCTTATTCCTGATGCTTCTTGCATTGAAGTATACACACTTCAACCCATCTCCGTGCCTGCAAGTACTCTCCTTTGTCAGTGTTCCCTTCCCCACTGCCTCATTACACGCTTTGGCGTCCTGAATATCGGCTACCTTAGTTGCTGGACTACAAATCCGGTTCCCATTCCCCTGCCAAATTAGTTTAAACCCTCCCGAAGAGTACAAGAAAACCTCCCTCCCAAGATATTGGTGCCCCTCTGGTTCAGATGCAACCCATCCTGCTTGTACAGGTCCCACCTTCCCCAGAATGCGCTCCAATTATCCAAATACCTGAAGCCCTCCCTCCTACACCATTCCTGCAGCCACGTGTTCAACAGCACTCTCTCCCTATTCCTAGCCTCGCTATCACGTGGCACCGGCAACAAACCAGAGATGACAACTCTGTCTGTTGTGGCTTTTAACTTCGAGCCTAACTCCCTAAACTTGTTTATTACCGCCACACCCCTTTTCCTACCTATGTCGTTGGTACCAATGTGCACCACGACTTCTGGCTGCTCCCCCTCCCCCTTAAGGATCCTGAAGACACGATCCGAGACATCCACAATGTGCACCACGACTTCTGGCTGCTCACCCTCCCCCTTAAGGATCCTGAAGACACGATCCGAGACATCCACACTCAAGTGGATAGAGCTGTGAAGAAGGCCTATGGTGTGCTCGCGTTCATTAACAGAGGGATTGAATTTAAGAGCCGTGAGGTGATGATGCAGCTGTACAAAACTTTGGTAAGGCCACATTTGGAGTACTGTGTACAGTTCTGGTCGCCTCATTTTAGGAAGGATGTGGAAGCTCTGGAAAAGGTGCAAAGAAGATTTACCAGGATGTTGCCTGGAATGGAGAGTAGGTCTTACGAGGAAAGGTTGAGGGTGCTAGGCCTTTTCTCATTAGAGCGGAGAAGGATGAGGGGCGACTTGATAGAGGTTTATAAGATGATCAGGGGAATAGATAGAGTAGACAGTCAGAGACTTTTTCCCCGGGTGGAACACACCATTACAAGGGGACATAAATTTAAGGTGAAAGGTGGAAGATATAGGAGGGATATCAGAGGTAGGTTCTTTACCCAGAGAGTAGTGGGGGCATGGAATGCACTGCCTGTGGAAGTAGTTGAGTCGGAAACATTAGGGACCTTCAAGCAGCTATTGGATAGGTACATGGATTACGGTAAAATGATATAGTGTAGATTTATTTGTTCTTAAGGGCAGCACGGTAGCATTGTGCATAGCACAATTGCTTCACAGCTCCATGGTCCCAGGTTCGATTCCGGCTTGGGTCATTGTCTGTGCGGAGTCTGCACGTCCTCCCAGTGTCTGCGTGGGTTTCCTCCGTGTGCTCCGGTTTCCTCCCACAGTCCAAAGATGTGCGGGTTAGGTGAATTGGTCAATGATAAATTGCCCTTAATGTCCAAATTGCCCTTGGTGTTGGGTGGAGGTGTTGAGTTTGGGTAGGGTGCTCTTTCCAAGAGCCGGTGCAGACTCAAAGGGCCGAATGGCCTCCTTCTGCACTGTAAATTCAATGATAATCTATGATTAATCTAGGACAAAGGTTCGGCACAACATCGTGGGCCGAAGGGCCTGTTCTGTGCTGTATTTTCTATGTTCTATGTTCTATCCCTGGCCCTGGCACCCGGGAGGCAACATACCTTCCAGGAGTCTCGCTCCGACCACAGAATCTCCTATCTATTCCCCTAACCAGTGAATCTCCTACAGCTATTGCTTTTCTATTCTCCCCCCTTTCCTTCTGAGCCCCAGAGCCAGACTCAGTGCCAGAGACCTGGCCGCTAGGGCCTTCCCCCGGTAGGTCATCCCCCCCCAACAGCATCCAAAACGGTATACTTGTTTTGAAGGGGAACGGCCACGAGGGATCCCTGCACTGTCTGCCTGTTTGTTTTTTTCCCCCTGACTGTAACCCAGCTATTCTTGTCCTGTACCTTAGGTGTGGTTACCTCCTTGTAACGCTTCTCAATCACCCCCTCTGCCTCCCGGATGATCCGAAGTTCATCCAGCTTCAGCTCCAGTTCCCTAACACGGTCTTTGAGGAGCTGAAGTTGGGTGCACTTCCCGCAGGTATAGTCAGTGGGGACACCGGTGGTATCCCTCACCACCCACATCCTACAGGAGGAGCATGTCACTGGCCTAGCCTCCATCCCCTCTTACCTGACAGAATATAGCTGCCCTGTGGACTAACTAGATCTCCGCCCTCCGACCCTGCTCCCAGTCAGCTACACTTTCTGTAAACTCCTGGCTCTCTTCGCACTCTTTGCGGAAATGTCGGAAACAAAATGAATGAGCACCTTACTCCCTCCTCACCTAACTCCCTCGGTCACCAAACTCTCACTATCGCACTCAAATGCACCAAATTCAGCACTCCCTCGGTCACCAAACTCTCACTATCACACTCAAATGCACCAAATTCAGCACTCCCTCGGTCACCAAAGTCTGCACTGTAGGGGATCACTTTTATACTGTGAATCTAGCCTCTGAAAACTGGCCTAATCCAATTAACTAATTAACAAGCTCCAGCTGCAAGTGCCTACAAGTAGAAGCCTGTTTAAAGCTGATTGAAAATTTACCTTCTTCTAAACCAAACAGCAACTTTTAAGTTAATTAACTAAATAAAAGAAAGACTAAACTTTAGATAAAAATGAAGCCTTATACTCCCTCGGTCACCAAACTCTCACTATCGCACTCAAATGCACCAAATTCAGCACTCAGTGCAAAACTGATGGAGCAATGGGGCTGAAGGGAGAGGTTTTCCGTCTGTGGAAACAAATCCTCTTGCTTTCCACAGGGATAGGAATTCCGTAAGGCTGTTGCAGACATAGAGGCTGTCCGAATATATGTCTGCTGGGCTGGGGAAGGAATCTGGGTGTTCCACTATGTATGCGATGGCCGCAAGTTCTGCCGCCTGCGCGCCTAAGTGTCCTGGAAGTTTTATTGCTATTTCTTCTAGGGCACGTCCCTGCGTGTCCTCGACGTAAATGCCACATCCTGTTATGCGCTTCCCTTCTAATATTGTGGAAGATCCATCCACATATACCCTAATGGGTTCGCACGTGTCTGTGTGCTTGGGGCTCTGGGTTGAACTACCTATCTTTCTGGGGGTGTTTTCGCAATAAAGGGGCCTGTGTTGTGGTGTGGAGAGATAATTTCACATTCATGGGGGGTTCCGGGGTACTGTAGGTTGTCGGCTAAAAAAGTGTGGGTGTTTGTCCTTTTAACAGTGATGTCCCGTCCCTGCAAAAGAAGGGTCCATCTGGCTGCTCTTATTTGACTGACGGTACCGTCTTTAAGTCATCCGTCCAGTAAAAGTTGGGTGGGGGTGTGTTCCGTGAGCATTGTGATGGGGTTCAGTCCGGTTATGTACGAAAAATACTGAACTGCCCAAAAAACTGCGATTTTCACAGGCTGAAAATCCCTGCTCCACAGCATCTAAAACTCTGGAGGCATAAGCCACGGGCCTTAACTGTTCGTGCCGTTCCTGAAGGAGTACGGCCGAAAGGGTGCGGTCTGTGCTTGCTACCTCTATCGCATAGCGGGAAAGGGGGTCTGGAACTTGTAATGCGGGGGCTGCTATGAGTGCTTGTTTCAAAGAATCCACAGCATCCGTATGCTGTGGAAGCCATTCCCAGGGGGCTCCTTTCTTTAGGAGGTCTGAGAGGGGTGCTGCCTTGCTGGCGAAACCGTCAATGTGGTTTCAGCAGTAGCCAACCAGTCCTAAAAACGACCGGAGGGCTGAAACGTTCTGGGGAAGGGGCAATTTAGCAATCGAGTCAATCCTTTTATGCTCGATCTTGCGTTTACCGTGCGTGATAATTGTTCCCAAATATATCACTCTGTTTTCCAAAATCTGGGCCTTTTTGGGATTAACTTTACATCCAATTGCTTGTAGGAGTTCCAGGAGTTCGGACAGAAGCTCGATGTGCTCTTCCTTGGTGTCTGTCTGCAGTAGTAGGTCGTCTACGTACTGGACCAGATATTTGGGGTGAGAAAATTTGGCTAAACCATTTTCCAGCGATAGCTGGAACTCAAGGAGTTGTTCACTCCTTGTGGCAGGCATGTCCACGTGTACTTCTGATTTTTAAAGGTGAAGGCAAATTTGTACTGGCACGCCTTTGCCAATGGAATGGACCAGAATCCATTACTGACATCCAAAACCGTAAAGTATCGGGAATTGAGTCCCTGCTTGAGCATGGTCTCGGGACTTGTTGCTACTGTGGGGGCTGCTGCGGGGGTGACTTTGTTGAGTTCCCAGTAATCGATGGTCAGTCGCCATGATCCATCGGGCTTTCTCACTAGCCAAATTATTAGTGGAGGCTACTGATCTAAGTACGCCCGGCTCTAATAAGCTGTCGATAACTGTAGTGGGCCACGTGTCCTTTTGAAACATGGTGGAGGAATTGATTGTGGTGCAGGACCCTCCTGTGTCCCAGAGAAACCCGATGGGCTGTCCCCGTATTTTTGCTGCAACTACCGGTCGGCCGAACCTATCCCAAAGGGTGTCGCAGACCCAACTGGGGGAGCTCGAACACCGTCCGTCCGTTCCGTTCAGGTCCGTCTGATCTGAACGGGTGCTCACACTATGTATGGGCTCTGTCTTATTCTTACTCAGTGTGCCCGTCTGCTGGGCTCTCTGTGGCTTTTGTGGGGCATTGCATTCTCTTGCAAAGTGTCCCAACTGTCCACAGTTGTAATACTCCTGTGACTTTTGTGATATATTTGGGTACAATTTTGTGTTCTTGCCTTCATTTACCCATGCGGGGTTCTGGTGTGTTTTAACTGCTTGTATGTCTGCTTCTGCCTGCTTTCCTTCGGGATTTTTAACTGCGGGTTTGTTTTGTACAGACTGCTCCCAGGCGCAGGACAATCTTTTACGACCCATTTCTCATTATGAGCCTCCCCTGAGGGGTCATAATTGGCGCAAGCTTTTTGTCCTGTTTCTGTGGCATGGGAGATAAGGGTGCGGGTCCATTTGGCCATGTTGTCTGGGGACAAATGGGCGCGGTCTAAGTATCCAAAAACTGCTGCAAAGTGGATCCACAGGCGTCCAGCAAACGCTGTGGGGTGCTCGGTTTTCTTTTGCCTGCATTTATTGAGGCCATCTACGGGGTCACCCCTGTTATACCCGATCGCATCCAGGATCGCGGTATGCATTTCTGCAAGGGTGCCTCCTCCTACATTCTGTGGGTCAGGAAGGGCTGCTACGACCGAAGGGTCTAAACTCAAAACTGTGAGCTACGTGCTCTCGCTCATCCAGGCCGTACATGGTTGCCTGCTGCTTTACTCTGGCAAAGAAGTGGTGGGGGTCTGAGGTGGGGAGGAACGGTATGATTTTCTCGCACGCGTCCCGTAATTGGGTTACTGTCAAGGGGGTGGTGTACTGAAATTCCGTGTCGTCCGATGTGGCTGTGCGGTGGGTGGTTACTGGGTTCATTGGAGCCTAAACTATCTGCTCGGTGGGGGCTTGGGGCGCGTTTCTCTTCTGTGGCTTTCCCTGCGCACATGTTCTCTGAACATATCTCTGCGCTGTCTCATTTAATTCTTCCCAATCAGGGCCGTCTTCCTCATCTAGCTGTGATCCAAAGGTTTCCTGGAATCCTTTTTGAACTGAAAGCAGAGATTGCAGTTCTGCAATCTGCTTCCGGCACTTTGCGTGGTCTAGTGAGCCTTGTCTTTGCTCCGTGATAGCAGCATGGAGTGCTCTTAATGCTGACTTCAGGTCACTACACTGCCTCTGCAATGCCTCTACCTGCTTCTCGGTTTCTTCTCGTACCAGGACAGCACGTTGCGTGTCCTGATAGGCCTTTTCATACTGGGATTGGAAGCTCCTTAGGTGCGCCAGCCAAGACTGGTGTGCCCACTTGGCATCATCCACCTCTCCGTCTTTTGCTGCCAACTTCCTCCTTAGCTCTACGTTCTCTCTCTCTACCTCACTGACATCGACCTTGCTCGCTCGATGTATGCCTTCTACCTCTTTCCGGAGCATCCTAACGACCTCCTCTGTGCCTCGCAATTGTGCCAAGCAGGACACAATTGCCATCGGCTTGCGAGCTTTTCCTAAGCTCTTCTTGTGAATCTCGCTCAGGTTCTCCCACCAAGTATGTCCTATACTCCCGGGACCTGTTTCCTCGTTGTTACGGAATTCGCCCCAAAGGGGCCATCCTTTCCCTTTGAGGTACTTCCTGATTTCTTCTTCCCATACGGGACATTGTCCTACTCTACTGCTGCTGGTCCGCTGTGACCGCAAATTCTTCTGGGTTCATGAGGCGTTGCATTGCCTGCATTGCCATCTTTCCTATCTGAATGCTTCTTTAAATTTGGAACAAGGGGACTGAGGCGGTGCTGTAATTACGGGTACGGCTTTCACTATTTTCTGGAATACAAACTCCTGACAGTTTTGTTGCAACAAAAATCTATCAGTATTACCTTATCGCCCTGTTAGTTATGCATGCATACACACACTTCCGAATTATGAGGATTGATCAGAATTGCTTGAACACTTGTGGTTTTCTGTTCCCAATTGGATCTATAATTCAAATTTTTGGGTTCTCCCGGAGTGGTTAAGCCACTTCTAGTTCAGGTCCCGTCAGATGTCGCCAGTAATATGTTGCTAACTTTTGGTTGGTTCAATTGGCTCTGTTTTATAACCCTTGCTCTCGAGTCACCAGGTATCTTTATGATACCGCCACGAGGTTCAAGTTCAAGTAATGATCAATAACTCAATACACCAATTAGTAAGATTCAAATCAAAGCACATTTATTGTACACAGTAATCGCTACTCGTGCATAAAATCTACTTCTAAGCTACTTCTATAACTAACAGGCCTCTACTTAGCTTCGGACTGGCCCACCAGATCAGGGGAACAAATGGCCTTTCGTTCGGGTTCTGAGTCTGCGGGATTCAAAGTTGGTACGGACTGGTAGCTAGGAGCGCCTATCTCGTAGCGAGCGTTGACTTAAGACTTACTGGATCTCGGCGTTAGCTGGCTGCACCGGTCACTGTCAAGGGTTGGTTCGCGTTGCTGAGTGACCCGGTCAAGAAGGATGATTTGAATTTGGGGGTTTAACTTTATAGTCCCCAGGGGCTTCCCGCCTTTCGGGGAGGACCCTGTACCTGGTTCCAAGTGATTGGACTTCGTTCCAATCGCTTGGTTCGATTTCCCAAATACTGGAGCGGTTCCCTGATCGATGGGCGGTCTTGAGGTGTCCGTTAACCTCTTTTGTGTTGGCTCCTGCTGGTGCCGAGGAGTCTGGCTTGGCTTTGTTTATCCCAAATGTTGCAATTGTTCTCGGGGATCGCTCATCAGTATGTAGATAGCTGTTACATTATTATGCAGATGGCTGCTTGTATCGATGCTGTCTGGGCTTTTGCAGAGTTTAATACACAGTAAACTTGCACCTGCTAGTTTCTGCCTGTGTTGGCTGAATTTCCCTTCAGCCTTTGCTGTTCTCCATTTTACGTCGGGAGTTGGCAAACCCAGGTGGCTACAACGTGACTCCAGACCCACAGCAATGTGGTTGACCTTAACTGCCCTCTGAAATAGCCGAGCAAGCAACTCAGTTTAAAGGGCAATTAGGGGTGGACAACAAATGCTGGCCCAGCCACCGATGTCCACATCCCGTGAAAGAATGAAAAAAAAATGGCCTCTTTAAGACCATAAGACCATAAGTCATAGGAGTGGAAGTAAGGCCATTCGGCCCATCGAGTCCACTCCACCATTCAATCATGGCTGATTTCAACTCCATTTACCCGCTCTCTCCATAGCCCTTAATTCCTCGAGAAATCAAGAATTTATCAACTTCTGTCTTAAAGACACTCAACGTCCCGGCCTCCACCACCCTCTGTGGCAATGAATTCCACAGACCCACCACTCTCTGGCTGAAGAAATTTCTCCTCATCTCTGTTCTAAAGTGACTCCCTTTTATTCTAAGGCTGTGCCCCCGGGTCCTAGTCTCCCCTGCTAATGGAAACAACTTCCCTACATCCACCCTATCTAAGCCATTCATTATCTTGTAAGTTTTTATTAGATCTCCCCTCAACCTCCTAAACTCCAATGAATATAATCCCAGGATCCTCAGACGTTCATCGTATGTTAGGCCGACCATTCCTGGGATCATCCGTGTGAATCTCCGCTGGACCCGCTCCAGTGCCAGTATGTCCTTCCTGAGGTGTGGGTATGACCCTTTCTGTGGGGTATGACTCTATGTTTTAAGTATGTTTTAAGGAGTGGTTGAATAAACTCGGTTTGTTCTCACTGGAACGAAGGAGGTTGAGGGGAGACCTGATAGAGGTCTACAAAATTATGAGGGGCATAGACAGAGTGGATAGTCAGAGGCTTTTCCCCAGAGTAGAGGGGTCAATTACTAGGGGGCATAGGTTTAAGGTGAGAGGGGCAAGGTTTAGAGTAGATGTACGAGGCAAGTTTTTTATGCAGAGGGTAGTGGGTGCCTGGAACTCGCTACCGGAGGAGGTGGTGGAAGTAGGGACGATAGTGACATTTAAGGGGCATCTTGACAAATACATGAATAGGACGGGAATAGAGGGATATGGACCCAGGAAGTGTAGAAGATTGTAGTTTAGTCGGGCAGCATGGTCGGCACGGGCTTGGAGGGCCGAAGGGCCTGTTCTTGTGCTGTACATTTCTTGGTTCTTTGTTCTTTGTTTTGTATTTAAAATGATAATGCTTGGGACTTGCATGCATTGACAGCACTGCAGGCCTGAACATAGCTGTTGCGTTAATTCATAGAATCATAGAATTTACAGTGCAGAAGGAGGCCATACGGCCCATCGTGTCTGCATCGCCCCTTGGAAAGAGCACCCTACCTAAGCCCAAACCTCCACCCTATCCCTGTAACCCACCTAACCCTTTTTGGACATTAGGGTCAATTTAGCTTAGTCAATCCACCTACCCTGCACATCTTTGGACTGTGGGAGGAAACCGGTGCACCCGGCAGAAACCCTCGCACACACGGGGAGAACGTGCAGACTCCACACAGACAGTGACCCAAGCCGGGAATCGAACCTGGGACCCTGGAGCTGTGAAGCGACTGTGCTAACCACTGTGCAACTGTGGTTCATTTTGTAGCCAGTTTAGAAGTCGGAAACCCGACTCTAGCCTTTTACTTAATACCAGATTTATTCACAGAATGCAATGTTTATAAATGCCTGTCTCCTCCCTAACCAGCACCCAAGGGTCTCTCAAAAATGCTAAAGATACTGAATCAATCAATGTCTTAACCGTAATGACACAATTAACATTCTGTGGCTGCATGTCAGAAACAACAGATGTTATTTTATTTAATTCCAATCGTGAGAAAAATTCCTTTGTTGGGTTCACAATCATTCTGGGAAATAAAATGATCTAATTTTGCATGTCTGCAATAAGAACTTGTTAATAATTAACTCTGTTTGTCTAGATGGCAGAATCGAGGGGAACACTTTCTCATTCAATTCTTGGATGAACTGCTTCCACTGTGAGTATCGAGTTTTAACAGCACAATAACTCTTGTTCTGGCCATCAAATTATGGAATTAATAACAAAAACCCGTATTTCTATAGCGCCTATAACACAGTCAGGCACTTCACAAGGGTGTTCCCAATCTATTGTTGTCAATGAGTGTTGTGTTTGGTCTTCTATGTCTTGCAAAGGAATCCATCAATCACCTTGACTTGTCCAAACCAGGATCTTTACTGAATCACACGCGTTAAAATAGCGATCTGGTACAGGGCAAGTTATCATGGAA
This sequence comes from Scyliorhinus torazame, assembly GCF_047496885.1. NCBI lineage: Eukaryota > Metazoa > Chordata > Chondrichthyes > Carcharhiniformes > Scyliorhinidae > Scyliorhinus > Scyliorhinus torazame. Next base: position 341,738,207 of record NC_092709.1, on the reverse strand, counting down.
GAGATAATGCCAGGAATGCCTACCTTGAAGACGTTATTATGGAGTTTGTACTCCTCTGGAACCACACCTAGCACGACTGTTCACCTGTATGTCTTACTACCATCTCCGACAACCATCTGCTGATGGCCGGATGTGCCCCCCCCCCCCCCCCTTATATTGGAGCCCCTAGTCATCTGACCCACTGTCTTGAGACCGCATGGTGTGTCTGCATCACCACCTACTGGTTGGAGGTCACACCCCATGCATCTATGATATTGCTTACAGGCATATCACCACACTGAGGAGTCCCGAACAGGAGAGTGAAAAATAGTTTATTTTGTACTCACGCTAGGAAATATAACTCTCAGTTAAGAAAAGTATATACAAAGCAATAGTTCAAATCCTAGCGGGACCATCCTGAGATGCCAGCTCCTTCCTGGGCCGTCTTTTATCTCAGGGATTTAACAAGCCCGCGCGGTTGGGCCTCCGCCCCTCAATGGGGGGGGGCTCGTACTCCACAGGATCTGTCGGGTCGTCCCCGTGGGTCTCGTGGTCAAAGAGGTTGGTGCGAATGAGCAGCTTTTAAAAGGGGAATGAGAGGTGGAGAGTTTCAGAGAGGGAACACTGGAAATTGGGGTCTAGGCAGATGAAGGCATAGCTGCCAATGGTGGAGCAATCAAAATTGGGGGATGCTGAAGAGGCCAGATTTGGAGGATTGCAGCAATCTCGGAGATTATGCGGGGGCTGGCCTTACAGAGACATGGAGGTGGCAAGACCACGGAGGGATTTTAACACAAGGAGTGGTTGATGTGGTGTATCCCCCCCTCCCCCCCCCCCCCCCCCCCCCCCCCACCTCCACCCCGCCCAGCAGAGCCATTGACATCTCTGTTCACATCAGCAGGACTGGAAGATCCGGCCGCAAGAAGGGCTGGAAATCTGTGGCCAAGGATGAGAATTTTTAAACTGAAGCATTGCCACATCTGGAGTCAATATTGGTAGTTGGAGCAGCGGGGTGCAAGTTAAGGCAGCGGAAAAGTGGATGAGTTTATGAAGAGTAGAATGTGGAAGGCCGGTCAGGAATTTGTTGGAATAGGCAAGTCGCGAGGTCACAAAGGCACGGATGAGAGTTTTAGCAGAAGATGAGCTAAGATCTCGGCAAAGTCCGATGATACTATGGAGCTGGACCTGTGCATATTAGGTAAGGTGTGGCTATATGGTTAGAAGCTCAAATAGGGCCCAAGTGTGCAGTTTTGGTGTCCTTATTTAAGGAAGAATGTAGTTCAGAGAGGGTTTAGTAGATTGATATCAGGAATGTGCGGGTTGTCTATGAGGATAGAACAAAGAAAACAAAGAAAAGTACAGCACAGGAACAGGCCCTTCGGCCCTCCAAGCCTGTGCCGACCATGCTGTCCTAACTAAAAACAGAACCTTCTGCTCGTACTCGCTCCGTATCCCTCTATTTCCTCCCTATTCCTGTATTCAAAGCTCATATAGATTGGAATTTGTTATGGGCCAGGGTTTAGGGAACCCCAAAGTGTATCATTGAGTTCACCTGACCCGCAACTTTTAAGAGATTGTGGTATGGAGAGCACACGGCCCACTCTACAGGTGTGGTACAGCAGAAATGGTAAAGTAATTTTTAAAGCAAAACAATGTTTATTCTATGAACTCAAGTTAACCTTTTTGAAACATACAGTGAACATCTTTCAACAGAAGCACATTAGGTTTACATTCACTACTGAGAACATTTATAATTCTGAATTCACCAAATGATCAAGAGATAGTCTTTTGATGGCAAAGAGAACAGCAGTACACCTGTCTGGCTTCAGCTCCAACACTGAAAACGAATCTAAAACACACCCTGCAGCAAACAGCCTAAAACAAAGGTAAAAAGCTGACAGACAGCCCAGCCCCACCCACTCTCTGACATCACTGCAGTAATAAACACCCATTTCTTAAAGGTACTCTCACTACAGATATTTATATACACACCCATTTATAAACACCCATTTCTTAAAGGTACTCTCATTAGAGATACTTATATAGACACCCGTTTATAAACACCCATTTCTTATCTCACATGACAAAAGGCTGGGCTACTTTCCACTAGAATTTAGAAACGTGAGGGGTGACTTGATTGAAGTATATAATGACTTTGATTCTCCGTTCTCGCTGTAGTGACTGGAAATTTGGCTGTGCGCCAAATTCTCCGTCCTCACTGGCAGCGGTAGCGGAGTGGACTCACAACGGATAATCCTGCCCACATCCTGGATGGCATTGACAAGGGGCGTGGAAAGGATGTCTCCTCTTGTGGGTGAGTCCAGAACTAGGGGGCATTGCTTTAAAATTAGGGGTCGCCCTTTTAGGACAGAAATGAGGAGAATTTTTTCTCTGAGGTCTGTGCGACTTTGGAACTCTCTGCCTCAGAAGACGGAAGGTGGGATTAGAAAGGACCACTGGGTGTCTTTAGGTCAGCATGGACAAGCTGGGCTGAATAGCCCCCTTCCTGTGCTGAATCTTGTTCTCAGACATTGGAAATGGGGCCACTCAATACTTTTAAGGTGGAGGTGGATAGATTCTTGATAAATAAGGAGTTGAAAGGTTATTGGGGTAGGTAGGAATTTGGGATTGAGGTTACAATCACATGATCTTATCCGAATGGCAGAATGGGCTCGAGGGGCTGAATGGCCTACTTCTGTTTCTAAACATATGTAAACATCGCATCAAAGTTGCGAACAGTCTGGTTCAGCTGCTGGGAGAGGGATGGATTCAGTATCTGGGCTACAATGTTTGTGGCAATGTTGGAAACAATGGCTTCAGTCTTCTCAATATTTAGTTGAAGGAAATTTCTGCTCATCCAGCACTGGATATCGGATAAGCAGTAGGAAGGATGGAGAGAGGTGGTGGTGAGGTAGAGCTGGGTGTTGTCAACGTACATGTGAAAACTCAGATTGGGACCGGCATGATTGGAAGTCCCGTTTGGGGCCTTTGTGCTGTGTGCCGCATTGCAGCCTTTTCTTTTGGCTTAAAATAAACTGCCGTTTAGATTCACCTTCACGGGCCTCCTGAGCTATTATAGTTTTTATTTCCTTCTTTGCACCAATATCTTTGCCCTTCACCATCATCCTTTCTCTCATCAATCTCTCCTATCTTCCGTCTGATTACAGACCTTCCCTTTTGTTCTTACCACAGCCCCTCCCCCGCTTTCTCTTCCTCTTGTAGCTGTCTGAACCATGTCATGTTTTTAACTTCCTCCAGTTCTGTTGAAAGGCCATCGACCTGAAACGTTAACTCTTGTTTCTCTCTCCACAGATGCTGCCAGGCCTGCTGAGTGTTTCCGGAACTTTCTCTTTCTAGTTCAGATGTGCAGCGCCTGCAGCATTTTGCTTTTCCAGTAGTTTGTCAGTTGTAAGTCTTTCTTTTTAACAAAGAAATAGAGTTGTGTGGCAAAGATTCATTAAACTCTCAAGTTGTGTCCCGCACAGGGTGCCGAACTGGCAGCGCTCCAGTTGTCCCAGGAGTAGCAGGTGGGACCTGGATCCACAGGGGAGGCCTGGCAGGAGAATTCCAGGTAATTTGATCACCAGCCTCCCCCCTTCTCAAGATTTTAACCCTGCGACAGAAATTTTAATTTAAAAATTCTTCGCCTTGTGTTCAAATCCCTCAGTGATCACATTCCCTTCCCATCTCTAGCCTACCAAGAGGATAGGCGGTGGTGCAGCGGTGATATCCTTCGGCTAGTAACCCAGGGACACAGGCTCTGGGGACAAAGGTTCAAATCCCATGTGGTGGACTTTAAATTCAATTAATCAATCTGGAACTGACTGCTCACCTCAGTAAACTATAATCAATTGAACCCATCTGGTTCAAATGCCCTCAACGCGAAGGAAATCTGCCATCCTTATCTGGTCTGCCCTACATGTAAACCCAGATCCACGGAAATGGGTCTTGATTCTTGTGGAATTGTGGGCAATTAGGAGTGAGAAGCACATGTTGACTCTGCCATTGATTTCCACATCCCATGTAATTAATTTTTAAAGAGGTCTGCGCCCTTCCAATCCTGTGGCGGGATTCTACGATCCCCCGCCGGGTCGGAGAATCGCCAGGGGGAGGCGTGAATCCCGCCCCCGCCAGCTGGAATTCTCGGGCGCTGGGGATTTGGCGGGGGTGGGAATCGCGCTGTGCCGGTCGAGAGCCGCTGGCAGCGGCCCCCCGTGGCGATTCTCTGGCCGGCGATGGGCAGAGTGGCTGCCTGTTTTCAGCCAGTCCCGCCGGCGTATGTCACGACAGGTACTTACCGGTGGGACCTGGCTCCACGGGCGGCCTCCAGGATTCCTCGGAGGGGCGCACGGGGATCTGGCCCTGGGGGGTGCCCCCATGGTGGCCTGGCCTGCGATCGGAGCCCACCAATCCGCGGGTGGGCCTGTGCCGTGGGGGCACTCTATTCCTCTGCGCCGGCCTGTCTAACAGCCCACGATGGCCGGCGCGGAGATGAAACCCCCCTGTGCATGCGCTGGGATGACACCAGCACACACTGGCGCTCCCACGCATGCGCCAACCCGCGGCGGCCGGCGGAGGCCCTTCGTTGGCACGGCGCCAAGCCCCTTCCGCGCCGGTTGACGCAGCGCCAACCCCACCAGCGCCGACCTAGCCCCTGAAGGTGCGGAGGATTCCGCACCTTCCGGGCGGCCCGACGCGGAAGTGGTTCACGCCACTCCTCGGCGCCGGAATCGCCCGCCACGCCGGGTAGGGGAGAATCTCGCCCCCTGGTCTCTTGTTCATCTGCACACCGACTATGTGGCTGTGCCTTTAGCTGCCAAGGCTCTGAGCCCTCAGGCTACCTCTCTAAATCTGTGCGTGGCCACTCCACACCTCTCCCCTCCTTTAAGGTGCTCTTTAAAACCGATGGGTGGGATATTCCGCCTCATTGCGACAGCGGAGGCAGCCCCATCATTGGCCGGCGGCAGCATCTTCCGATCCCGCCGCTCTCAACGGGGTTTCCCGTTGTTCTCACCCTCCGACGCCGGGGAACCCCGCAGCGGGAGGTCGCCGTCAGAGGGAGCCAGGAGATCCCGCCAGCGGGCAGGCCAGAGAATCCCGCCCAATAGCTTTGGCGAAGCTTTTGTTTACCTGTTATTTGATAGCGTCCCCGTGAAGATGCTTGGGGGCTTTTATGACATTATCGGTGCTGTGTAAATCCAAGTTGTTGTTGTTGATTGAACTGATTGTCTCACGCCTGTGATTGGGTGGGGTTGATTGGGTGGGGCTCCATCTCTAGGGATCTCCCACTTAAGATGGAGATGAGGGGGAATTTCCTCTCAGAGGATTGTTAATGTTTGGAATTCCCCTCCCCCCATGGAGAGGAGTGGAGGCTGGGCCATTGGAAATGTTCATGGCCGAGCTGGACAGATTTCTGATTGACAGTGGAGTGGCTTCTGGAGGGACGGACAGGAAAGTCCAGTTAACGCCACAATCAGATCTTGTTGAATGTTGGAGCAGCGTTGAGAGGCTCAATGGCCGCCTCCTGCTCCTGTTTCTTTTTGATCCCACTCCCCAGCCATTTCCCCACAGCCCTGGAAATAATTCCCCTGTGGGTAATTATCCAATTCACGTTTGAAAGCCTTGAATAAATCCTGCATCCACCGCACTCTCAGGCTGTGCACCTTCATCAATCTCTGCACAAAGAGCTTTCTCCTCATGGCGTCCTGGGTTCTTTTGCCTTTTGTCGGTGTCCTTGACCCTTCAGTCGGGTGGAGCTCCTGGATGATATGGTGTGCCCAGTTTAACTCAATGTCCACTGAATATTATAAAGGAAATGACACAGAGACAATGGCTGCCCTCCTCTTGTTTACAGATGATGCTGCCAGTCACCAATAGCAGTGAACTATTTAACCAGCCTCCTCCACTCTTCCCCACTCTGAAGTCCTACACCATTCGGCCATTCGTTCAGGAGGACAAGGTAGGCACAATAGCTTATAACAATGTATTTTGGGGGACTGAATTGGGCAGTGGATGTGAAGGCAACCCCCTCATCTCTGATAAATAACTTTTGAATGACATCCCATGTGAGATGAAAGCTTTTCCCCTCTCTGCTGGATGTGTTTGGTAGGACCACATAGAGAGAGCTTTACTCTGTATCTAACTCCGTGCTGTACCCATCCTGAAAGTGTTTGATGGGGACAGTGAAGAGGGAGCTTTACTCTGTATCTAACCCCGTGCTGTACCTGTCCTGGGAGTGTTTGATGGGGACACTGTAGAGGGAGCTTTACTCTGTATCTAACCCATTACTGCACCTGTCCTGGGAGTGTTTGGTGGGGACAGTGTAGAGGGAGCTTTACTCTGTATCTAACCCTGTGCTCTACCTGTCCTGGGAATGTTTGGTGGGGACAGTGTAGAGGAAGCTTTACTCTGTATCTAACCCTGAGCTGTACCTGTCCTGGGAGTGTTTGGTGGGGACAGTGCAGAGGGAGCTTTACTCTGTATCTAACCCTGAGCTGTACCTGCCCTGAGAGTGTTTGATGGGGACAGTGTAGAGGGAGCTTTACTCTGTATCTAACCCCATGCTGTACCTGTCCTAGGAGTGTTTGGTGGGGACAGTGTGGAGGGAGCTTTACTCTGTATCTAACCCTGTGCTGTACCTGTCCTGGGAGTGTTTGATGGGGACAGTGTAGAGGGAGCTTTACTATGTATCTAACCCCGTGCTGTACCTGTCCTGGGAGTGTTTGGTGGGGACAGTGTAGAGGGAGCTTTACTCTGTATCTAACCCTGTGCTGTACCTGTCCTGGGAGTGTTTGGTGGGGACAGTGTAGAGGAAGCTTTACTCTGCATCTAACCCCGTGCTGTACCTGTCCTGGGAGTGTTTGGTGGGGACAGTGTAGAGGGAGCTTTACTCTGTATCTAACCCTGTGCTGTACCTGTCCTGGGAGTGTTTGGTGGGGACAGTGTAGAGGGAGCTTTACTCCGTATCTAACCCTGTGCTGTACCTGTCCTGGGAGTGTTTGGTGGGGACAGTGTAGAGGAAGCTTTACTCTGTATCTAACCCTGAGCTGTACCTGTCCTGGGAGTGTTTGATGGAATACTTCTTCCAATTTGGTCTTTTACGTATTCCAGATTTCCCTCATGACTCATTGGTGGCTGTGCCTAGGCCCAAAGCTCTGGAGTACCCTCCTCTAACCATTGTGCTTGTCTACCTTTTACTCTCTGACAGGCGCCTCCTTTAAACCTACCTCGGGCGAAGGTTTTGGTTGTGAAAGTACAGTACGTGGCGGGGTGTGAAATCGAGCATTATGACTTGGTGCCGTGCCTGCCTTTTCCTCCTAATCCTGAACATTGTTTCTATTCAAGTAATCATCTAATGCCATCGTGATTCCCTCGATTGAACAAACCTAGTCTAATAATGCTGCTGTTAAGAGTACCTGCCATGTTTTTGTATGCTACAGGCACCTTTATCATTGAGGATGCTGCATGTCCGCTCTCTCATTACAGAAAGCTTTGTACTCTGTGTGCAGAGATATCCACAATGCCAAGTCACAGGAGAAAGATGCAGCAGATATTTACACTGATCTGATTGGAGACAGGTAATCATTCTAGATGGAGACTGGAATTGTGTACAGAATGACAAGAGTCTAAAAAAAAATGATGGTTGCTACTCAAGAACTCAGAATAAAATATCAATAAATATCAATGGATCTTGGTTAACAGTGCAAATTTCCAACAATGTCAAATGTGGAGATAGTGGGCGGAATACTCTAAAAGATTCTCTGGAGTAGGCACCATTTCCAGGTGCCGACCCTGATAGTGTCTGAGTCCCGCCCACCTCTGTCACCTTCCTGCCAACCGTCCAATGGCACAAGCCCGGTCTGGGAGCAGCGTCCAATTAAGGATGGTGGGTGGGCTCCGCTGACAGGAGGGTGAATTGAAGTGGCTGTGGGTGGCCGATAACTCTTGTCAGGAAAGGTGGGCACTGCTATTGTAGGTGGGTGACCAGGAGGGCTCCTCAAGTTGGGAGGCCCCCTTTGAAGATTTCTTATGTGTGGCCACATCTGGCAGGCCATCAGTATGGGGAAGGAATCCCGACAGAGGATGACGTGTGACTGCAGCTGGGTCCTTTGACTGTCGGGTGTGGACGGGAGATGTAGGGTTAGGATTTAAAGGAGGCCTCGCAGCCAACTTACTAGCTGTTAAGAGGTATCCCCTCCTCCCCCCCTCCCCCCCCCTCCCCCCCCAAGTAACAGCCCACCTTCAGCCTCAGCGGGGTGGAGGTAGCATCATTAACCTGCCCCAATCGGGGACTGAATTGATAATTAGCTGCTTGCCACTGCTGGGCTAGCAGCCAGTGTCAATTGGGTCCTGCCTCTGGCATGATCAGGCGAGGTTCTCTCGTCCTGCTCCAGACCCCATGTGGTAATACCAGGTATTGCGGTACCAGAGAGAGGAATAACCATTGGCTAGACCGCGGGGTCTACCATTGGGCAATGTACATAGCCCCGCCCTGAGAGGCGGGGTATAAGAACCGGTGCCGTCCCCAGCAGCCTTCACTTCTGTAACTTCGCTGCTGGGTACAGTTCTATCTGATTAAAGCTGAATCGATATGACTTCACGTGGACTCCAGCGTATTGATTGTGCATCACCCCACATCCACCAAACACGGTTCCGCAGGTCCGGGCAGATTCCACTCGGCAAATAATTGGGACTGGAGATAGTGGATTGTGCCGAGTGAAACTTCTCAGTTTTTCTAGTATCTCCACATTAGTGACGCTCCCTCATCTCAGAGCTCCTGAAGTAGTCTAGGATACAGGGAGGCCATGTTGACAATCTTGAAAGGATTAATTTCTTTACAACAGTGAAGCTCAACGCAAGCTTGAGGAACCTTCAACTCCGGACTACATTTTCTGGACTCAACATTGAGTTCAACAATTTTAAATTAGTGCATCTTGTTCGATCTTTTTTTTTTTCCCTTCACTTATTTTTGTTTGACTGGGTTAGTCTTGTCTTTCTTCCTTTATCCTCTCATGTTGCATTCAGATGGTTTCCATGTAACATGACCTTTGTGTCTTTCCTGTACCCATTACCACATACGCTTCAGCTGTGACATCATCAAATCTTTTGTCATTCAATCTCTCCCGCCCTCCACACGATCACAGGGCTTCGCTTTTGTCCGTCTTGCCCCCTTTCTATTGATTACTCACCCTTCCCTGTCTCTCCTTCTGCACTTCGGAGGAAAGGCCATCTCAATCTGAAACCTGCTCCGGCATTTTCCAGACCCGCCCAGAGCGGGATTTGTCTCGGGCGGGACGGAAAGTTTGACGGACCAGCCAAAGGTCCGTGGACTTTGAGCGGGAATTCCCATACTGCAGGGAGTGAGTTAGGAAAGCCCTGGGCGGTAACTCTGTTTCTCTCCCCACACATGTTGCTGGACCTGCTGAACATTTCCAGCATGTTTTTTTTTTGTTTTTATGTGGGATTTCCAGAATCTGCAGTATTTTGCATTCCAAGAAGGAAAAAACCAGTGCAGAATGATCAAATCCCAGTAAAAAAAACATCAGTAACACTGGCACCGGTAATACTGGAGTTCCATTTTAAGGTATAGAAGAGCAGTTCGGACAAGTTTCACTGGCACCCTTTGTGGTAAACCACTGTTAGTGTATTATATGTATTGTGGTAAACTGTTACTGTACTACATGTATTGTGGCAAACCACTGCCTGATGGCTCCGCCTGTGGCCCCTCCCCTCAGGTTCGGTATAAAGGTGGCTGACCTCCGGCCCTGCCCCAGTTCGGGATCAGTGGCCAGGAGGCTTCCTGTTTAGCTTATTAAAGCCTCAGTTTCGTTCACTACTCGTCTTGTGTTAATTGATGGCACTTCACCCTTCATGCCCAAGTGTCTGGTTTTTACCTTTTGGGAATTTGTTGCGTCATGACAGCCAGTGAGATTGCTCATGAAGTTTTGTCGCTCGCCTCAAGGTTCCTGGGCCATTTCCTGACCCTATGCCCCGACTATTGCTTCGTACTGGAGGATGAGGAGGGGGCGTGTGGCTGTGCATGCGGAGCCCTGGAGGTCAGGTCCTTCCTGAAGGGATGTGAGGCTGCTTGGTATCCTGCCATGCAGGAGAAGTACTCCGAACCTACAGCCCGTGACAACCTCACTCCGACACAGGTAAGGGCTTGGGAACTCCCAAGGAACCAGCTAAAAGAGGAACCTCACCGGGAGAGGCAGCTAACCTTTCACAAACTATGTTTGCTATAACACACAATTAGGGCTCATTGGATTGGGGGTAATATATCAGCATGGATTGAAGATTGATTAATAGACAGAAAACAGAGAGCAGGAATAAATGTAACATTTACGCGTTGGCAGGCGCTAACTTGTGGGATACCATGAGGAGCATTATTTGAGCATCAGCTATTTACAATCAAGCTGGCTGATAATATAAAGTTGGGTTTAGGTGGGGTTTACTGGGTTACGGGGATAGAGTGGAGGCATGGGCTTCAGTAGGCTGCTCTTTCCAAGGGCCGGTGCAGACTCGATGGGCCTAGATTCTATGATTCTATATAAAGTTATTGAAAAGTAAGCTCTGAGGATGACACCAAGAGGCTGCAACAATAACCCAATCCAATCCAACCCATAGAGACAGGCTCAGTAAGTGGGCAAGGTTATGGAGACGGAACATAATACAGTAGAAGAGTTAAAGTAGCCACTTTGGAAGGAAAGGTAGGAAAGCCAAGTATTTTTTTCAAAGCTGAGAGACTGGGAAGTGGTCGTATTCAGAGGAACCTGTGGTGTTGGGTGCTCTGAGGTACAGACGAACCAACACGGTTGCGACTGGTACAACGCAGTTTTATTCCAACTAGTTATTTACACATCTGACTTGGTACTCAGCACGTGGTGGTAGTGTGAGTGTCTTGTTAATGAGGTCCTGGCCTTGTCCTGTCTCCAGATGGACTGGCCAGCAGGTGTCGTGTTTCTTGTCTTATACTGTGTCTGCTCTTGTCTGTGATTGGCTGTCGTGTTACGTGTGCTAATTGGTCCATTGGTCTGTCTATCATGATGTGTGTGTTGTGATGTGTGTTTGAATATCATGACATCCCCCCCTTTTTTACAAGATTATGTGCCTACGTGGTTATAAATATAAATGTGTCCTGAGTGCAGCTAAAGATGTGTGTGCGTGATATTTACAGCATGTACATGTGGCGTAACTATATACAAGGGGCGATGTCAGGTGTGACATGTAACGAGGTTGTACCATAACAAAAGAAGAAGAACGTTGAAATTTGGACCGATGGGCTGTTTAGCACAGGGCTAAATCACTGACTTTGAAAGCAGACCAAGACAGGCCAGCAGCACGGTTCAATTCCCGTAACAGCCTCCCCGAACAGGCGCCGGAATGTGGCGACTAGGACCTTTTCACAGTAACTTCATTTGAAGCCTACTTGTGACAATAAGCGATTTTCATTTCATTTCATTTCATTTCAAACGAGGCCTGAAACGATAAAACAGTGACATGTTACAATACAGTAGTTGCTAAAATTTGACGTGTGAACAATCTCATAAGTCCAGTCTAGTAGGCGGGCGACGAATTTGGGTTGACCGCCTCAAGGGTGGGTCGAGAACCACCGGCTGAGGTGCGAGCCTGGCCACGGGCGGCGACAGAAGGGGCATGGTATATGGCAGCTCCACAAAGTCACTATCAGGAACCAGTGGAGGACACGGCGTCTGTGTATGGTTCCGTTGCAAGCGTGGAAGTAGGCGAAGGGCTCGGCGATTGCGCCTACGCACGGATCCATCCGGCATGCGTACCAGGAACGAGCGGGGAGCCACGCGTCGGAGAACTTCGGCAGGTGCTGACCAGCCACCGTCTGGTAGGTGGATGCGGACGTTGTCTCCAGGGGCCAGGGAGGGAAGATCAGTTGCCCTTGTGTCGTACGTTCTCTTCTGGCGATCGCGCTGCAGTTGCATCCTATGCAGTACTGGAGCATGGCCTATTGTTGGTGCCAGATGGAAGGCACAGTGGCTCTGAGGGCGCGACCCATCAGCAGCTGTGCTGGCGAGAGACCCGTGGCTAGTGGGGCCGAGCGATAGGTCAGCAGGGCGAGGTAGAAGTCCGATCCGGCAGCAGCAGCCTTGCAGAGGAGCCGCTTGGCAATGTGAACGCCCTTCTCCGCCTTTCCATTGGACTGGGGATGCAGAGGGCTGGATGTCACGTGTGTGAAGCCATGCGAAGCAGCAAAGGACGACCATTCATGGCTGGCAAAACAGGGCCCATTGTCCGACATGACAGTCATCGGAATGCCATGGTGAGCAAAGGTGTCTTTGCAGGCCCTGATGACAGCAGGCGACGTCAGATCGTGCAGGCGTATGACTTCTGGGTAATTGGAGAAGTAGTCCACTATGATAACATAGTCCATGCCGTGCGCGTGAAATAGGTCGACACCCACCTTCGCCCAGGGGGACGTCACCAGCTCATGGGGCAGAAGTGTCTCAGGAGGTTGCGCAGGCTGAAACCTTTGGCAGGTTGTACAGTTGATCACCATGTTGGCAATATCGTCACTGATGCCCGGCCAGTATACCGCCTCTCGGGCCCTCCGTCTGCACTTCTCGACCCCCAAGTGGCCTTTGTGTATTTGATCGAGAACCAGCTGGCGCATACTGTGCGGAATCACAATCCAGTCCAGCTTCAGAAGGATCCCATCAATGATGGCTAGGTCGTCTCGTACATTATAGAACTGTGGGCACTGCCCTTTGAGCCATCCTCCCGTCATGTGGTGCATCACTTGCTCTAAACCGGTTAGCAAGCCCAGGCATTCTTTTTCGATTTGCGCGTAGCGTTGCTCTGTGGGGGTCATGGCCCGCGATGCATAGGCAACAGGGGCCCATGACGACGTGTCATCCCTCTGCAGGAGCACTGCTCCAATGCCGGATTGGCTGGCATCAGTTGAGATTTTGGTGGGACGAGACGTGTCGAAGAACGCCAACGCTGGTGCCGTGGTGAGTTTGCATTTGAGCTCCTCCCATTCCAGCAGGTGTGTGTGTTGCCACTGGAATTCTGTAGATTTTTTGACGAGGTGGCGCAGAGTCGTTATGTGGGAGGCAAGGTTGGGAATGAATTTCCCTAGGAAGTTGACCATTCCAAGGAAGCGTAGGACAGCCTTCTTGTCGGCCGGCTGCGGCATGGCTGTGATGGCGCTCACCTTGTCTGCATCCGGACGGACCCCTGGCCGGGAGATATGGTCCCCCAGGAACTTCAATTCAGTCTGGCCAAAGGCGCACTTGGCTCGGTTGAGGCGCAGGCCATTTCCCGTATGCGGGCAAAAACGCGTTGGAGACGATGTATGTGCTCCTGCGGTGTGGTGGACCAGATGATGACATCGTCCACATATACGCGCACCCCTTCGATGCCTTCCATCATCTGCTCCATGATTCTGTGGAAGACCTCGGATGCCGAGATGATACCAAATGGCATCCGGTTGTAGCAGAATCTGCCGAAAGGGGTGTTGAAGGTACATAGCTTTCGGCTGGACGGGTCCAGTTGGATCTGCCAAAATCCTTTCGAAGCATCCAGTTTCGTGAATATCTTCGCTTGGGCCATTTCACTGGTGATCTCCTCCCGTTTGGGTATGGGATAATGTTCCCTCATAATATTATTATTGAGCTCTTTGGGGTCAATACAGATGCGGAGCTCGCCAGAGGGCTTCTTGACACACACCATGGAGCTGACCCATGGCGTGGGCTCCGTGACCCTGGATAGGACCCCTTGGTCCTGGAGATCCTGCAGCTGCTGCTTGAGGCGGTCTTTAAGTGGCGCAGGAACCCTGCGAGGTGCGTGAACGACCGGGATGGCGTCCGGTTTGAGGCGAATTCGGTAGGTGTATGGCAGTGTTCCCATGCCTTCAAATGCCTCCTGGTTGTGGGCGAGGAGCGATTGGAGCTGCGCGTTGAACTCTGCATCCGGGAAGTCAGACGTGCCGTCTGGAGAGAGAGAGAGAATTCGTTGCACAAGGTGGAGAGCCTTGCATGCCTGTGTGCCCAGCAGGAGTCCTTCGATGAGCCAACTATCTCGAACGAGAGTGTGGCCGTGTGTGTTTTGTGTGTCACCTGGAGCTGGCAGGATCCCATGGCCGGGATAACGTTCCCGTTGTAGTCGACCATCTTGCACCGGGATGGCTGGATTGGTGGTCTGACCTTCATGACATAGAATGCTGACCATGCTATGAGGTTGGCGGAGGCGCCAGTGTCCAGGAGGAAAGTGATCTGCGATCGGTTGACCGTTAGGGTGGCACTCCATTCATCGCCCGGATTGATGGTGTTGACCCGGATCAAATCAATGACCGCAACCCGGAAGGCGTCTTGGTCATCTGTGTCGTCGGTTTGGATGTCGTGATGTGGAGGCTGGATGGTCCGCACGTGTCTGCGAGGTTGTCGGAGATGTGGAAGATCCACAGGTTGAGCCGCTCGACAGTAGGCAGCCTAGTGGCCCATCTTGCCACAGCGTAGGCATTGTCGGGTTTTTGCAGGACATTGCCCTTTTAAATGTGCAGCTCCACAGTTGCCGCACGTCATGACGTCATGGCGTTCGTTACGCCACTGCGCATGCGCAGTTCGGTCTTGCGTCGGGCGCGCCTGCGCAGCACGTCCCTCAGTGTTGCCGTAGGTTTTGGCGCGCACAAACGCGGGAGGCCTCAAAAAGCGCGCAAAACGGCCGCCCTCGTCCGGGCCGCGGGCCGGGAGAAACTCGATTGCCTGGATGCGTTCGGCCTCGTGGGCGGCCTGGCTTGCCGATTCGATCGCTTGGGACCCCCTCCGTGCCGATTCGGTGGCCTGAAATTGGGCATAGTGGCTGGTCGCAGTTTCATGCAGAACACAGGCTTCAACTGCAGATGCTAAGGTCAGGCCTTTAATTTTTAGAAGCTGCTGGCTTAGGCCACTGGAGGCAACGCCAAAAACGATCTGGACCCGGATCATGGACTCTGAGGTGGTGCCGTAACCACAGGACTGCGCGAGTATGCGGAGGTGCGTCAGGAAGGACTGAAAGAACTCATCCTTACCTTGTAGGCGCTGCTGAAAGATATACCTCTCAAAGCTTTCATTGACCTCAACCTTGAAGTGCTGGTCGAGCTTGAGGAGAACCGTGTCATATTTAGATTTGTTCTCGCCTTCCGCGACACCAAGGAGTTGTATACATCGATGGCGTGCTGACCTGCGGTAGTGAGGAGCATGGCAATCTTTGTTTCGTCCGAGGCGCCCTGTTTTTCGTTGGCTCGCATGAACAGTTCGAATCGCTGCTTGAAGAGCTTCCAATTGGTGCCCAGGTTCCCAGCGACTTGCAACGGCTGCGTTTTGTTGTGGGTGTCCATGGCTCAGGATGGCAGATTTGCCGGTAAGTATCGATTCACTCACTGGTACCATGTGGTGTTGGGTGCTCTGAGGTACAGACGAACCAACACGGTTGCGATTGGTACAACGCAGTTTTATTCCAACTAGTTATTTACACATCTGACTTGGTACTCAGCACGTGGTGACCATGTGAGTATCTTGTTAATGAGGTCCTGGCCTTGTCCTGTCTCCAGATGGACTGGCCAGCAGGTGTCGTGTTTCTTGTCTTATACTGTGTCTGCTCTTGTCTGTGATTGGCTGTTGTGTTATGTGTCCTAATTGCTCTGTTGGTCTGTCTATCATGATGTGTGTGTTGTGATGTGTGTTTGAATATCATGACAGAACCTTGCACACAAAACGCAGAAAGTTAACATTCAGGCACAGTACGCAATTGGGAAAATAAATGTTGCATTCATCTTTATTACAAAGGGTGTATGGAATGTAACAGTAAGGAAACATTTTTACATTCTTTGATGTGATATGGGTGTCGCTGGCAAAGCCAGCATTTGTCGCCCATTGCTAATTGCCCTTGAACTAAGAGGCTTGATTGGCCATTTTAGAGGGCAGTTGAGAGTCAAGCACATTGCTGTGGGTCTGGAGTCACGTGTAGGCCAGACCGGGTGAGGACGACGGTGGACCTCCTCCCCTCAAGGCCATTCTTGAACGAGATGGGCTTTCATAGCCAGCAACGATGGTCATCATCACTGAGAATAGCTTCATATTCAAGATTTATTAATTCCAATTCCACGGTAGAATTTGAACCCAGTGCATCAGTCTAAATCTCTGGATTGTTAGTACAACTGATGCTAATATTATGCCATATCGATTCCCCCCCCCCCCCCTCCCCGGAATTGTACAGGGACCCGGGTTCAATTCTAGCCTCGGGTGACTGTCTGTGTGGAACAAAGAACAAAGAAAAGTACAGCACAGGAACAGGCCCTTCGGCCCTCCAAGCCTGTGCCGACCATGCTGCCCGCCTAAACTAAAATCTTCGAAAAGACACAAGTTTGCTCTTTCTCCCTGTGTGTGCGTGGGTTTCCTCCAGGTCCTCCGGTTTGCTCCCACAGTCCAAAGATGTGCCGGTTAGGTGAAATGGCCGTGGTCAATGTGCAGGATTATTGGGTTAGGGCAGGGGAGTGTTCTTTCAGACGGTCGGTGTAGACTCAATGGACCAAATGGCCTCCTGCACCTTAGGGATTCTGTGGAAAATAACAGATGTCGAAAAGGTTAGAACGGGTTACTGGGTTAGGGATAGGGTGGAGGCGTGGGCTTAAGTAGGATGCTCCGTCCAAGGGCTGGTGCAGACTCGATGGGCCGAATGGCCTCCTTCTGCGCTGTAAATTCTATACTTGTGGCTACAAGAGATGGGGGGCTGGATTCTTCCGTTGCCGACACTGAAATCGCGTTCGGCGATCGGCCGGAGAACCGGCGAATCAAAGTTCCCGACCAAATCGGGGGTGGCGTTTTCGCAATGCGCCGCCCCCTCTAAAGCCCCGCAATGCATCAGAGCGTTGCCTGCACCCCCCCCCCCCCCCCCCCCCCCCCCTCCCGACCGGCCGAGTTCCCGACGGCGTGGGCCTCTCATGGTCTCACCTGTCGGGAGCTCGGCGTGGCGGCTGTGGACTCAGCCCAGCGCCGCCTCAGTCGGGGGAGGGCTGATCCGTGGGCAGGGGCTTGGGGCACTGTGGGGGGTGGTCCCGGGCGCGCCGCTGCAGGCCGCCGCCATGCGCGTGACCGGCCACGGACCCGGCAGTCCTCCGGGCCGTAGAGGCAGCTCGAGTCCCATGCTCTTCGCTGCCGGCATGCTCGGCCCCAGCTACACGGAGAATCAGTGGCCGTTTTGCACCGAATGTCCGGGTGTAAAATGCCACCGTTCCCAAGCCGGCGTGTGGACATAGCCTCAAAATCGGAGAAACCAGCCCAGGAATCCTGTGGTGTGTAACTCACCTCCTGATTCCCCAAAGCCTGTCCACAAGTCAGGAATGTGATGGAATACTGTCCACTTGCTTGGATGAATGCAGCTCCAACATTCTAAAAGCTCGACACCATCCAGGACAAAGCAGCCCGCTTGATTGGAACCCCTTTCGCAAGCATTCAATCCCACTAGCACCGACGAACAGCGGCAGCCATGTGCACCATGTACAAGTTACACTGCAGGAACTCAGCAAAGCTCCTTCGAAAACACCATCCAAACCCACGACCACTATCGCCTAGAAGGATGGGAGCAGCAGATACCAGGGAACCCCACCACCTGGAGGTTCCACACCCTAGCCACTCAACCTCATTCTGCACTGTCGGCAGCTCACCACCACCTTCTCAAGGACAATTAGGAGATGGAAACTCTCCCTCAGTACTGCACTTGATGTGTCAGCCTGGTTGATGAGCGCAAGCCTCCAGAGTGGGCCCTGAATGTACGGTTTTGTGACCTAGAGGTGGGAGAGTACTACCCCCCGAGCCACAGCACAGCACTGAGGCTGCAGTGAGTGGTGGGACTCCATTTGACCGGGTAGGGAACAAGGCCCATGGGGAGAATTCAAGGATGAGCATTTTAACATGGAGATGTTGTCGGACCAGACCAGGGCCCAATGTTAGTCAGTGAGTACAGGGCGTGAGGTGGTTGAATGAGATTGGATGAGGACCCAAGCAAGAGCATTTTTGATGAATAGAGCTTGGTATTGGATTCTGCTGAATTTAAACAGTTATACTGGGAAATGTACAATAGTCACAAAAATATCTCGACTGCTAACAGGTTACACAGGACGGACAACTGCTTCCAATTGTCACGCATTTTCCTTATTTTATTTTCAGGAGCTGATGATGTTTTTCCGCCAGAAATCCAGTTTTCCAGATTCCTTACTCTACCACTTCCCCTCGCTTCTCCAATTGAATGTCCATCCACAGATACTGGATTCCAGTGAAGCCAGGAATTTGGTTATCTGCCTCATGTCTGCATTAAAAGCTAATGGTGGGTGTTCTGAATGTTATTTAGCTAATATGAGGACATTGAGGAAACATCCTTTTTTTTTAAAATTTAGAGCACCCAATTATAGTTTCCAATTAAGGGGCAATTTAGTGGGGCCAATCAACCTACCCTGCACATCTTTGGGTTGAGGGGTTGAAACCCATACAGACACAGGGAGAACGGGCAAACTCCACTGGGACAGTGACCCAGGGCGGGGATTCGAACCCGGGTCCTCAGCGCTGTAGGCAGCAGTGCTAACCACTGCACCACCGTGCTGCCCGGAGGAAACATCCATAACGGCTAACCAGTCTTCTCTACCTGCCTTGTCAAACCAATCCCAATATTTGTATCCTTACAATTCTTACTTCCGAACCCCATCCTCCCCCCCCCCCCAGTATCCCTCTGGCCTTTCACTCCGTGTCCCTCATGTGGCCCTCTAACCTTTGAACCCTATGTCCCTCTGACCTTTCACCCATGTCCCTCTGGCCCTTCAATCTATGTCCCACCCACACAGCTCCCTGAATCATTCCCACCTTGCTCCCCGAGTTACAGCAATTCCTCTTTCGCCAGTGTTATCACTGATCCCTGGGTAAGTTCCACAGGTATGTTATCCTCCATCGTCTTTGTGAAACTATCTTGGCACAAGCCTCAATTTGTTAAATTCTGGATGGGTATCCCCAATCTCTTATATTCTCAGGTGAGGAGGGATAAACTGGCTCCTTTTCTTTATTTAATCCCTCGGTTGCTCGCAATAAGATTTGTTTAAAAAGCATCCCATCCCTAGCAGATACCTTTTTTCAATCCCAATATATTTATGTTTTACAAGGGGTGAATTTAACTAGGTTTTCTTCAGTTAAAAATGAGCGAGTTTATTAACTCCAAAATGTGAGGAAAATAATAAAACACTTGCAAATACATTCACACAGATTAGAAATGAGAAGTGAGTCCAAAAATAAGAAACCAAATTTGAATCGGTCTTTTACTTGTCCGTGAGGAGTAGATGGTGAAATGTTGCAGTCGTTTGAGATTTATGGGGCGGGATTCTCCGACCCCCTGCCGGGTCGGAGAATCGCCGGGGGGCGGCGTGAATCCCCCCCCCTTCGGCTGCTGTGGTCCTCCGCGATGGCCGACGCGGAGATGACCCCCCCTGCGCATGCGCTGGGATGATGCCAGTACACGCTGGCGCTCCCGCGCATGCGCCAACTCGCGCCGGCCGGCGGGGCGCAAATTACTCCGACGCCGGCCTAGCCCCTGAAGGTGCGGAGGATTCCGCACCTTCGGGGCGGCACAACGCCAGAGTGGTTCACGCCGCTCCTTTGCGCCGGAGTTGCCCGCCCCGCCGGTTCGAAGAGAATCCCGCTCATGGTTCCAGTAGCCTTGACTTCAGCAGTCGAATAGGTGGTTTCAAGATTCCAGGTCCTGCACTTTAGCTGAGATGTTCATAGAGTCATGGAGTTTTTACAGCACAGAAAGAGACTCTTCGGCCGATTTTGTCCACACCGGCGAACAAGTACCTATTTACTCTAAATTGTCCTGCTTCCTTTTCAGTTGTGGCTTTGCTGATATGGTTGCTTCAGCAATCAGAGACAGAGCGAGACTGAGACCTGTATTTTACCTGTTTTTTTTTAACCTTTTGTTGTCACAAGTATGAAGTTACTGTGAAAAGCCCCTGGTCCCCACATTCCGGCGCCTGTTCGGCTAAACTGGTACGGGAATTGAACCCGCACTGTTGGCCTGGTTCTGCATTGCAGACCAGCTATCTAGCCCACTGAGCTAAACCAGCCTTATAAGAGTAGCCGAGGTGTAGGAGGTGGGGGGGGGGAGGATCTCTGCTGCACTTTTTGTGTCTGTGTGTGTCTCACACTCTGACACACTCAGCACTAGTCCACGCTGACCAAGTTTGCAGCTGTCTTTTAATCCCAGACTTTTGTGTATTCCTGGGAGAGGAAAACCACAAAACAGGTATGGGGCATAACCTTCAGGATATAATCCCTGCTGAGATGACAATCAGCTTCCATTATCTCCACAGGAGATGGCAGTTCATATTTGCATGGCTTCTTCCTTTGAGAGAAGGTGTGACATTCCATTGTCTCTCCCTTAGTGTCACCCACACTGAACCTCTCGGACATTCACTGAATATTACATTCTCAGAATTTACATGCTCAGCCATCTTTGGCTTTCATGTTGGTTTTTTAAAACATATGTCTTATTTAAAAGTCTGTAAGTAATTTGGGGTTTATCTCCGTCGTCATGACACTGGACACACTTTCCATTGTCTCTTCAATCTCCTTCCTTGAGCTCTAATCCACAAAGCTCTCACTCTCTGGGTGACCGTACTCTTATCTCCTGTTTGATGCTGACTGCTGCTGTTCTGTTTATTCTCTCAACTGACGGGTAACCTTTGCACAAATTCATTCATATTTGTGGGCACCAGTTGTGAGGCCCACGATGTCTACCCTCATTGCCTGAGAATGTGATCTCATCAAAAGGTAGCACCTCAGATAGTGCAGCACTCCTGCAGTGCAAAGTTTAATGCCCAAATCTGAAGAATAAATTAAATCACAGGTTTGTCACTATACAAACCACATAGAATCATAGAATTTACAGTGCAGAAGGAGGCCATTCAGCCCATCGAGTCTGCACCGGCTCTTGGAAAGAGCACCCTACCCAACGTCCACACCTCCACCCTATGCCCATAACCCCACCCAACATTAAGGGCAATTTTTGGACACTAAGGGCAATTTATCATGGCCAATCCACCTAACCTGCACATCGTTGGACTGTGGGAGGAAACCGGAGGAAACCCACGCAGACACGGGGAGGATGTGCAGACTCCGCACAGACAGTGACCCAGTGGGGAATCGAACCTGGGACCCTGGAGCTGTGAAGCAACTGTGCTAACCACTGTGCTACCGTGCCGCCCTGCCATTCCAAAAAGTAATTAATTGTGGGCATTGCACTAAAACTTTTCAATGTCTGGCAACTCTCTATAAAAGCAGTAACTCATGACAAAATCATTGTTGGATAAAGAATGGTTTCAACACAAATCTCTCACACCACAATATGATTTTCGCCCAAGAAAAAAAATTCCAAGGGAAAGAATTACCGGGTTATATGATAAGACACGGTGTCATAGGGCCAATTGGCCCATCCTTTTGAAGAACTGCCGCTGGTTTGATGGGTCAAATAAGCTCCTTCTGCACTTTAACATTCTGGATTATAATGCACAGAAAGGTGTTGGAGAGCACCAACAACACTGTCTCAGGAGATTTGGAAATTCTTTTTTTAAATTTGATTCATGGGTGTGGGTGTCATTGCCAAGGCCAGCATTCATTGCCCATCCCTAATTGCCCTTCAGAAAATGGTGATGAGCTGCCTTCTTGAACCGCTGCAGCCCATGTGGTGTAGGTATATCCACAGTGCTGTTAGGGAGGGAGTCCCAGGACTTTGAACCAACGCTGCTGATGGTGTGATGATGTATGTCAAAGTTAGAATGGTGCGTGACTTATCTTTCTCTCGCATTCTCTCTTCCTCTCCATTTCTCTCTCTCATTGTGCCTCATCCCACCCCCTTCTCTCTTTCCCTCCATCTCTTTCTCGATCTCTCGTTCTGGCTCACTCTGTCTCTCCTTCTGTTTCACTCTCCATTTCTCTCATCCCCCTTTCTTTTTCTCTCCCACCCTTCCCCACCCTATCACTTTCTGGTTTTTCTCGCCCCTCCCCCAGGTTCCCAGGGTGTATTCTGTGAGCTGAAGGCCAGTAACAAGCAGGCGTTGGAACTCCACGTCAGTTTGGGTTTCCTGGAGCTGCCTGGAGCTGAGGTTTCTACACGGGAGGCAGTCATCTTCGGAAGACTCCTATAGGCCTCCTTCGTTTACGGCTGCGTTTGGCATCTTGTCCTTGGGCTGGCCAGAGGCCAGTTGCAAGAATGTGGCCGCCCTGTTTCGTTTGCACATTTACTGGTCACAGTGAGAAGGTGACTGGTTATTATGGGCCATGTTCGGCTATGCTATAACGTTTACTGACATCACTTCCCTCTGTTGTGTTTGGGACGTTAGTCCTGTGTGTGTGGTACCCTCAATAACGACACTTAGAGTGAGAACGGTAAAGAAGGCTTTAATAAACTAAGAACTAGACTGGCGCCGAGACGTGTGCTAACAGCTACGCCGCCCACAAGGCGGCCCCTTATATACGGCTCCCAGATGGGCGGAGCCGGAGGCGGAGTTCCCCAGGGTTCCAAGCCTGGTCTTAAAGGGGGCATCACCTTACATGATGACAAGGGGATAGTGTTACAGTAACCGTTCATCACATTGTGATCTACAGATGGTCTGAATTAAAGACGTTTATTGATTTAGAGGGTCTGTGCACAGAACCCCTGCGCCAATGAGAGACTTCCAAACTAACCTATTGACTTACCAAGGAGATGGATCTTGTGTGGCCAAGGCTGAGCTAGATTTTTCATCAGCAAGTAAGCGCAGGGTTATCAGGGGCGAGGCAGGAAAGTGGTGTTGAGGCCACGATCACTTCAGCCATGATCTTATTAAGTGATATTAAGCCAGCTTGAGGGGCTGAATGGTCTTTTCCTTCTCCTAATGAAAAAAAAATGAAAATTGCTTATTGTCACAAGTAGGCTTCAAATGAAGTTATTGTGAAAAGCCCCTAGTCGCCACATTCCGGCGCCTGTTCGGGGAGGCTGGTACGGGAATCGAATGGTGCTGCTGGCCTGCCTTGGTCTGGTTTCAAAGCCAGCGATTTAGCCCTGTGCTAAACAGCCCCTAACTGTTGAGTTCTTGTTTTTTCTTCACCCTTACCTGAGTTAGTTACTGTCTCCAGGAGTGCATCTGTCACTTGTCCACTTTTGCCTTGATGTTTGCACTGGTGCATTGCTTTCAACGAATGTGTTCCCCATTGGGTGTATAATTTGTATTTCCAGATTATCCTCCGTAGAACGCAGGAGGAGGCCATTCAGTCCCTGTTTCATTATTCTACTCGATCTTGGCTGATTTGTGTCTTAACTCCATCTCCCCAGTGTGCTGCCATTATAGTCATACCTTTACTGGGTTCTGTCTACCTGGGGTTTGAAATTTTCAACTGACTTGCTGACTCAGTAGTTTAGTAGTCTTTTGGAGGTGGTGCACGGGAGGGAGAATCCCAGCTTTCCACATCCCGCCCTGTGAAGAGGCGGTGCCTGACATCACCCCCTTTAGCCATACAGTGAAAGACAAAGATTTAACCCTGTGCATCCCTGCGCTAAACAAGAAGACAGAATTTAACGGCCGTCCGAAGGCGGGAATCCCGCACTGAAACCATCAAGCTAATCTCTGACAACAGAAAATACTGGACAATCCCAGCTGGCCTGACAGCGTCTGTGGAGAGAGAAGAGAGGGAACGCTTCGAGTATGGTGACTCTTTGCCATAGCTTTGCCAAAGAGACACCCAGACTCGAAACATTCGCTCCTTTCCACACGGATGCTGCCAGGCCTACTGCGAATGTCCAGTATTTTCTGTTTTTGATTCAGATTCCAGCATCTGCAGTAATTTGCTTTTATATGACACGACAGAAACAAGCTACTTGGTCCAAATGGTCTATACTGATGGTTGTGCTTCACAAAAGCCTTCCCTCCCACCCCTCACCTTCCCCACCCCTCTTCATCCCACCCGATCAGGATAAACTCCTATTCCCTTGGTGTCGGGAGGGGGAGGGGGCGGGGGGGGGGATGGTGTCGGGGGACGGGGGGGGGGGAACGGGGGGGGGGGGGTGTCGGGAGGGGGGGCATGGTGCCGGGAGGGGGGTGATGGTGTCGGGAGGGCGGGGGGGAATGGTGTCGGATGGGGGGGATGGTGTCAGGAGGGGGAGATGGGGTGTCAGGAGGGGGGGGATGGTATCGGGAGGGTGGGATGGTGTCAGGAGGGGGAGATGGTGTCGGCTGATGGGGGGATGGTGTTGGGAGGGGGCGGGAATAGTGTCCGGCGATGGTGGGATGGTGTCGGGCGGGGGGGGGGATGGTGTCGGGCAGGAGGGATGGTGTCGGGGGGGGGGGGGGAATGGTGTCCGGCGATGGGAGGATGGTGTCGGGGGGGGGGGGGAATGGTGTCAGGAGGGGGGGATGGTGTCAGGAGGGGGGGATGGTGTCGGTGGGGGGATGGTGTCAGTGGGGGGGATGGTGTCGGGGGTGGGGATGGCGTCGGTGGGGGGGGGGATGGTGTCAGTGAGGGGGGGGATGGTGTCAGTGAGGGGGGGATGGTATCGGTAGGGAGGGATGGTGTCGGGAGGGTGGGGTTGCTGTCATGAGGGGGGGGATGGTGTCGGGAGGTGGGGTGGTGTCGGGAGGGGGGGGGAATGGTGTCGGGAGGGGGGGATGGTGTCGGGGGGGGGGGTGGTGTCGGGAGGGGGGGTGGATGGTGTCGGGAGGGGGGGGATGGTGTCGGGAGGGGGGGATGGTGTCGGGAGGGGGGATGGTGTCGGTGGGAGGGAGGGGATGGTGTCGGGAGGGGGGGGATGGTGTCGGGAGGGGGGATGGTGTCGGGAGGGGGGGTGGTGTCGGGAGGGGGGATGGTGTCGGGAGGGGGGGGTGGTGTCGGGAGGGGGGATGGTGTCGGGAGGGGGGGATGGTGTCGGGAAGGGGGGGGATGGTGTCGGGAGGGGAGATGGTGTCGGGACGGGGGGAAGATGGTGTCGGGAGGGAGGGAGGATGGTGTTGGGAGGGGGGAGGATGGTGTTGGGAGGGGGGGATGGTGTCGGGCGGCGGGGATGGTGTCGGGAGGGGGGATGGTGTCTGTGGGAGGGAGGGGATGGTGTCGGGAGGGGGGGGGATGGTGTCGGGAGGGGGGATGGTGTCGGGAGGGGGGGATGGTGTCGGGAGGGGGGGGGTGGTGTTGGGAGGGGGGATGTTGTCGGGAAGGGGGGGATGGTGTCGGGAGGGGGGGATGGTGTCAGGAAGGGGGGGATGGTGCCGGGAGGGGTGGATGGTGTCGGGAGGGGAGATGGTGTCGGGATGGGGGGGATGGTGTCGGGAGGGGAGATGGTGTTGGGACGGGGGGAGGATGGTGTTGGGAGGGGGGGGGATGGTGTTGGGAGGGGGGGAGGATGGTGTTGGGAGGGGGGGAGGATGGTGTTGGGAGGGGGGGGATGGTGTCGGGAGGCGGGGATTCTGCTGAACGGTCAGAGAGTCTGATGTGAAAATTAGATTGAGAAAAGAGCAGGCAGGAGGGAAATTGAAAAGAAGGCAAATATTCCTCATAGTTAGACAAAGAATGTGTATACTTAGAAGACACGGGACTAAAGATTTGATGAGACCTTAGAGTTGCAATCCTTCATATCGTATTTGCACAGAGTTAAAATATCTGCTACTGTAAATATAAAACTATTACAAAACTGTTGACTTGTTAATTGCTTATTTAATAAATTTGCTGTGTTTTTAAAAACTGTTCCAGGGTATTGTGACGTTGAATTGGTTTTGAAGGATTATGTTGTGGTGTCAGAGCCTCAGTCACTATCTCCAGACAAGGTGTGCTGTTTGTACAGCCGAGTGCGTTACAAGGTCAGAGTCACTTACAAAAGTGGTAGCAGTGCTGCATCACAGCTCCAGGGGATCCGGCCTCGGGTGACTGTCTGTGTGGAGTTTGCACATCCTCCCCGTGTGTGCGTGGGTTTCCTCCGGGCGCTCCGGTTTCCTCCCACAGTCCAAAGATGTGCAGGTTTGGTGGATTGGCCATGCTAAATTGCACCTTTGTGCCCACAGATTAGGTGGGGTTACTGGGTTATGGGGATTGGGTGGAGGCATGGGCTTAAATGTGATCTCTTTCCAAGGGCCGGTGCAGACTCGATGGTTCGAATGGCCTCCTCCTGCACTGCAAATTCTGTAAGAAAGTTTGGAACAGTGATTCACCCTAAGAGCAAACAGGAAACATGATGCCAGAAATAATCCGGAGCAAAAGAATAGAGGCATGGACTATTTTCTAAACGGTGACAAAATTCATAATGCTGAAGTGCAAAGGGACTTGGGAGTCCTAGTCCAGGATTCTCTAAAGGTAAACTTGCAGGTTGAGTCCGTAATTAAGAAAGCAAATGCAATGTTGTCATTCATCTCAAGAGGCTTGGAATATAAAAGCAGGGATGTACTTCTGAAGCTTTATAAAGCATTAGTTAGGCCCCATTTAGAATACTGTGAGCAATTTTGGGCCCCACACCTCAGGAAGGACATACTGGCACTGGAGCGGGTCCAGTGGAGATTCACACGGATGATCCCAGGAATGGTAGGCCTAACATACGATGAACGTCTGAGGATCCTGGGATTATATTCATTGGAGTTTAAGAGGTTGAGGGGAGATCTAATAAAAACTTACAAGATAATGAATGGCTTAGATAGGGTGGGTGTAGGGAAGTTGTTTCCATTAGCTGGGGAGACTAGGACCCGGGGGGCACAGCCTTAGAATAAAAGGGAGTCACTTTAGAACAGAGATGAGGAGAAATTTCTTCAGCCAGAGAGTGGTGGGTCTGTGGAATTCATTGCCACAGAGGGCGGTGGAGGCCGGGACGTTGAGTGTCTTTAAGACAGAAGTTGATAAATTCTTGATTTCTCGCGGAATTAAGGGCTATGGAGAGAGAGCGGGTAAATGGAGTTGAAATCAGCCATGATTGAAAGGTGGAGTGGACTCGATGGGCCGAATGGCCTTACTTCCGCTCCTCTGTCTTATGGCCTTAAGACATTTTGTGTCAGAAAACCAAACTGATTGTGGATTTGGAGGAAAATAAAAACAAAAATGCTGGGAAAACTCCACAGGTCGAACAGTTTCTGTGGAGAGAGAAATGGAGTTAACGTTTCGGGTCCAATACTTTGGAACCGAAGAGAGGTGGGAGAAAGGTGGGTTTTATGCTGTGAACATGGTGAAAAGAGACAAACGGAAGTCCTGCCAGCGAAGAGCAGAACATCTTCCAATGAGGCGTTCCTGGAACAGAAGTGGCAGTGAATTAAACACAAAAATAAAAGCAAAATACTGCGGAGGCTGGAAATCAGAAACAAAAACCGAAAGTCCTCCAGCTTTGCCTGACCATCAGCAAGTGGCGATCAGAATTCTTTTACCATTCTGCACCTCACTTCTTACTTCAAAAGCCTTTTAACCCACCCTGAAGATCCATGAAGCCTCTGTCCGACTAAATAAAACCTAAGTGAGATGTCACCACGCATCCAGAGAATGATGATGATGCTCCAGCGGTATGATTTTGGTCCAATTTACACTCCAGGCAAGCACATTATAGTTGTAGATGCGCTATCAAGAACTACAGCTGTGCTGCAACACCATCATATTGAAGATGATGTGCAAGTGCAAGTCCGTTTGATAACAGAGACACTGCCGGTGTCTGATGAAAACTCATAGAACTAGAACTGTACAGCACAGAACAGGCCCTTCGGCCCACGATGTTGTGCCGAACTAGTCTGAAACTAAGATCAAATTAACTTACTCCCAATCATTCTAGTGCACGCCATATGCCTTTCCAATAACCGCTTGAAAGTTCCAAAAGTGTCCAACTCCACTACCATAGCTGGGAGGGTGTTCCACGCCCCAACCACTCTCTGAGTAAAGAACCTACCTCGGACATCCCTCCTATATCTCCCACCATGAACCTTATAGTTATGCCCCCTTGTAACAGCTACATCCACCCGAGGAAAAAGTCGCTGAACGTCCACTCTATCTATCCCTCTCATCATCTTATAAACCTCTATTAAGTCGCCTCTCATCCTCCTTCGCTCCAATGAGAAAAACCCTATCTCCCTCATCCTTTCCTCATAAGACCTACCCTCCAATCCAGGCAGCATCCTGGTAAATCTCCTTTGCACCCTTTCCAATGCTTCCACATCCTTCTTATAATGAGGTGACCAGAACTGCACACACTATTCCAAATGTGGTCTAACCAAGGTCTTTTACAGTTGCAGCATAACCTCACGGCTCTTAAACTCAATCCCTCTGTTAATAAATGCTAACACAACTATAGGCCTTTTTCACGGCTCTATCCACTTGGGTGGCAACGTTCAGAGATGTATGGTCATGAACTCCGAGATCTCTCTGCTCCTCCACATTCTTCAGAACCTCTCCGTCAACCCTGTAATCCGCATTCAAATTTGTCCCACCAAAATGAATCACCTCACACTTATCAGGGTTAAACTCCATCTGCCACTTTTCAGCCCAGCTCTGCATCCTATCAATGTCTCTTTGCAGCCTACAACAGCCCTCCACTTCATCCACTACTCCACCAATCTTGGTGTCATCAGCAAATTTACTAACCCAACCTTCAACTCCATCATCCAAGTCATTGATAAAAATCACAAATAGCAGAGGACCCAGCACTGATCCCTGTGGTACACCGCTGGTGACTGGTCTCCAGGATGAAAATTTACCCTCTACCACCACCCTCTGTCTTCAATGTGATAGCCAGTTACTTATCCAATTGGCCAAATTTCCCTGTATGCCATGCCTCCTTACTTTCTGCATGAGCCGCCCATGGGGCACCTTATCAAACGCCTTACTGAAATCCATGTATACGACATCAACTGCGCTACCTTCATCTATGTACTTAGTTACCTCCTCAAAGAATACAATCAAACTTGTGAGGCAAGACTTACCCCTCACAAATCCGTGCTGACTATCCTAGATTAAGCTGTATCTTTCCAAATGATCATAAATCCTATCCCTCAGGACCCTTTCCAATAATTTACCTATGACTGAAGTGAGACTAATCGGCCTATATTCCCAGGGTTATACCTATTCCCTTTCTTGAACAAGGGGACAACATTCGCCTCTCTCCAGTCTTCTGGCACTATTCCTGTAGACAGTGAGGATATAAAGATCAAAGCCAAAGGTTCTGCAATCTCATCCCTCGCCTCCCAAAGAATCCTAGGATATATCCCATCCGGCCCAGGGGACTTATCTATCCTCAGTCTTCTCAAAATTCCTAACACATCTTCCTTCCAAATATCTACCTCCTCCAGCCTACCAGCCTGTATCGCACTATCCTCCTCAACAACATGGCCCCTCTCCTTTGTGAACACTGAAGAAAAGTATTCATTTAGGGCCTCTCCTATATCTTTGGACTCCATACACACGTTCCCACTACTGTCCTTGACCGGCCCTAACTTCACCTTGGTCATTCTTTTATTCCTCACATAAATGTAAAAAGCCTTGGGGTTTTCCTTGATCCTAGCCGCCAAGGACTTCTCATGCCCCCTCCTAGCTCTCCAAAGCCCTTTCTTGAGCTCCTTCCTAGCTATCTTGTGTCCCTCAAGTGCCCTAACTGAACCTTGTTTTCTCATCCTTCTTCCTCTTGACAAGTCATTCAACCTCTTTTGTAAACCATGATTCCCTCACTCGACCATTTCCTCGCTGCCTGACAGGGACATACATATCAAGGACATGCAGTATTTGCTCCTTGAACAAGCTCCACATCTCAATTGTGCCTATCCCTGACAGTTCCTGTTTCTATCTTATGCTCCCCAATTCTTGCCTAATCGCATCGTAATTACCCTTCCCCCAGTTATAAACCTTGCCCTGCCATATGTTCCTATCCCTCTCCATTGCTATAGAGAAAGTCACCGAATTGTGGTCACTATCTCCAAAGTTCTCTCCCACAACCAAATCTAACACTTGGCCCGGTTCATTACCCAGTACCAAATTCAATGTGGCCCCGCCTCTTGTCGGTCTAGCCACATATTGTGTGAGGATAGCCAAGAGGGTAGCCAGGGAAAGGGTTCGCCCACTGATGGATAGGCAAGGGAATCTATGTGTGGAGCCAGAGGAAATGGGCGAGGTACTAAATGAATACTTTGCATCAGTATTCACCAAAGAGAAGAAATTGGTAGATGTTGAGTCTGGAGAAGGGTGTGTAGATAGCCTGGGTCACATTGAGATCCAAAAAGACGAGGTGTTGTGTGTCTTGAAAAATATTAAGGTAGATAAGTCCCCAGGGCCTGATGGGATCTACCTCAGAATACTGAAGGAGGCTGGAGAGGAAATTGCTGAGGCCTTGACAGAAATCTTTGGATCCTCGCTGTCTTCAGGGGATGTCCCGGAGGACTGGAGAATAGCCAATGTTGTTCCTCTGTTTAAGAAGGGTAGCAAGGATAATCCCGGGAACTACAGGCCGGTGAGCCTTACTTCAGTGGTAGGGAAATTACTGGAGAGAATTCTTCGAGACAGGATCTACTCCCATTTGGAAGCAAATGGACGTATTAGTGAGAGGCAGCACGGTTTTGTGAAGGGAAGGTCGTGTCTCACTAACTTGATAGAGTTTTTCGAGGAGGTCACTAAGATGATTGATGCAGGTAGGGCAGTGGATGTTGTCTATATGGACTTCAGTAAGGCCTTTGACAAGGTCCCTCATGGTAGACTAGTACAAAAGGTGAAGTCACACGGGATCAGGGGTGAGCTGGCAAGGTGGATACAGAACTGGCTAGGCCATAGAAGGCAGAGAGTAGCAATGGAAGGATGCTTTTCTAATTGGAGGGCTGTGACCAGTGGTGTTCCACAGGGATCAGTGCTGGGACCTTTGCTCTTTATAGTATATATAAATGATTTGGAGGAAAATGTAACTGGTCTGATTAGTAAGTTTGCAGACGACACAAAGGTTGGTGGAATTGCGGATAGCGATGAGGACTGTCGGAGGATACAGCAGGATTTAGATTGTTTGGAGACTTGGGCGGAGAGATGGCAGATGGAGTTTAATCCGGACAAATGTGAGGTAATGCATTTTGGAAGGTCTAATGCAGGTAGGGAATATACAGTGAATGGTAGAACCCTCAAGAGTATTGAAAGTCAAAGAGATCTAGGAGTACAGGTCCACAGGTCATTGAAAGGGGCAACACAGGTGGAGAAGGTAGTCAAGAAGGCATACGGCATGCTTGCCTTCATTGGCCGGGGCATTGAGTATAAGAATTGGCAAGTCATGTTGCAGCTGTATAGAACCTTAGTTAGGCCACACTTGGAGTATAGTGTTCAATTCTGTTCGCCACACTACCAGTAGGATGTGGAGGCTTTAGAGAGGGTGCAGAAGAGATTTACCAGAATGTTGCCTGGTATGGAGGGCATTAGCTATGAGGAGCGGTTGAATAAACTCGGTTTGTTCTCACTGGAACGAAGGAGGTTGAGGGGAGACCTGATAGAGGTATACAAAATTATGAGGGGCATAGACAGAGTGGATAGTCAGAGGCTTTTCCCCAGGGTAGAGGGGTCAATTACTAGGGAGCATAGGTTTAAGGTGAGAGGGGCAAGGTTTAGAGTAGATGTACGAGGCAAGTTTTTTACGCAGAGGGTAGTGGGTGCCTGGAACTCGCTACCGGAGGAGGTGGTGGAAGCAGGGACGATAGTGACATTTAAGGGGCATCTTGACAAATACATGAATAGGATGGGAATAGAGGGATACGGACCCAGGAAGTGTAGAAGATTGTAGTTTAGTCGGGCAGCATGGTCGGCACGGGCTTGGAGGGCCGAAGGGCCTGTTCCTGTGCTGTACATTTCTTTGTTCTTTGTTCTTTGAAACCCTCCTGCACACACTGGATAAAAACAGCCCCATCCAAACTAATTGAATTATAGTGGTTCCAATCAATATTTGGAAAGTTAAAGTCACCATGACAACTACCCTGTGACTACCACACAAATCCAAAATCTGCATTGCAATCTTTTCCTCCACATCTTTGTTACTGCCTATAGAAAACTCCTAACAAAGTGACCGCTCCTTTCCTATTTCTAACTTCAGCCCACACCACCTCAGTAGGCATATCCTCCTCAAACTGCCTTTGTGCAGCCATGATACTCTCCTTGATTAACAATGCTATTCCTCCACCTCTTTTACCACCTTCCCTAATCTTACTGAAACTAAAAGTGGCAGAAACCAAAAAGTTCTGCAGATGTTAATCAAGAATCTCAATGAGGGATGGCTCATGTTCAAAGCAGCACAGCGTCAGAGCAGAGCTAAGTGTAGCTTATGGATTCCGACTAAGGAAACAAAGAATAATAATATCACAGTCTCTGCGAGCCAAAATTTTACATTAAAAAATCATGAAATGAAAATCACTTATTGTCACAAGTAGGCTTCAAATGAAGTTACTGTGAAAAGCCCCTCGTTACTGTGAAAAGCCTCATGAGGGCCACCTCAGAATTTAAAAGTGTAAAAGGAGAGCATGAAACACAATATATTGGCCAGGGATCAACAAGGATATTCAAAGGATGGTAGAGGAATGCATGATATGTCAATAATTCCAACACAGACCAATGAACGAACCAATGCAGATGGGCGACATGGTGACACCTCCTTGGACGAAA
Organism: Scyliorhinus torazame; assembly: GCF_047496885.1. NCBI lineage: Eukaryota > Metazoa > Chordata > Chondrichthyes > Carcharhiniformes > Scyliorhinidae > Scyliorhinus > Scyliorhinus torazame. The sequence continues at coordinate 341,705,586 of NC_092709.1, read as the reverse complement.
GTAGGGATAGACTTGTTTTATCTCGAAGGGAAAGAGCATTTACTGGTCGTAAATTACTTTTCCAATTTTCCTGAAGGGGCAGAGTTATCCAGCTTGTCATCACGCATACCAAAGCTTTCTTTGCTCATCATGGCATTCCACAGGTTGTCATAAGTGACAATGGCCCATGGTTTAGGTGTCAGGAACGGAGGGAATTTGCGCCGAAATACGACTTAAAGTATGTCACATCCAGTCCTTTACATCCACAGTCAAATGGAAAAGCAGAGAAAGGTGTGCAAATAGCAAAACAATTACAGCCAGGATGATCCATATTTGGCATGGCTCAGTTACCGAGCATCACCTTTGAACAACGGTTCGTCACCATCACAACCACCGATGAACAGGAAGATAAGAACAGCGTTGCCATGTCTTTCAAATCAACAAGCAAGTCACAAAATAAAACATCAACTGCAGTCTCAAAAGAGGAAGCAGAAAAGATACCAGGACAGGTCAGCCAGGTCTCTACAACTTATACAACACAAATGATATCGTAAGGGTGGATCAAAGTGTGCAAAAGTGATGCAGAAGATAGATTCGAGATCCTACACAGGCATCACAGAGCAAGGACGAGTACTCAGGAGGAACAGAAGAGCTTTGTTAAATATTCAGCAATCTGTTACTTCACTGTCAGCAGATGATGTGTGTGAAAACTTCCGTCTACCTGAAGATGCACAGAGTAATGCAGTTCCAACATGATTTGTTATGCTCTCGGTGTAGCGTAAGCGGCTTCCTTGTGGTGCACTTGACAAAGGAAGGTTCAGACGTGGAGATAACTTCAACACGTTTATTAAACTATTTACACGTCTATTATTCGGGTTCGACACTACTGCTAATCCTACTATAGCTACCCAGACTGACTAACCAGTTGCTGCAATCCACGTGGTGGGAGTGATATTGAATCAACCCTGTGTCTCTACTCACTGACTGTCTCCACTGGAAAGAGGCAGATCATGTGTGTGGTGTCCTTTATATATGGCTTGGTATAATGCCCTCCTGTGGTCGTGTCACATCTTGTGTGTATCGTGAATGTCCATTGGTCGTGTCCTATCTAGCTGATCTAATTTGCGAGTGTGTGTATGTGATGTCTCTGGTGCTCCCTCTAGTGTCTAGCTAGCCTACATGTATTTACATTAACCCCCCGTGTACCCACAGTGATGCACATCACCACACAACAGAGGCATCTTCAGAGCCATCAGAATGTGAAGCAGATCAACAAAAGCTTAGGAGGTCAACGAGACTTTGAAAGAAGCCTGACAGACTGAATCTGTAGTGGACACTGTAATTGTAAATAATCTGAATTGTTATGCTAGCATATATTTGGTTGAAATGATGTATATTATATTTTTGTTAAAATCTAAAGGAAAGGCGATGTAATTATATGCATAAGCAATTCTGTATGTTCATATATTAGACCTCCAACCAGCAGGTGATAGTAGAACTACACCACGTGACACTGCAACCTCGGGGAGTCTGGGTGAGGAGTCGGTATGGATAGTTGTGTTTTGCATTAGCTCTCGTACTCTAGTTGTTATCAGTTTACAGTTCGTTAGTAGTATTAGTATTGTTATCTACCTACGTTATTGTAATTTAATAAATCTTAACTAGTCACAAACTAGACGTTCTTTGGTGCACGGACTCAATCATTGCAACGCACTAGAACGTAACAACTCCCACAACCCTGGAGATGGCCTCAAAGAAGCTTGCCCAGTACCCGATAAGTCTAGGTCATGCCCAGAACATGTGGGTGTGGATGGCCTGGTCTCCTTGGCTCCATTTGCATTTGTCCCCCACCTCTGAAAGAAGCCACTCATTCGTGTTCTGGTGAGGTAGCCTCTGTCCACCATCTTTAGCTGTATTAGGCGCAGCCCTGAGCATGGGGAGGGGAAGTTCGCCCTGTGCAGTGCTTTTATTCAGAGTCCTCCCCCTATTTCTATGCCGAGCTCCTCTTCCGACTCCATGAGTTCACCCAGCTACTCTATCATCCGTGTACATGTCCCTAACCATCAAGAGTCCCCTCGTCCTGTCACCTTTTTGAAGAGGTGACAAAGAAAATTGATGAGGGAAGGGCTGTGGATGCAGTTTCTATGGACTTTAGTAAGGCGTTTGACAAGGTCCCACGTGGCAAATCACATGGGATTCGGGGTGGGCTGGCGAGATGAATACATAACTGGCTTGGTTAAGAAGACAGAGAGTGGCGGTGGAAGGGTGTTTTTCTGAGTGGAGATCTGTAGCTAGTGGTGTTTCACAGGGATCAGTGCTGGGACCTCTGTTGTTTGTAGTATATATAAATGATCAGGAGGAAAATGTGGGTAGTCAGATTAGTAAGTTTGCGGATGACACGAAGATTGGCAGAGTTGCTGATAGTGCCGAGGATTGTCAGAGGATGCAACAGGATATAGATAGTTTGGAGAATTGGGCACAGAAATGGCTGATGGAGTTTAATCCCGACAATTGCGATGTGATGCATTTTGGAGGATCAAATCTAGGTGTGAATTATACTGTAAATGGAAGAACCCTTAGGAACATTAACATGCAGCGGGATCTGGGCGTGCAGGTCCACAGTTCTCTAAAAGTTGCAACACAGGTGGCCAAGGTGATTGAGAAGGCATACGGCATGACGGCATGGTCCGTGACCATCCTTGTCGCTGTAAATGCTGTCCTCTTTCTGAGCAGCATGGCCACCCCCATTGCCCTCCTCCCGTAGCACGATTGGTAAGTCTGTCGCACCCAGCTCTTTCTTACCTGCAGTCGGTCCTTCTTCCTCAGATGAGTCTCCTGGAGGAAGACTATGCCGTCTCTCAGACTTTTCACCGTGCCATTAATTCCCTTGATGTCCCAGGTTACTATTCTGATGGGGTCAAACACACTTGCCTTGTGGATTTGCCCCTGAACACTGGGGTTTCCTTTTGTCCAGGGGCCAACCAAGATGGCCACCATCATTGTGTACGCCGTGTGGATGCGCCCCTGCACTCTGGGGTTTCCCTTTGTTTGGGGGCATTCTAAGGTGGCTGTTTGCGGTGCCATTGTTTCCATTGTCATCATGTGCAATCCGGGAGCGATCTTTGTCTTCCTCCATGTGTTGCGTTTCACCCCTCTTTCCCTCTCCGCACCCCTCTCTATATCTTACCGCTCTCGCCCCTCCTTCCTGAGACTAATAGTCAGACCGACGACGAAGTAGATCTCTCCTGCACAATTCGTCTGTACATTTTTAAACAAGAGTTCAAGTTCACTGCTGGTGTTGCTGCCTTCCCAGCCCATGTTTGCGCACAAAATTGTCTGCTTCTGCCAGTGAGGTTGTTGTACCCTCAATAACGGTGCTGAGAGAGTAAACGGTAAAGAAGGCTTTAATAAGCTAAGAACTAGCCTGGTGCCGAGACGGGTGCTAACTGGGTGCCGCCCACAAGGCAGCCCCTTATATACGACTCCCAGGTGGGCGGAGCCGGAGGCGGAGTCCGCCAGGGATCCAAGCCTGGTCTTAAAGGGGACATCACCTTACATGATAAGGGTACAGTAGTACAGTAACCGTCCATCACATTCACCCCCTGTTTAAAAAAAGTCCGGCGGGGGTGAAGTGCCATCATAAGTCCATTCGTCTCGGCGGCCTGATCGTCCTTATCGACCTCCTCAGCTCGGGTGGTGGTGCGGCGGTCCCGGGCATCTTAGTTGAGGGTACGTCCGGGAGCACGGTGGTCGGAGCCTTGGTCCAGGGTAGGGGATTGGGGTGCAGGGGGAATAGTTGGGGCTGGGGGTAGGGGGGCCGGTGCCGGCGGGGTGTGTAGAGGGGGGGTGCGCTAGCGGGCCCACCAATGTGGAGTGGGTCCAGGAGGGGGGGTGTTGTAGTGGGTGCCGGATCCTGCAGGGGAGCTGCGAGGGAGCTGTAGTGGGGGAACCAGCGGGTGCCAGATCCCGGAGGGAAACTGTATCTTGCCTGCCGTCGGCGTACTCGACGTAGGCGTAACTGGGGTTTGCGTGTAGCAATCGGACCTTCTCGACCAGGGGGTCCGTTTTATGGCTCCTGGTGTGCCTCCGGAGAAGAACAGGTCCCGGAGCCGTCAGCCAAGGTCGAAGCGAGACCCCGGAGGTAGACCTCCTGGGGAAGTCAAACAATCGGTTGTGAGGGGTCTCATTCGTGGCCGTGCAGAGGAGCAACCTAATGGAGTGTAGGGCGTAGGGTAGGACCTCCTGCCAGCGGGTGGTCCGGAGACCTCTTGACCGTAGGGCCAGAAGGACAGCCTTCCAAATTGTCGCGTTGCCCCTCTCCACCTGCCCGTTTTTCCGCGGGTTATAACTGGTCATTCTGCTCGAGGCGATGCCTTTGCTGAGCAGATATTGACGCAGTTCATCGCTCATGAACGATGTACCCCAGTCGCTGTGGATATAAGCGGGTAAACCGAACAGGGTGAAGATGCTGTGCAGTGCCTTTATCACGGTGGCAGAGGTCACGTCGGGGCAGGGAATGGCGAATGGGAAGCGGGAGAACTCAGCGATAACAGCGAGGAAATCGGCATTGCGGTTGGTGAATTGGAGGGGGCCCTTGAAGTCCACGCTTAGTCGCTCAAAGGGCCCCGAGGCCTTCACGAGCCGAGCCTTGTCTGGCCGGTAGAAGTGCGGTTTGCACTCCGCACAGATCTGGCAGGCCCTGGTCATGGCCTTGACCTCCTTGGTTGAGTAAGGTAGGTTGCAGGACTTGACAAAGTGGACGAGCCGGGTAACCCCCGGGTGGCAGAGGTCATTGTGGACAGCCCGCAGGCGATCCTCCTGTGTGTTGGCGCACGTGCCGCGGGGACAGGGCATCTGGGGGTTCATTGAGCTCCCATGGGCGATACTTGATATCGTACGAGTAGGTGGAGAGTTCGATCCTCCACCTCAAAATTTTATCGTTTTTTATTTTGCCCCGTTGTACGTTATCGAACATAAAGGCATCAACCATTGGTCGGTGACGAGGATGAACCTCCTACCGGCTAGGTAGTGCCTCCAGTGCCGTACAGCCTCCACAATAGCTTTTGCCTCCTCGACTGCAGAGTGCCGAATCGTGAGGGTCCGGAAGAAGAACGCTACTGGTCTGCCTGCCTGGTTGAGGGTAGCAGCCAGGGCGATGTCTGACGCATCGCTCTCTACCTGGAAGGGGATATTTTCGTCCACCGAGCGCACAGCGGCCTCGGTGATATCGGCCTTGATGCGGTTGAAGGCCAATCGAGCCTCCGCCGACGGGGGAAATATCGTGGTCTTTATGAATGGGTGGGCTTTGTCCGCATATTTGGGGACCCACTGGGCATAATAGGAGAAGAGCCCCAAGCACCGTTTGTGGGCCTTGAGGCTGCGGGGGAGAGGGAGTTTCTTTAGGAGGCGCATGTGGTCGGGGTCGGGACCAAGGATCCCTTTTTCCACGACATAGCCGAGGATGGCTAGCCGGGTTGTCTGGAAAACGCATGTTTCCTCGTTATAGGTAAGGTTAAGGGCTCGGGCGGTCTGGAGGAACTTTTCGAGGTTTGCGTCGTGGTCCTGCTGGTCATGGCCGCAGATGGTGACATTGTTCAAGTAAGGGTATGTAGCCTGCAAACCGTACTGGTCCACCATTTGGTCCATTGCCCTTTGGAAGACGGAGACCCCATTTGTGACGCCGAAGGAAACCCTGAGGAAGTGGAAGAGCCGATCGGCTGCTTCGAAGGCAGTATAGGGGCGGTCTTTCGGTCGGATGGGGAGCTGGTGGTAGGCGGATTTGAGATCGACCGTTGAAAATACTCGGTATTGGGCGATCCGATTTACCATTTCCGCGATGCGAGGAAGGGGGTATGTATCGAGCTGCGTGAAGCAGTTTATGGTCTGGCGATAATCCACGACCATCCGTTTCTTATCCCCGGACCGGACTACCACCACTTGTGCTCTCCAGGGGCTGTTGCTAGCCTCGATGACCCCCTCTCCCAGTAAACACCGGACTTCTGACTTGATAAAAGTCATATCTTGGGCACTGTAACGTCGGCTCTTGGTGACGTCGGGCTTACAGTCGGGGGTGAGGTTCGCGAATAGAGAGGGGGATGCGAGTTTCAGTGTCGCAAGGCTGCATACCATGAGGGGGGGGGCAAGGGTCCGCCGAACTTCAGTGTCAGGCTTCGGTGGCTGCACTGGAAATCCAGTCCGAGCAGCAGGGGGGCACAGAGGTGGGGAAGGATATAAAATTTGAAACGGGTGTATTCGGCACCCTGGATCGAGAGATCCGCGATACAGTACCCCTTGATTTGTACCGAGTGGGACCCGGATGCGAGGGCTATGGTTTGGGACGCGGGATGGGTGCGCAAGGAGCAGGGCCTTACCGTTTCTGGATGAATAAAGCTCTCCGTGCTCTCAGAGTCAAAGAGGCATGAAGTGTCGCGCCCGGTGGCTTGGACCTTCATCATCGAGTTCTGCAGATGTTTTGGCTGAGTTTGGTCGAGGGTGATCGCTCCCAATCGCGGGTAGTCCGAGTCCTCAGCCGAGTCGGACTCGTAAAATGGCCACCGCCGTCGGTCGCACGTGTCCGGTCGAGAAGATGGCCGCCGACAAGATGGCCGCTCCCATGATTCGCATGAGGCGGATGACGTGTCAGAAGGGGGCATGTCGGGTCGATGCGCAGCCGCATTGCGAGGCCTGCGGGCCTGTGAGCCTGATTTTCGGGCCTACTGTTCTTTGTGTTTCTGGCTCCTTGGCCTGGCCATGCAGGCCCTCGCAAAATGCCCCTTCTTCCCGCAGTCGCTGCAGATAGCGGAGCGGACTGGGCAGCGTGGGTGTGGATGCTGGCCCTGCCCGCAGAAGTAGCACGGTGTGCCCCCATTCTAAGCGGGTCGCCTCGTGGCGCAGGCCTGTAACGTGGCTGAGTCTGAGGAAGTCCGAGGAGGGCTCGCAGAGTCCGCGTGGTACGTGCCCAAATTATGTCGGGCCACCTCCAGCGAAGAGGCGAGCGTTAGTGTGTCCTGGAGGTCCTTTATCCCGTTTTCGAGTAGCTGCTGCCGGATGTAGGTCGAGCGGATGCCGGACACGAACGCGTCTCTGATGTGCAGGTTCATATGGGTTTCCCCAGTCACATCCTGATGGTCACAGTCCCTGGCAAGTGCGGTGAGTTTTTCAACAAATTCAACAAATTTCAACAAAAGCGATTCGCCCGAGTGCTGCCAGCAGGGAGAGAGCAGGTGCCTTGCATGCACCTCGTTGATGGGTTTGACGAACCGCTTGCGGAGTAACTCGACCGCCTCTTCATAGGTAGTCACTTTTTCGAGCGTGGCGGAAATTCTGTGACTTAGCCGGGCGTGGAGTAGGCGCAGTTTGCGTGGCCCCAGGATGGGAGTCTCTGAGGAGTCCAGGTAGGTCTCAAAACATTGGAGCCAGTATTTAAAAATTTATTTTGCCTCCGGTGTCCGTGCTTCCAGATTCAGCTTCTCTGGTTTTAGGCCTGCATCCATCCTGATGTAGTTTAGCTTATTAAATTGTTGTACCCTCAATAATGATGCTTAGAGAGTAAACGGTAAAGAAGGCTTTAATAAGCTAAGAACTAGCCTGGTGCCGAGACGGATGCCTACTGGGTGCCGCCTGCAAGGCGGCCCCTGATATACGACTCCCAGGTGGGCGGATCCAGAGGCGGAGTCCGCCAGGGTACCAAACCCGGTCTTAAAGGGGACATCACCTTACATGACGATAAGGGTACAGTAATACAGTAACCGTTCATCACAGCGGTGATGTAGATCTCCTTATTCCAGAGGCATGCGTGGCTTCAATTGGAGAACCCATTGACAAGCGGCAGGAGTGGAGAATCCCACCGTGGGCGAACGGCGCGCCGCCGAAATACACACGGCTGGGGCATAGGAGACTCCGGCCTGGTGTGTGGTTTGGCGGGAAACCTGCAGGTGGCAGTGTTCCCACTTATCTGCTGCCATTGTTGCTCTAGGACTAGGTGGCAGAGGTCACGAGTTTGGAAGGTGCTGTTAGAGGGACCTTGGTGAGTTGCCGCAGTGCATCTTATCGATGGTAGGCACGGCTGCTACTAAGCGTTGGCGGTGGCGGAATTGTTTAAGGTGGAGGATGGGGGAACCAATTCAGTGATTACTTTGTCCTGGATGGTGTGGAGCATCCTGAGTGCTGCTGGAGCTGCACTCATCCAGGCAGAGTATACCTGACTTGTTCCTTGACGGTGGACGAGCTTTGGTGAGTTACGTGCTGCAGAAATCCCAGCCTCTGACCTGCCCTTATAGCCGCAGTATTTATGATGAAGAATATTTGGTAAATTCATGCTGAATTCTAAGATACTGTTGAAAGTATTCACCCTAAACCGGTCCCCCACCTCCACTGGGGGCTGGTTTAGCTCAATGGGCTAGATAGCTGGTTTGTTGATGCAAGGACAAGGCCAGCAGCATTGTCTGTGCGGAGTCTGCACGTCCTCCCCGTGTCTGCGTGGGTTTTTCCGGGTGCTCCGGTTTCCTCCCACAGTCCAAAGACGTGCAGGTTAGGTGGATTGGCCATGATAAATTGTCCTTTGTGTTCAAAAGGTTAGGTGGGATTACTGGGTTACGGGGATCGGTGGAGGTTTAAGTAGGGTACTCTTTCCAAGGGCCGGTGCAGACTCGATGGGCCGAATGGCCTCCTTCTGAACTGTAAATCTAGAATCTATAAGCACAGGTTCAATTCCCATACCATCTGAGAATTCTAAATTCTCCCTCTGTGTACCCGAACAGGTGCCAGAATGTGGCGACTAGGGGCTTTCACAGTAACTTCATTGCAGTGTTAATGTAAGCCTACTTGTGACACTAATAAATATTATTATTATTATGATATATAAAGTCTGTAACTTTAGACCAAACCTTTTGTTTATCCTTACGGATATGGTGTTACGTGGCTCAAGTTGCTGGGGGCGGTTCTGTGTGATTTATTTTTCCCACCGCCCCCAGCAGAGGGCAGTGTGACCACAGCCAAACCCTCGGCTGAGATCAGCCATTTTTCTGGATAAACAGCGAGAGGAGACGGTGCCCAGACACCGAGCAAAGCCCTCCAGCTGGGTCTGCACAAGATTCTGTACATACGGAGCGTCGCTTATTGCCCGCCCCTTCCCGGATCCCACCCTTTGTGTTCCCGACCTTCTGGAGGCCCAGGCCCGAAACACTGAGGGCAGGAGGCCCTGGAGGGACTGGAGACGTGGGTGCATATTAAACACAAATAAAACAAGCTTTAAATCCCAGTGATGTCATCAGTTAAGAATCTGGGAAAGGCTGGCTGCGCAGCAGGGCCACAGAGTTGTGTGAATTCAGATAGAAACTGGAGGTTAGCTGACAGATCTCCCCCCTCTCCCTCTCACTCTCCCCCTGCCCTGGGAACAGGCCCAAAGACAGACGCCTCAGCAAACCTCTCCTCTGCTAATGGGGCTGTCACTTTGTGCCCAAGCCTCGTTGACGGCCAGGAGCTCGTTTCCAGGGGTGCGGTTGCCATGGTAACTTCCCATGTTCGTCGCCCTACTTAAGGAAGAGATTGTTCAGGCCTTGTTAAGGATACAAAGCAGGTTCCCCAGGATAATGCCAGGGTTTAAAGCGTTAATACTCGAAGACACATCATTGTATAAGAGATTAAAGAGTGAAAATGATCAAGGGAAGGAAGGCAAATAAAGAGGAATGATTTCCTCTGAGTACAGAACAAAGAGTAATAAACGTAAAGTAGAACAAGGACATTCAGGGATGATGCCGGGAAGCATTTCTTTGCACAAAGGGCAATGGAAATAATAATAAAAGTAGCTTATTGTCACAAATAGGCTTCAATGAAGTTACTATGAAAAGCCCCTAGTCGCCACATTCCGGCGCCTGTTCGGGGAGGCTGGTACGGGAAGTGAACCCGCACTGCTGGCCTTGTTCTGCATTACAAGCCAGTTGTTTAGCCCACTGTGCTAAACCAGCCCCTGGTTTGCAACTCTCTCCATCAAATCTCCTCAGGCTAGCGGCATAGGAACATAAGTAGGAAATTCGGCCCATCGAGCCTGCTCCGCTGCTCAATACGATCATGACTGATCATCCACATTAATACCTTTCCCCCACCCTGAATTGTTATGTTGTAGGTGTAACGTAAGTGGTGCACAAAGGAATGTTCAGACGTGGAGATAACTTCAACACGTTTATTAAACTATTTACACGTCTATTACTCGGGTTCGACACAACTGCTAATCCAATAGCTACCCAGACTGACTAACTAGCTGCTGCAATCCACGTGGTGGGTGTAATATTGAATCAACCCTGTGTCTCTACTCACTGACTTTCTCCACTGGAAAGAGGCAGATCATGTGTGTGGTGTCCTTTATATATGGGTTGGTGTAATGCCCCCCTGTGGTCGTGTCATCTCCGTGTGTATCGTAAATGTCCATTGGTCGCGTCCTATCTAACTGATCTATTGGTTGAGTGTGTGTGTGTGTGATGTCTTTGGTGCTCCCTCTAGTGTCTAGCTACCCTACATGCATTTACATTGATGCACATCACCACATTCCCCCCTTTTTTATATGTTCATATTTTCTGCACACTTTAAGAAAATTGAACAAAGAACAGGTTGATAAGGTAAGGTATAGACAAGTCATGGGAACAGTGGTTAAACAATAAGTCCAAATCATTTGTGTGAGTCCATAAACCATCAATCATCATGGTCAAATGCCTCTCTTGGTTATGAACACCATCAACGTCCGTCTGTCACAGGAACCAAGAAGTGGTCAAATCACTTCGCTGTCTGATTTGGAGTCCCTTTCTTTTTTCGATGTTTGTGGTGGTGCTGTCGGATGGCATCTTGTAGCTGATAAGGTGTTGGCGTTGAAGAGGTACCATCAACAGTATCATTCAAGGTCATGGATGTGCCATATGTTGAAGTTGGATAAGACTGTACATACTGGTTCTGGCCACGTGCTGTGCTGGAAGGGTGATCCTGCTGAGAACCGTTGAAGATGGTCGAATTGGAAACAGAATTGCTGCTCGCATAAATACCTGGTGATGATGTGAAACTAGAACCTTGCATCTGATAGGAATATGCCGTCTGGCCAGGCTGGGGTGCAGCAAATCCTGGGCTGCAACTAAGGCATCCAGTCTGTAGTGCAGAATGCGCTTGCGGTAGTCCTCCTTCGGTCTTGATTCCAATAGTGGGCAATCCGTAGTGCTGGCCTGTTTGAGAATATACTGCATAGACTGCAGGCTGCTGCATGCCTGAATACTGGGTTTGTCCAGCATGAGCTGTCATTGGCTGCACTGCTGGTGTGGAAAAAAATGTGTGGATATACCTGTGGTGAATATTGGTGTATTCCTCTTGGACTGTAGCCACTGCTTGTTATTACTGACCCAGTGTAATTGTTAAGTGATCCATCTCCTGTCGTTGTGGCATCTGCTGTCACCCTGAGCATGCCATCACTGAGGTTGCGGCACTCCCTGTCTGGAGTAAAGTCCGACTTATGTGAATCAGAGTCGGCGTTTGGTTGCTCCCCATCTGGAGTCTGGTCTGTTTTAACTGAGACAGTGTTGGTTTGTTGATGCTCCCCGTCCGGAGTCTTAGCAGGTTCACTGGAGTCAGCTGAGATTTCTTGAAACTGCACGTCTGGAGTAGGAACATGCAGGAATGCATTGACTTGTGGAGAGGTTCGAGCGAATGAGGGTGGAAGTATCGTGGTGTCACCGGAGTCACCAGTGGTCTCGCAGTGATCGTCGAGTGCCTCTGTACACACTAGCTGAGGTCTGTCACTTTACACATCTTGCATGGGAAGTGGGATGCTGTCGTCACTCGTCTCACATACCATGGGTAGACCTTCAGTAGCTGCTTGTTGTTCACTTGGGTTGGGTAAATTGTCAGAGTCTTCATCTGATGGTGCAAACAATGTGGGTGGACTGTCATTGTCTTACTGTTGTCCTTCATTTGGGGTTGGACTGTCATCGTCGCTTTGTTCTTCACTGATCGCTGTTCCATTACTGATGGCCGTTTTCATGATTGCGTATGTGCGGCATCTTGCGCTTGCGCAAACGGACCTTCCCGTTCTGCGCGGTTCTCGCACAACTGCGCAAGTGCAGTCCCTTTAGAAAGATGGCCGCCGACCAAAATCGTTCTCTGTTCTGGGATTCGGCCTCGAGGTGAGTACTGGCGCTTCTCTTACCTTTTCTTGCTGGTTGGAGTGTGTTTTCCTCACAGTATTTTCCGAATTTGTCCAGGACTGCCTGGAAGTCGCTCCTGTTTTGCCCCTTGGAGAACTTGAATTTCTTAAAGATTTCTTCTGATCTGGCACCGGCGATGGTGAGCAGAAGCTCTGTTTTTTCAGCATCGTCTTCTAGTTCGGCTGCCACCAGGAAGATTTCAAACTTTTGCCGGAATGCCCGCCAGTTTTCGCGGAGATCGCCGTGGCACTGGAGCTGCTGCGGAACCCGGATCTCGAACATCTTGCCTGGGTATCGTTGCTGGTTGGCACTGTACGCTGAGGTATAGCTATCTGGAGTGAAACAGTTCAGTCCTGGTACCATGATTTTTTATGTTGTAGGTGTAACATAAGCGGTTTCCTTGTGGTGCACTTGACAAAGCAATGTTCAGACGTGGAGATAACTTCAACACGTTTATTAAACTATTTACACTTCTATTACTCGGGTTCGACACAACTGCTAATCCTACTATAGCTACCCAGACTGACTAACCAGTTGCTGCAATCCACGTGGTGGGTGTAATATTGAATCAACACTGTGTCTCTACTCACTGACTGGAAAGAGGCAGATCATGTGTGTGGTGTCCTTTATATATGGATTGGTGTAATGCCCCCCTGTGGTCTTGTCACCTCCTTGTGTATCATGAATGTCCATTGGTTGCGCCTATCTAGCTGATCTATTGGTTGAGTGTGTGTGTGTGTGTGTGTGTGTGTGTGTGTGATGTCTTTGGTGTTCCCTCTAGTGTCTAGCTAGCCTACATGCATTTACATTGATGCACATCACCACACACCCCACATTATCCCAATAAAGATCGAGGTAAAGTCGCCTTCTTCCCAGACGACCATAGGCTGCTTTCCCCTTCATAAGCTGACTGGTGGTGATTTAACCAGCACGGTAGCATTGTGGATAGCACAATTGCTTCATAGCTCCAGGGTCCCAGGTCCCAGGTTCGATTCCGGCTTGGGTCACTGTCTGTGCGGAGTCTGCACATCCTCCCCGTGTGTGCGTGGGTTTCCTCCGGGTGCTCCGGTTTCCTCCCACAGTCCAAAGATGTGCAGGTTAGGTGGATTGGACATGCTAAATTGCCCATAGTGTCCAAAATTGCCCTTAGTGTTGGGTGGGGTTACTGGGTTACGGGGATAGGGTGGAGGTGTTGACCTTGGGTAGGGTGCTCTTTCCAAGAGCCGGTGCAGACTCGATGGGCCGAATGGCCTCCTTCTGCACTGCAAATTCTATGATAAATTCTATGATAATCTATGATAACCTGAGGATCACCGCACCTCAGGCAAGGTTGAGAGGATGGAGCTTTAATGAATAACCTCAGCCGGTGTGGGAGTTGTACCCCGGCTGCTGGCCTTTATCTGCATCACAAACCAGCTGTCTAGCCAAGTGGGCAGAACCGGCCCCAATATAATTTGATCGAGCCACGCACCATCCTGACTTGGGCATATATCGCCGTTCCTCACTCATGCTGGGTCAAAATCCTGGATCTCCCTTCCCAAACAGCACTGTGGGTGCATCTACACCACAGGGACTGCAGCGGTTCAAAAAGGTAGCTCATCGCAGCACAGTAGCATAGTGGTTAGCACTGTTGCTTCACAACTCCAGGGTCCCAGGTTCGATTCCCGGCTTGGGTCACTGACTGTGCGGAGTCTGCACGTTCTCCCCGTGTGTGCGTGGGTTTCCTCCGGGTGCTCCGGTTTCTTCCCACAGTCCAAAGATGTGCGGGTTAGGTGGATTGGCCTTGCTAAATTGCCCCTTAGTGTCCAAAAAGGTGTGGTTGGGTTACTGGGTTTTGGGGATAAGGTGGAGGTGTGGGCTTAAGTAGGGTGCTCTTTCCAAGGGCCGGTGCGGACCCGATGGGCTAAATGGCCTCCTTCTGCACTGTAAATTCGATGCTCCTTGATGCATGATCGATTGCACAAAGACTAAAGTTGGGTACAACTGTGGCTTTATTACAGTCAGATGCAAGGCCTCCTGCTGCAGCTGGCGAAATGGCAGGGGACTGGAGGTCATGCATATTTATACAGTTCTCCGTGGGCGGAGGCAGCCGGCAGGAGCTACCGGCGAACCTGGAGTGCAGGTCCTACCTTACATCTCCTATTACAGTGGTTCACCACACTCCTATGATTCTCTGGGGCACTTAGGGATGCCCAATAACCAGACAGCAAGCCCACATCCCATAACTGAATAGAAAAAAGAACAAAGAAATGTACAGCACAGGAACAGGCCCTTCGGCCCTCCAAGTCCGTGCCGACCATTCTACCCGTCTAAACTAAAATCCTCTACACTTCCTGGGTTCGTATTCCTCTGTTCCTATCCTATTCATGTATTTGTCAAGATGCCCCTTAAATGTCACTATCGTCCCTGCTTCCACCACCTCCTCTGGGAGCGAGTTCCAGGCACCCACTACCCTCTGCGTAAAAAACTTGCCTCGTACATCTACTCTAAACCTTGCCCCTCGCACCTTAAACCTATGCCCCCTAGTAATTGACCCCTCTACCCTGGGAAAAAGTCTCTGACTATCCACTCTGTCTATGCCCCTCATAATTTTGTATACCTCTATCAGGTTGCCCCTCAACTTCCTTCGTTCCAGTGAGAACAAACCGAGTTTATTCAACCGCTCTTCATAGCTAATGCCCTCCATACCAGTCAACATCCTGGTAAATCTCTTCTGCGCCATCTCTAAATTCACCACATCCTTCTGGTAGTGTGGCGACCAGAATTGAACACTATACTCCAAGTGTAAAGTCTAAAACATTTTAAAAATTGAAAATTCCAGGAGAGATTTGCAAGCATTTATGAAGTAAGGATGTGAAGCGTTATGGAACCAAGGCAACTAAATGAAGTTAAGAGGCTGTTTGGCTGTGAGCTGATTGAATGGTAGAGAAGATCGCGAAGCTGAGTGTCTTTCTTCTCTTTCTAATACACTGCAAGCATCAGGCTACCTTTTTTTTGCTCAAATGACATTCGGAGGTAAGAGTGTCGAACAGACATGTTGAGCCCGAATTAATGGCCGCGCTGAGCTTGAGCGAGAGTGCAACACAGCCGTTAGATCGCGAGAGTGGCCAAAATTGAGAACTACGCCGGGCGCCGATCAGTTTACGATCTAGCTGGCCCTGCTTCCGTTGGCAAAATCATATCCCGCTGAGGCGGGGCGAGAAACAGATAATCACCACTTAAAGCCAATCACCATACAATTGGCAGGAGCGACCCCCTATCTAATGGCGTCTTGGGATCTAACCGCCTCCCCAGCAAGCGGTCACGCGGTCGCCGGTTAGTGCTCCTTTGTAAATCGTGAGGCTGGCAAAATGGCTGCCGTGAGGACCCGAGGAGGTGAGGACCTATCCGCACTCCCAGGCAATCAGACTGGGGGGTGGGGGGGGGGGATTTCCCCTGGGCTGGCGGGGGAGGGGGTATCTCAGTGCCCACGGGTTTGCAATGCAAGCATTTATGAAGTAAGGATGTGAAGCGTTATGGAACCAAGGCAACTAAATGAAGTTAGTTCATGTGTACCCGTTACAGGGGCAATCCCAGCCCCTGCCTGTCTGCCGCACCGACCACCCATCGTCGCGGCTTCTGGCTGTGCGGCTGAAGGCTATTGCTAATTGAGAATTGGTCATCGTAGTTATGGGAGCGCTTCACACCTCCCAAGTGGATCCCTGTGGTTGGGTGGACCGTGTGGGAGTTATTGCCCAGCATCCCAATCGGACCGCGAGGCCTGGACTCTGTGCCCGAACACTGCAGGAAGCAACACCATGGACGCAGCGGCCAACTCGAACACCCAGGGGCTGGACCCCAGCACCGGGGAAATCTCACTGACCAGAGTGTGTGCATCAGGGAGGGGGCTACACCCGGTCCAGGTAACATTACATGTGGGTGTCTGGAGTAGAGGCTGTGGGGTCCGATGACCAGGAGCCCTTGCTGCGGTCAGGGGTGCATGGGAAAGTCTTGTTTGATAGCCAGGGATTGGTGGGGGGGAGGGGGGGGGGGTGGTAGTGGGGGGGGGGGTAACAATGGGAGACTGGTGGTCCCGGGGAGGAAGACACCGCTGGTTGTCAGTCTCTCACTGTCTCTAGTTCCTTACAGATATTACACGGGATAGACGATATCTTGGACCATGCAGAGGCTCCTCTCGTGATGACGCCTTCAGGCCAGGCTACCTGACGCCAGAGGAGGCGGCGGCAGCAGTGTCGCCAGAGACTCGAGGTGGCGGCCCATGTGCAGGGCCCCGGCCATACCCCGAGGACCCGGCTGCCCATCAGGCCAGGGAGGGACCCAGAGGGGATGGCCGGTGACAGCCCAGGGTGTACAGGTGTTGCTGATCTTTCAAACAGAGGACGGACAGCACTGGGAGCTCCGCCTCATCAAGGGGACAGTGCGGCACATAGAACATACAGTGCAGAAGGAGGCCATTCGGCCCATCGAGTCTGCACCGAACCACTTAAGCCCTCACTTCCACCCTATCCCCATAACCCAATAATGCCTCCTAACCTTTTGGACACTAAGGGCAATTTATCATGGCCAATCCACCTAACCTGCACATCTTTGGACTGTGGGAGGAAACGGGAGCATCCGGAGGAAACCCACGCACACACGGGGAGAACGTGCAGACTCCACACAGACAGTGACCCAAGCCGGGAATTGAACCTGGGACGCTGGCGCTGTGAAGCCACACTGCTAGCCACTTGTGCTACCGTGCAGCCCCCTGTGCCATGTCCTCACGGATTTCGCACCATGTGGAGGAGGAGGTTACCCCCTCCCAGTGGTTGCCAAGGTCACCGCAGCGCTGAACACCTACGCCTCAGGGTCATCCCAGGGCTTGAGCAGGGACTTGTGCGGCATTTCACAAGCCACAGCTCACAGGTGCATCCGTGAGGCCACAAAAACCATGTTTGCCCAGGCAGCGAACAATATAAACTTTGACATGGACCAAGCCCAGCAAGATGCCTGGGCAGCAGGATTCTCTGCCATCACCGGCGTGCCTCAGGACCAGGTGTTAAGAGATGCCAAGCATGTGGCTTTGCACGCACTGGGCTGTCAGGGAACGCCCTACATCAACAGGTAGTGGTTCTGCTCCCTGAATGTCCAGCTCGTGTCTGACCACCACATGAAGACCATACACGTGTGTGCCCGCTTCCCGGGGAGAGTGCACAACAGCTACATCCTGGGGCAGTCGGTCATTACTTCTAGGACCACCCTAGGATGGCCGATTGGCTCTTGGGGGATAAGGGGTACCCGCTGAGGACCTGGCTAATGATGTCAGTGTGGAGGCCGGAGACCGATGTGGAGACCTGCTACAACGAGGCCCATGCTGTCACTGAGTGGTGCATCGGACTCCTCAAAATGCGGTTCCAATGCCTCGACCGCTCTGGTGGTGCCCTGAAGTACAGAGGGACGCCCATTTTGTGGTCGTCTGCTGTGCCCTCCATAGCCTGGCACAGCAGCATGGCGACGTGGTGGTGGAGGAACATGCGGCCACTTCAGAAGGTGAGGATGAGGCAGCGCGAGACCAGGAGGGGTTGGAGGACCAGCCCGGCGAGGTCCTGGACTACCAGCTGGAGGATGGAGGATAGGCGAGGGTCCAGCGAACCTGGAGGGCCAGGGAGTTCCTCATCCACACCCACTTCACATCGGATGTGAGTTAATCCGACATCTCACCCCCTCCACTCCCCTCCCCCCACCCTCCCCCCCCCCCCTTTCCCCACCCCTTCCCCCCCATCAATTTCCCCCCTCCACCCATGCCCACCGCCCTGTTCCATCCTCCCAGGGTCTGTGTCACGTCACTCCAGGGTGCCGGGACTGTGTTGGCACCGTCAGCGGGTCACTGTTGAGGGCAGGAGGGTGATGGTAACCCGCAGAGAGCTGAGCGCTGGAGCTCCTCAATCTGCCAGTCTGACTCCTGCCTGTCTGCTGAGTGCCCGCTCACACCCATCACCTACTCGTGGTGTGCCGGGGAATGGGGGGAAGGGGAGGAGGGGGGGAGGGATCCAGGACCACCTTCCCCGGGGGGCTGGGGCAGGGATTGGTAGACGGCCCGCCAGAGGCATCGAATTTCGGTGCAATGTTTTTTAATGCTGTACTTATTTGTCCCCAACTGCCCCTGATGGTGCCGCCCCACCTCCCCCCCCCCCCAAAACCCCTCACCCCCTCCTCCCCCTTACCCCCCTACCCGCCCCAGCCCTGTGCCCTCTCAGTGATCCTCGACCTGCTTAGTCTTCAGGTGTGTCCCCAGGACGTACATCAGAAGTGGAGGCAGCCAGCTGCTTACCCCGTCCCATGGCCTTCGATGCCCCTGACGGGCATCCTCTGAGGGCCCTGGGGCCGGAGGGTCCAGGCCCACTTGCCGGCGGCACATGCCCGCCATGCCACCCTGTTCCGGGGGCTGACTGCGAGACGCGGCGTTGTCAGGGGGGTGGTTCTTGTGTGGAGCTGGTGGCTACAAACGCCGCTTCGTCGGTTAGCTCCAAGTTGGGGCGTGGATGCGAGGGGTGATGGGGAGTATGAAGGGATGGGGGATGGGAAGTTGGGGGGGAGGCATGGGTGGCACTGCTGGACATGGGTGGGCCGGGGCACAGTACAGTGCTGGGCGGGGGCGGGGGAAGTGCCAGGGGACCAGACCCAACCCAGCCGTGCGGCCCGGTGGAGGTCGTTGATCTTCTAACTGTGTGCCGGTCCTCCAGGTGACTCCCCGAGCTGACGGCCACTGCCATTTCCTCCCAGGCAGCACTGGCTGCCCTGTGGTTGACCCTTCTAGACCCTCTGGCGAACAGGGCATCCAGCCTGGTCTCGACCAAGTCCAACAACCTGGACAGGTTGGCAACCCGAATCGTGGGGCTGGCTGCGAGGTGTGTGGGATTTGCTCTGCGGGATTGATTTAAGTGCTGCTCCCCCATCATAGCGGGGGGCTCACGAGCACGGTCCCGGCGAGTAAGCCGGTGGGACCATCATTTGCACCGTGAAGTCTGTGGGGCCTCGTTAGGTGGACAATTTACGTTTGATAGCGATGACGGCCTCGCCAGGCCGAGCGTTGGGAAGTACGCGGTAATTCCCGCTCACTACCACATTTAGAAACGTTTCCATTAAAGTGCGCCCATCGTTTCGGGTGAATGTAGTGGAGATGAGGGGTTGTCCGGCCCGCCAGCCTCGTGCTTGTCCGGCCCGTCAGCCTCGTGCTTGTCCGGCCCGCCAGCCTCGGGCTTGTCCGGCCCGCCAGCCTCGGGCTTGTCCGGCCCGCCAGCTTCGTGCTTGTCCGGCCCGCCAGCCTCGGGCTTGTCCGGCCCGCCAGCCTCGGGCTTGTCCGGCCCGCCAGCCTCGGGCTTGTCCGGCCCGCCAGCCTCGTGCTTGTCCGGCCTGCCAGCCTCGGGCTTGTCCGGCCCGCCAGCTTCGTGCTTGTCCGGCCCGCCAGCCTCGGGCTTGTCCGGCCCGCCAGCCTCGTGCTTGTCCGGCCCGCCAGCCTCGTGCTTGTCCGGCCCGTCAGCCTCGTGCTTGTCCAGCCCGCCAGCCTCGTGCTTGTCCGGCCCGTCAGCCTCGGGCTTGTCCGGCCCGCCAGCCTCGTGCTTGTCCGGCCCGCCAGCCTCGTGCTTGTCCGGCCCGTCAGCCTCGGGCTTGTCCGGCCCGCCAGCCTCGTGCTTGTCTAGCCCGTCAGCCTCGGGCTTGTCCGGCCCGCCAACCGCGTGCTTGTCCGGCCCTCCAGCCTCGGGCTTGTCCGGCCCGTCAGCCTCGGGCTTGTCCGGCCCGCCAGCCGCGTGCTTGTCCGGCCCTCCAGCCTCGGGCTTGTCCGGCCCTCCAGCCTCGGGCTTGTCCGGCCCGCCAGCCGCGTGCTTGTCCGGCCCTCCAGCCTCGGGCTTGTCCGGCCCGCCAGCCTCGGGCTTGTCCGGCCCTCCAGCCTCGGGCTTGTCCGGCCCGCCAGCCTCGGGCTTGTCCGGCCCGCCAGCCTCGTGCTTGTCCGGCCTGCCAGCCTCGGGCTTGTCCGGCCCGTCAGCCTCGGGCTTGTCCGGCCCACCAGCCTCGTGCTTGTCCGGCCCGCCAGCCTCGTGCTTGTCCGGCCTGCCAGCCTCGTGCTTGTCCGGCCTGCCAGCCTCGGGCTTGTCCGGCCCGCCAGCCTCGTGCTTGTCCGGCCCGCCAGCTTCGTGCTTGTCCGGCCCGCCAGCCTCGTGCTTGTCCGGCCCGCCAGCTTCGTGCTTGTCCGGCCCGCCAGCCTCGGGCTTGTCCGGCCCGCCAGCCTCGTGCTTGTCCGGCCCGTCAGCCTCGTGCTTGTCCGGCCCGTCAGCCTCGTGCTTGTCCGGCCCGCCAGCCTCGGGCTTGTCCGGCCCGCCAGCCTCGTGCTTGTCCGGACCGTCAGCCTCGTGCTTGTCCGGACCGTCAGCTTCGTGCTTGTCCGGCCCGTCAGCCTCCGGCTTGTCCGGCCCGCCAGCTTCGTGCTTGTCCGGCCCGTCAGCTTCGTGCTTGTCCGGCCCGCCAGCTTCGTGCTTGTCCGGCCCGTCAGCTTCGTGCTTGTCCGGCCCGCCAGCCTCGGGCTTGTCCGGCCTGCCAGCTTCGTGCTTGTCCAGCCCGCCAGCCTCGTGCTTGTCCGGCCGCCAGCCTCGGGCTTGTCCGGCCCGTCAGCCTCGTGCTTGTCCGGCCTGTCAGCCTCGGGCTTGTCCGGCCCGTCAGCTTCGTGCTTATCCGGCCCGTCAGCTTCGTGCTTATCCGGACCGTCAGCTTCGTGCTTGTCCGGACCGTCAGCTTCGTGCTTATCCGGACCGTCAGCTTCGTGCTTGTCCTGCCCGCCAGCCTCGTGCTTGTCCGGCCCGCCAGCCTCGTGCTTGTCCGGCCCGTCAGCCTCGTGCTTGTCCGGCCCGCCAGCCTGAGGCTTGTCCGGCCCGCCAGCCTCGTGCTTGTCCGGCCCGCCAGCCTCGTGCTTGTCCGGCCCGCCAGCCTCGTGCTTGTCCGGCCCGTCAGCCTCGTGCTTGTCCGGCCGCCAGCCTCGTGCTTGTCCGGCCCGCCAGCCTCGTGCTTGTCCGGCCCGCCAGCCTCGTGCTTGTCCGGCCCGCCAGCCTCGTGCTTGTCCGGCCCGCCAGCCTCGGGCTTGTCCTGCCCGCCAGCCCCGTGCTTGTCCGGCCCGTCAGTCTCGTGCTTGTCCGGCCCGTCAGCCTCGTGCTTGTCCGGCCCGCCAGCCTCGGGCTTGTCCTGCCCGCCAGCCTCGGGCTAGTCCGGCCCGCCAGCCTCGGGCTTGTCCGGCCCGTCAGCCTCGGGCATGTCCGGCCCGCCAGCCTCGGGCTTGTCCGGCCCGTCAACCTCGGGCATGTCCGGCCCGCCAGCCTCGGGCTTGTCCAGCCTGCCAGCCTCGGGCTTGTCCGGCCCGTCAGCCTCGGGCTTGTCCGGCCCGCCAGCCTCAGGCTTGTCCGGCCCGTCCGCCTCGGGCTTGTCCGGCCCGCCAGCCTCGTGCTTGTCCGGCCCGCCAGCCTCGTGCTTGTCCGGCCCGTCAGCCTCGTGCTTGTCCAGCCCGCCAGCCTCGTGCTTGTCCGGCCCGTCAGCCTCCGGCTTGTCCGGCCCGCCAGCCTCGTGCTTGTCCGGCCCGCCAGCCTCGTGCTTGTCCGGCCCGTCAGCCTCGGGCTTGTCCGGCCCGCCAGCCTCGTGCTTGTCCGGCCCGTCAGCCTCGGGCTTGTCCGGCCCGCCAACCGCGTGCTTGTCCGGCCCTCCAGCCTCGGGCTTGTCCGGCCCGTCAGCCTCGGGCTTGTCCGACCCGCCAGCCGCGTGCTTGTCCGGCCCTCCAGCCTCGGGCTTGTCCGGCCCTCCAGCCTCGGGCTTGTCCGGCCCGCCAGCCGCGTGCTTGTCCGGCCCTCCAGCCTCGGGCTTGTCCGGCCCGCCAGCCTCGTGCTTGTCCGGCCCGCCAGCCTCGGGCTTGTCCGGCCCTCCAGCCTCGGGCTTGTCCGGCCCGCCAGCCTCGGGCTTGTCCGGCCCTCCAGCCTCGGGCTTGTCCGGCCCGTCAGCCTCGGGCTTGTCCGGCCCGCCAGCCGCGTGCTTGTCCGGCCCGCCAGCCTCGGGCTTGTCCGGCCCGCCAGCCTCATGCTTGTCCGGCCCGTCAGCCTCGTGCTTGTCCGGCCCGCCAGCCGCGTGCTTGTCCGGCCCGCCAGCCGCGTGCTTGTCCGGCCCTCCAGCCTCGGGCTTGTCCGGCCCGCCAGCCTCGGGCTTGTCCGGCCCTCCAGCCTCGGGCTCGTCCGGCCCGCCAGCCTCGGGCTCGTCCGGCCCGCCAGCCTCGTGCTTGTCCGGCCTGCCAGCCTCGGGCTTGTCCGGCCCGTCAGCCTCGGGCTTGTCCGGCCCACCAGCCTCGTGCTTGTCCGGCCCGCCAGCCTCGTGCTTGTCCGGCCTGCCAGCCTCGTGCTTGTCCGGCCTGCCAGCTTCGGGCTTGTCCGGCCCGCCAGCCTCGTGCTTGTCCGGCCCGCCAGCTTCGTGCTTGTCCGGCCCGCCAGCCTCGTGCTTGTCCGGCCCGCCAGCTTCGTGCTTGTCCGGCCCGCCAGCCTCGGGCTTGTCCGGCCCGCCAGCCTCGTGCTTGTCCGGCCCGTCAGCCTCGTGCTTGTCCGGCCCGTCAGCCTCGTGCTTGTCCGGCCCGCCAGCCTCGGGCTTGTCCGGCCCGCCAGCCTCGTGCTTGTCCGGACCGTCAGCCTCGTGCTTGTCCGGACCGTCAGCTTCGTGCTTGTCCGGCCCGTCAGCCTCCGGCTTGTCCGGCCCGCCAGCTTCGTGCTTGTCCGGCCCGTCAGCTTCGTGCTTGTCCGGCCCGCCAGCTTCGTGCTTGTCCGGCCCGTCAGCTTCGTGCTTGTCCGGCCCGCCAGCCTCGGGCTTGTCCGGCCCGCCAGCTTCGTGCTTGTCCAGCCCGCCAGCCTCGTGCTTGTCCGGCCGCCAGCCTCGGGCTTGTCCGGCCCGTCAGCCTCGTGCTTGTCCGGCCTGTCAGCCTCGGGCTTGTCCGGCCCGTCAGCTTCGTGCTAATCCGGCCCGTCAGCTTCGTGCTTATCCGGACCGTCAGCTTCGTGCTTGTCCGGACCGTCAGCTTCGTGCTTATCCGGACCGTCAGCTTCGTGCTTGTCCTGCCCGCCAGCCTCGTGCTTGTCCGGCCCGCCAGCCTCGTGCTTGTCGGGCCCGTCAGCCTCGTGCTTGTCCGGCCCGCCAGCCTGAGGCTTGTCCGGCCCGCCAGCCTCGTGCTTGTCCGGCCCGCCAGCCTCGTGCTTGTCCGGCCCGCCAGCCTCGTGCTTGTCCGGCCCGTCAGCCTCGTGCTTGTCCGGCCGCCAGCCTCGTGCTTGTCCGGCCCGCCAGCCTCGTGCTTGTCCGGCCCGCCAGCCTCGTGCTTGTCCGGCCCGCCAGCCTCGTGCTTGTCCGGCCCGCCAGCCTCGGGCTTGTCCTGCCCGCCAGCCCCGTGCTTGTCCGGCCCGTCAGTCTCGTGCTTGTCCGGCCCGTCAGCCTCGTGCTTGTCCGGCCCGCCAGCCTCGGGCTTGTCCTGCCCGCCAGCCTCGGGCTTCTCCGGCCTGCCAGCCTCGTGCTTGTCCGGCCCGCCAGCCTCGTGCTTCTCCGGCCCGTCAGCCTCGTGCTTGTCCGGCCCGCCAGCCTCGTGCTTCTCCGGCCTGCCAGCCTCGTGCTTGTCCGGCCCGCCAGCCTCGTGCTTGTCCGGCCCGCCAGCCTTGTGCTTGTCCGGCCCGTCAGCTTCGTGCTTGTCCGGCCCGCCAGCCTCGGGCTTATCCGGCCCGTCAGCCTCGGGCTTGTCCGGCCCGCCAGCCTCGGGCTTGTCCGGCCCGTCAGCCTCTGGCATGTCCGGCCCGCCAGCCTCGGGCTTGTCCGGCCCGTCAACCTCGGGCATGTCCGGCCCGCCAGCCTCGGGCTTGTCCTGCCTGCCAGCCTCGGGCTTGTCCGGCCCGTCAGCCTCGGGCTTGTCCGGCCCGCCAGCCTCAGGCTTGTCCGGCCCGTCCGCCTCGTGCTTGTCCGGCCCGTCAGCTTCGTGCTTGTCCGGCGCGCCAGCCGCGTGCTTGTCCGGCCCACCAGCCTCGTGCTTGTCCGGCCCGCCAGCCTCGTGCTTGTCCGGCCCGCCAGCCTCGTGCTTGTCCGGCCCGCCAGCCTCGTGCTTCTCCGGCCCGTCAGCTTCGTGCTTGTCCGGCCCGTCAGCTTCGTGCTTCTCCGGCCCGCCAGCCTCGTGCTTGTCCGGCCCGCCAGCCTCGTGCTTGTCCGGCCCGCCAGCCTCGTGCTTGTCCGGCCCGCCAGCCTCGTGCTTGTCCGGCCCGTCAGCTTCGTGCTTGTCCGGCCCGTCAGCTTCGTGCTTCTCCGGCCCGTCAGCTTCGTGCTTGACCGGCCCGCCAGCCTCGTGCTTCTCCGGCCCGCCAGCCTCGTGCTTGTCCGGCCCGCCAGCCTCGTGCTTGTCCGGCCCGTCAGCCTCGTGCTTGTCCGGCCCGCCAGCCTCGTGCTTGTCCGGCCCGTCAGCCTCGTGCTTGTCCGGCCCGTCAGCCTCGTGCTTGTCCGGTCCGCCAGCCTCGTGCTTGTCCGGCCCGCCAGCCTCGTGCTTGTCCGGCCCGTCAGCCTCGTGCTTGTCCGGCCCGTCAGCCTCGTGCTTGTCCGGCCCGCCAGCCTCAGGCTTGTCCGGCCCGTCCGCCTCGTGCTTGTCCGGCCCGTCAGCTTCGTGCTTGTCCGGCCCGCCAGCCGCGTGCTTGTCCGGCCCACCAGCCTCGTGCTTGTCCGGCCCGCCAGCCTCGTGCTTGTCCGGCCCGCCAGCCTCGTGCTTGTCCGGCCCGCCAGCCTCGTGCTTCTCCGGCCCGTCAGCTTCGTGCTTGTCCGGCCCGTCAGCTTCGTGCTTGTCCGGCCCGCCAGCCTCGTGCTTGTCCGGCCCGCCAGCCTCGTGCTTGTCCGGCCCGCCAGCCTCGTGCTTGTCCGGCCCGTCAGCTTCGTGCTTGTCCGGCCCGTCAGCTTCGTGCTTCTCCGGCCCGTCAGCTTCGTGCTTGACCGGCCCGCCAGCCTCGTGCTTCTCCGGCCCGCCAGCCTCGTGCTTGTCCGGCCCGCCAGCCTCGTGCTTGTCCGGCCCGTCAGCCTCGTGCTTGTCCGGCCCGTCAGCCTCGTGCTTGTCCGGCCCGCCAGCCTCGTGCTTGTCCGGCCCGTCAGCCTCGTGCTTGTCCGGCCCGTCAGCCTCGTGCTTGTCCGGCCCGCCAGCCTCGGGCTTGTCCGGCCCGCCAGCCTCGGGCTTGTCCGGCCTTCCAGCCTCGGGCTTGTCCGGCCCGCCAGCCTCGGGCTTGTCCGGCCCGCCAGCCTCGTGCTTGTCCGGCCCGCCAGCCTCGGGCTTGTCCGGCCCTCCAGCCTCGGGCTTGTCCGGCCCGCCAGCCTCGGGCTTGTCCGGCCCTCCAGCCTCGGGCTTGTCCGGCCCGCCAGCCTCATGCTTGTCCGGCCCGTCAGCCTCGTGCTTGTCCGGCCCGCCAGCCGCGTGCCTGTCCGGCCCGCCAGCCGCGTGCTTGTCCGGCCCTCCACCCTCGGGCTTGTCCGGCCCGCCAGCCTCGGGCTTGTTCGGCCCTCCAGCCTCGGGCTTGTCCGGCCCGCCAGCCTCGGGCTTGTCCGGCCCGCCAGCCTCGTGCTTGTCCGGCCTGCCAGCCTCGGGCTTGTCCGGCCCGCCAGCCTCGTGCTTGTCCGGCCCGCCAGCGTCGTGCTTGTCCGGCCTGCCAGCCTCGTGCTTGTCCGGCCTGCCAGCCTCGGGCTTGTCCGGCCCGCCAGCCTCGTGCTTGTCCGGCCCGCCAGCTTCGTGCTTGTCCAGCCCGCCAGCCTCGGGCTTGTCCGGCCCGCCAGCTTCGTGCTTGTCCGGCCCGCCAGCCTCGGGCTTGTCCGGCCCGCCAGCCTCGTGCTTGTCCGGCCCGTCAGCCTCGTGCTTGTCCGGCCCGTCAGCCTCAGGCTTGTCCGGCCCGTCAGCCTCGTGCTTGTCCGGCCCGTCAGCCTCGTGCTTGTCCGGCCCGCCAGCCTCGTGCTTGTCCGGCCCGTCAGCCTCGTGATTGTCCGGCCCGCCAGCCTCGGGCTTGTCCGGCCCGCCAGCCTCGTGCTTGTCCGGCCCGCCAGCCTCGTGCTTGTCCGGCCCGCCAGCCTCGTGCTTGTCCGGCCCGCCAGCCTCCGGCTTGTCCGGCCCGCCAGCTTCGTGCTTGTCCGGCCCGTCAGCCCCGTGCTTGTCCGGCCCGCCAGCTTCGTGCTTGTCCGGCCCGTCAGCCTCGTGCTTGTCCGGCCGCCAGCCTCGGGCTTGTCCGGCCCGCCAGCTTCGTGCTTGTCCGGCCCGCCAGCTTCGTGCTTGTCCGGCCCGCCAGCCTCGTGCTTGTCCGGCCCGCCAGCCTCGTGCTTGTCCGGACCGTCAGCTTCGTGCTTGTCCGGCCCTCCAGCCTCGTGCTTGTCCGGCCCGCCAGCCTCGTGCTTGTCCGGACCGTCAGCTTCGTGCTTGTCCGGCCCTCCAGCCTCGTGCTTGTCCGGCCCGCCAGCCTCGTGCTTGTCCGGACCGTCAGCTTCGTGCTTGTCCGGCCCTCCAGCCTCGTGCTTGTCCGGCCCGCCAGCCTCGTGCTTGTCCGGGCCGTCAGCTTCGTGCTTGTCCGGCCCGTCAGCCTCGTGCTTGTCCGGCCCGCCAGCCTCGTGCTTGTCCGGCCCGCCAGCCTCGTGCTTGTCCGGCCCGCCAGCCTCGTGCTTGTCCGGCCCGCCAGCCTCGTGCTTGTCCGGCCCGTCAGCCTCGTGCTTGTCCGGCCCGTCAGCCTCGTGCTTGTCCGGCCCTCCAGCCTCGTGCTTGTCCGGCCCGTCAGCCTCGTGCTTGTCCGGCCCGTCAGCCTCGTGCTTGTCCGGACCGTCAGCTTCGTCCTTGTCCGGCCCGTCAGCCTCCGGCTTGTCCGGCCCGCCAGCTTCGTGCTTGTCCGGCCCGTCAGCTTCGTGCTTGTCCGGCCCGCCAGCTTCGTGCTTGTCCGGCCCGTCAGCTTCGTGCTTGTCCGGCCCGCCAGCCTCGGGCTTGTCCGGCCCGCCAGCTTCGTGCTTGTCCGGCCCGTCAGCCTCGTGCTTGTCCGGCCCGCCAGCCTCGTGCTTGTCCGGCCTGTCAGCTTCGTGCTTGTCCGGCCCGTCAGCCTCGGGCTTGTCTTGCCCGTCAGCCTCGTGCTTGTCCGGCCTGTCAGCCTCGTGCTTGTCCGGCCCGTCAGCTTCGTGCTTATCCGGCCCGTCAGCTTCGTGCTTATCCGGACCGTCAGCTTCGTGCTTGTCCGGACCGTCAGCTTCGTGCTTATCCGGACCGTCAGCTTCGTGCTTGTCCTGCCCGCCAGCCTCGTGCTTGTCCGGCCCGCCAGCCTCGTGCTTGTCCGGCCCGTCAGCCTCGTGCTTGTCCGGCCCGCCAGCCTGAGGCTTGTCCGGCCCGCCAGCCTCGTGCTTGTCCGGCCCGCCAGCCTCGTGCTTGTCCGGCCCGCCAGCCTCGTGCTTGTCCGGCCCGTCAGCCTCGTGCTTGTCCTGCCGCCAGCCTCGTGCTTGTCCGGCCCGCCAGCCTCGTGCTTGTCCGGCCCGCCAGCCTCGTGCTTGTCCGGCCCGCCAGCCTCGTGCTTGTCCGGCCCGCCAGCCTCGGGCTTGTCCTGCCCGCCAGCCCCGTGCTTGTCCGGACGGTCAGTCTCGTGCTTGTCCGGCCCGTCAGCCTCGTGCTTGTCCGGCCCGCCAGCCTCGGGCTTGTCCTGCCCGCCAGCCTCGTGCTTCTCCGGCCTGCCAGCCTCGTGCTTGTCCGGCCCGCCAGCCTTGTGCTTCTCCGGCCCGTCAGCCTCGTGCTTGTCCGGCCCGCCAGCCTCTTGCTTCTCCGGCCTGCCAGCCTCGTGCTTGTCCGGCCCGCCAGCCTCGTGCTTGTCCGGCCCGCCAGCCTTGTGCTTGTCCGGCCCGTCAGCTTCGTGCTTGTCCGGCCCGCCAGCCTCGGGCTTATCCGGCCCGTCAGCCTCGGGCTTGTCCGGCCCGCCAGCCTCGGGCTTGTCCGGCCCGTCAGCCTCGGGCATGTCCGGCCCGCCAGCCTCGGGCTTGTCCGGCCCGTCAACCTCGGGCATGTCCGGCCCGCCAGCCTCGGGCTTGTCCAGCCTGCCAGCCTCGGGCTTGTCCGGCCCGTCAGCCTCGGGCTTGTCCGGCCCGCCAGCCTCGGGCTTGTCCGGCCCGTCCGCCTCGTGCTTGTCCGGCCCGTCAGCTTCGTGCTTGTCCGGCCCGCCAGCCGCGTGCTTGTCCGGCCCACCAGCCTCGTGCTTGTCCGGCCGGCCAGCCTCGTGCTTGTCCGGCCCGCCAGCCTCGTGCTTGTCCGGCCCGCCAGCCTCGTGCTTCTCCGGCCCGTCAGCTTCGTGCTTGTCCGGCCCGTCAGCTTCGTGCTTCTCCGGCCCGCCAGCCTCGTGCTTGTCCGGCCCGCCAGCCTCGTGCTTGTCCGGCCCGCCAGCCTCGTGCTTGTCCGGCCCGCCAGCCTCGTGCTTGTCCGGCCCGTCAGCTTCGTGCTTGTCCGGCCCGTCAGCTTCGTGCTTCTCCGGCCCGTCAGCCTCGTGCTTGTCCGGCCCGTCAGCCTCGTGCTTGTCCGGCCCGTCAGCCTCGTGCTTGTCCGGCCCGCCAGCCTCGTGCTTGTCCGGCCCGCCAGCCTCGTGCTTGTCCGGCCCGTCAGCCTCGTGCTTGTCCGGCCCGTCAGCCTCGTGCTTGTCCGGCCCGCCAGCCTCGTGCTTGTCCGGCCCGTCAGCCTCGTGCTTGTCCGGCCCGTCAGCCTCGTGCTTGTCCGGCCCGTCAGCCTCGTGCTTCTCCGGCCCATCAGCCTCGGGCTTGTCCGGCCCGCCAGCCTCGTGCTTGTCCGGACCGTCAGCTTCGTGCTTGTCCGGCCCATCAGCTTAGTGCTTGTCCGTCCCGCCAGCCTCGGGCTTGTCCGGCCCGTCAGCCTCGTGCTTATCCGGCCCGTCAGCCTCGTGCTTCTCCGGCCCATCAGCCTCGGGCTTGTCCGGCCCGTCAGCTTCGTGCTTATCCGGCCCGTCAGCTTCGTGCTTATCCGGACCGTCAGCTTCGTGCTTGTCCGGACCGTCAGCTTCGTGCTTATCCGGACCGTCAGCTTCGTGCTTGTCCTGCCCGCCAGCCTCGTGCTTGTCCGGCCCGCCAGCCTCGGGCTTGTCCGGCCCGTCAGCCTCGTGCTTGTCCGGCCCGTCAGCCTCGGGCTTGTCCGGCCCGTCAGCCTCGTGCTTGTCCGGCCCGCCAGCCTCGGGCTTGTCCGGCCCGCCAGCCTCGTGCTTGTCCGGCCCGCCAGCCTCGTGCTTGTCCGGCCCGCCAGCCTCGTGCTTGTCCGGCCCGCCAGCCTCGTGCTTGTCCGGCCCGCCAGCCTCGGGCTTGTCCGGCCCTCCAGCCGCGTGCTTGTCCGGCCCGCCAGCCTCGGGCTTGTCCGGCCCGCCAGCCTCGTGCTTGTCCGGCCCGCCAGCCTCGGGCTTGTCCGGCCCGTCAGCCTCGTGCTTGTCCGGCCCGTCAGCCTCGTGCTTGTCCGGCCCGCCAGCCTCGTGCTTGTCCGGCCCGTCAGCCTCGTGCTTGTCCGGCCCGCCAGCCTCGGGCTTGCCAAGCCCGCCAGCCTCGTGCTTGTCCGGCCCGCCAGCCTCGTGCTTGTCCGGCCCGCCAGCCTCGTGCTTGTCCGGCCCGCCAGCCTCCGGCTTGTCCGGCCCGCCAGCTTCGTGCTTGTCCGGCCCGTCAGCCCCGTGCTTGTCCGGCCCGCCAGCTTCGTGCTTGTCCGGCCCGTCAGCCTCGTGCTTGTCCGGCCGCCAGCCTCGGGCTTGTCCGGCCCGCCAGCTTCGTGCTTGTCCGGCCCGCCAGCTTCGTGCTTGTCCGGCCCGCCAGCCTCGTGCTTGTCCGGCCCGCCAGCCTCGTGCTTGTCCGGACCGTCAGCTTCGTGCTTGTCCGGCCCATCAGCTTAGTGCTTGTCCGTCCCGCCAGCCTCGGGCTTGTCCGGCCCGTCAGCCTCGTGCTTATCCGGCCCGTCAGCCTCGTGCTTCTCCGGCCCATCAGCCTCGGGCTTGTCCGGCCCGTCAGCTTCGTGCTTATCCGGCCCGTCAGCTTCGTGCTTATCCGGACCGTCAGCTTCGTGCTTGTCCGGACCGTCAGCTTCGTGCTTATCCGGACCGTCAGCTTCGTGCTTGTCCTGCCCGCCAGCCTCGTGCTTGTCCGGCCCGCCAGCCTCGGGCTTGTCCGGCCCGTCAGCCTCGGGCTTGTCCGGCCCGTCAGCCTCGTGCTTGTCCGGCCCGCCAGCCTCGGGCTTGTCCGGCCCGCCAGCCTCGTGCTTGTCCGGCCCGCCAGCCTCGTGCTTGTCCGGCCCGCCAGCCTCGTGCTTGTCCGGCCCGCCAGCCTCGTGCTTGTCCGGCCCGCCAGCCTCGGGCTTGTCCGGCCCGCCAGCTTCGTGCTTGTCCGGCCCGCCAGCCTCGTGCTTGTCCGGCCCGCCAGCCTCGGGCTTGTCCGGCCCGCCAGCCTCGTGCTTGTCCGGCCCGCCAGCCTCGGGCTTGTCCGGCCCGCCAGCCTCGGGCTTGTCCGGCCCTCCAGCCGCGTGCTTGTCCGGCCCGCCAGCCTCGGGCTTGTCCGGCCCGCCAGCCTCGTGCTTGTCCGGCCCGCCAGCCTCGGGCTTGTCCGGCCCGTCAGCCTCGTGCTTGTCCGGCCCGTCAGCCTCGTGCTTGTCCGGCCCGCCAGCCTCGTGCTTGTCCGGCCCGTCAGCCTCGTGCTTGTCCGGCCCGCCAGCCTCGGGCTTGTCCAGCCCGCCAGCCTCGTGCTTGTCCGGCCCGCCAGCCTCGTGCTTGTCCGGCCCGCCAGCCTCGTGCTTGTCCGGCCCGCCAGCCTCCGGCTTGTCCGGCCCGCCAGCTTCGTGCTTGTCCGGCCCGTCAGCCCCGTGCTTGTCCGGCCCGCCAGCTTCGTGCTTGTCCGGCCCGTCAGCCTCGTGCTTGTCCGGCCGCCAGCCTCGGGCTTGTCCGGCCCGCCAGCTTCGTGCTTGTCCGGCCCGCCAGCTTCGTGCTTGTCCGGCCCGCCAGCCTCGTGCTTGTCCGGCCCGCCAGCCTCGTGCTTGTCCGGACCGTCAGCTTCGTGCTTGTCCGGCCCTCCAGCCTCGTGCTTGTCCGGCCCGCCAGCCTCGTGCTTGTCCGGACCGTCAGCTTCGTGCTTGTCCGGCCCTCCAGCCTCGTGCTTGTCCGGCCCGCCAGCCTCGTGCTTGTCCGGACCGTCAGCTTCGTGCTTGTCCGGCCCGTCAGCCTCGTGCTTGTCCGGCCCGCCAGCCTCGTGCTTGTCCGGCCCGCCAGCCTCGTGCTTGTCCGGCCCTCCAGCCTCGTGCTTGTCCGGCCCGTCAGCCTCGTGCTTGTCCGGCCCGTCAGCCTCGTGCTTGTCCGGACCGTCAGCTTCGTGCTTGTCCGGCCCGTCAGCTTCGTGCTTGTCCGGCCCGTCAGCCTCCGGCTTGTCCGGCCCGCCAGCTTCGTGCTTGTCCGGCCCGTCAGCTTCAGTGCTTGTCCGGCCCGCCAGCTTCGTGCTTGTCCGGCCCGTCAGCTTCGTGCTTGTCCGGCCCGCCAGCCTCGGGCTTGTCCGGCCCGCCAGCTTCGTGCTTGTCCGGCCCGTCAGCCTCGTGCTTGTCCGGCCGCCAGCCTCGGGCTTGTCCGGCCCGCCAGCTTCGTGCTTGTCCGGCCCGTCAGCCTCGTGCTTGTCCGGCCGCCAGCCTCGGGCTTGTCCGGCCCGTCAGCCTCGTGCTTGTCCGGCCTGTCAGCCTCGTGCCTGTCCGGCCCGTCAGCTTCGTGCTTATCCGGCCCGTCAGCTTCGTGCTTATCCGGACCGTCAGCTTCGTGCTTGTCCGGACCGTCAGCTTCGTGCTTATCCGGACCGTCAGCTTCGTGCTTGTCCTGCCCGCCAGCCTCGTGCTTGTCCGGCCCGCCAGCCTCGTGCTTGTCCGGCCCGTCAGCCTCGTGCTTGTCCGGCCCGCCAGCCTGAGGCTTGTCCGGCCCGCCAGCCTCGTGCTTGTCCGGCCCGCCAGCCTCGTGCTTGTCCGGCCCGCCAGCCTCGTGCTTGTCCGGCCCGTCAGCCTCGTGCTTGTCCGGCCGCCAGCCTCGTGTTTGTCCGGCCCGCCAGCCTCGTGCTTGTCCGGCCCGCCAGCCTCGTGCTTGTCCGGCCCGCCAGCCCCGTGCTTGTCCGGCCCGTCAGTCTCGTGCTTGTCCGGCCCGTCAGCCTCGTGCTTGTCCGGCCCGCCAGCCTCGGGCTTGTCCTGCCCGCCAGCCTTGGGCTTGTCCGGCCCGCCAGCCTCGTGCTTGTCCGGCCCGCCAGCCTCGTGCTTCTCCGGCCCGTCAGCCTCGTGCTTGTCCGGCCCGCCAGCCTCGTGCTTCTCCGGCCTGCCAGCCTCGTGCTTGTCCGGCCCGCCAGCCTCGTGCTTGTCCGGCCCGCCAGCCTTGTGCTTGTCCGGCCCGTCAGCTTCGTGCTTGTCCGGCCCGCCAGCCTCGGGCTTATCCGGCCCGTCAGCCTCGGGCTTGTCCGGCCCGCCAGCCTCGGGCTTGTCCGGCCCGTCAGCCTCGGGCATGTCCGGCCCGCCAGCCTCGGGCTTGTCCGGCCCGTCAACCTCGGGCATGTCCGGCCCGCCAGCCTCGGGCTTGTCCAGCCTGCCAGCCTCGGACTTGTCCGGCCCGTCAGCCTCGGGCTTGTCCGGCCCGCCAGCCTCAGGCTTGTCCGGCCCGTCCGCCTCGTGCTTGTCCGGCCCGTCAGCTTCGTGCTTGTCCGGCCCGCCAGCCGCGTGCTTGTCCGGCCCACCAGCCTCGTGCTTGTCCGGCCCGCCAGCCTCGTGCTTGTCCGGCCCGCCAGCCTCGTGCTTGTCCGGCCCGCCAGCCTCGTGCTTCTCCGGCCCGTCAGCTTCGTGCTTGTCCGGCCCGTCAGCTTCGTGCTTCTCCGGCCCGCCAGCCTCGTGCTTGTCCGGCCCGCCAGCCTCGTGCTTGTCCGGCCCGCCAGCCTCGTGCTTGTCCGGCCCGCCAGCCTCGTGCTTGTCCGGCCCGTCAGCTTCGTGCTTGTCCGGCCCGTCAGCTTCGTGCTTCTCCGGCCCGTCAGCTTCGTGCTTGACCGGCCCGCCAGCCTCGTGCTTCTCCGGCCCGCCAGCCTCGTGCTTGTCCGGCCCGCCAGCCTCGTGCTTGTCCGGCCCGTCAGCCTCGTGCTTGTCCGGCCCGCCAGCCTCGGGCTTGTCCGGCCCGTCAGCCTCGTGCTTGTCCGGCCCACCAGCCTCGTGCTTGTCCGGCCCGCCAGCCTCGTGCTTGTCCGGCCCGCCAGCCTCGTGCTTGTCCGGCCCGCCAGCCTCGTGCTTCTCCGGCCCGTCAGCTTCGTGCTTGTCCGGCCCGTCAGCTTCGTGCTTCTCCGGCCCGCCAGCCTCGTGCTTGTCCGGCCCGCCAGCCTCGTGCTTGTCCGGCCCGCCAGCCTCGTGCTTGTCCGGCCCGCCAGCCTCGTGCTTGTCCGGCCCGTCAGCTTCGTGCTTGTCCGGCCCGTCAGCTTCGTGCTTCTCCGGCCCGTCAGCTTCGTGCTTGACCGGCCCGCCAGCCTCGTGCTTCTCCGGCCCGCCAGCCTCGTGCTTGTCCGGCCCGCCAGCCTCGTGCTTGTCCGGCCCGTCAGCCTCGTGCTTGTCCGGCCCGCCAGCCTCGGGCTTGTCCGGCCCGTCAGCCTCGTGCTTGTCCGGCCCGTCAGCCTCGTGCTTCTCCGGCCCATCAACCTCGGGCTTGTCCGGCCCGCCAGCCTCGTGCTTGTCCGGCCCGTCAGCTTCGTGCTTATCCGGCCCGTCAGCTTCGTGCTTATCCGGACCGTCAGCTTCGTGCTTGTCCGGACCGTCAGCTTCGTGCTTATCCGGACCGTTAGCTTCGTGCTTGTCCTGCCCGCCAGCCTCGTGCTTGTCCGGCCCGCCAGCCTCGTGCTTGTCCGGCCCGTCAGCCTCGTGCTTGTCCGGCCCGCCAGCCTCGTGCTTGTCCGGCCCGCCAGCCTCGTGCTTGTCCGGCCCGCCAGCCTCGTTCTTGTCCGGCCCGCCAGCCTCGTGCTTGTCCGGCCCGCCAGCCTCGTGCTTGTCCGGCCCGCCAGCCTCGTGCTTGTCCGGCCCGCCGGCCTGAGGCTTGTCCGGCCCGCCAGCCTCGTGCTTGTCCGGCCCGCCAGCCTCGTGCTTGTCCGGCCCGCCAGCCTCGTGCTTGTCCGGCCCGTCAGCCTCGTGCTTGTCCGGCCGCCAGCCTCGTGCTTGTCCGGCCCGCCAGCCTCGTGCTTGTCCGGACTGTCAGCCTCGTGCTTGTCCGGCCCGCCAGCCTCGGGCTTGTCCGGCCCGCCAGCCTCGTGCTTGTCCGGCCCGCCAGCCTTGTGCTTGTCCGGCCCGTCAGCTTCGTGCTTGTCCGGCCCGCCAGCCTCGGGCTTATCCGGCCCGTCAGCCTCGGGCTTGTCCGGCCCGCCAGCCTCGGGCTTGTCCGGCCCGTCAGCCTCGGGCATGTCCGGCCCGCCAGCCTCGGGCTTGTCCGGCCCGTCAACCTCGGGCATGTCCGGCCCGCCAGCCTCGGGCTTGTCCAGCCTGCCAGCCTCGGGCTTGTCCGGCCCGTCAGCCTCGGGCTTGTCCGGCCCGCCAGCCTCAGGCTTGTCCGGCCCGTCCGCCTCGTGCTTGTCCGGCCCGTCAGCCTCGTGCTTGTCCGGCCCGTCAGCTTCGTGCTTGTCCGGCCCGCCAGCCTCGTGCTTGTCCAGCCCGCCAGCCTCGTGCTTGTCCGGCCCGCCAGCCTCGTGCTTGTCCGGCCCGCCAGCCTCGTGCTTGTCCGGCCCACCAGCCTCGTGCTTGTCCGGCCCGCCAGCCTCGTGCTTGTCCGGCCCGTCAGCTTCGTGCTTGTCCGGCCCGTCAGCTTCGTGCTTCTCCGGCCCGTCAGCTTCGTGCTTGACCGGCCCGCCAGCCTCGTGCTTCTCCGGCCCGCCAGCCTCGTGCTTGTCCGGCCCGCCAGCCTCGTGCTTGTCCGGCCCGCCAGCCTCGTGCTTGTCCGGCCCGTCAGCCTCGTGCTTGTCCGGCCCGTCAGCCTCGTGCTTGTCCGGCCCGTCAGCCTCGTGCTTCTCCGGCCCGTCAGCCTCGTGCTTGACCGGCCCGTCAGCCTCGGGCTTGTCCGGCCCGCCAGCTTCGTGCTTGTCCGGCCCGCCAGCCTCGTGCTTGTCCGGCCCGCCAGCCTCGTGCTTGTCCGGCCCGCCAGCCTCGTGCTTCTCCGGCCCGCCAGCCTCGTGCTTGTCCGGCCCTCCAGCCTCGGGCTTGTCCGGCCCGTCAGCCTCGTGCTTGTCCGGCCGCCAGCCTCGGGCTTGTCCGGCCCGCCAGCCTCAGCCTTGTCCGGCCCGCCAGCCTCGGCCTTGTCCGGCCTGCCAGCCTCGTGCTTGTCCGGCCCGCCAGCCTCGTGCTTGTCCGGCCTGCCAGCCTCGTGCTTGTCCAGCCCGCCAGCCTCGGGCTTGTCCGGCCCGCCAGCCTCGTGCTTGTCCGGCCCGTCAGCTTCGTGCTTGTCCGGCCCGTCAGCTTCGTGCTTCTCCGGCCCGTCAGCTTCGTGCTTGACCGGCCCGCCAGCCTCGTGCTTCTCCGGCCCGCCAGCCTCGTGCTTGTCCGGCCCGCCAGCCTCGTGCTTGTCCGGCCCGTCAGCCTCGTGCTTGTCCGGCCCGCCAGCCTCGGGCTTGACCGGCCCGTCAGCCTCGTGCTTGTCCGGCCCGTCAGCCTCGTGCTTCTCCGGCCCATCAGCCTCGGGCTTGTCCGGCCCGCCAGCCTCGTGCTTGTCCGGCCCGTCAGCTTCGTGCTTATCCGGCCCGTCAGCTTCGTGCTTATCCGGACCGTCAGCTTCGTGCTTGTCCGGACCGTCAGCTTCGTGCTTATCCGGACCGTTAGCTTCGTGCTTGTCCTGCCCGCCAGCCTCGTGCTTGTCCGGCCCGCCAGCCTCGTGCTTGTCCGGCCCGTCAGCCTCGTGCTTGTCCGGCCCGCCAGCCTCGTGCTTGTCCGGCCCGCCAGCCTCGTGCTTGTCCGGCCCGCCAGCCTCGTGCTTGTCCGGCCCGCCAGCCTCGTGCTTGTCCGGCCCGCCAGCCTCGTGCTTGTCCGGCCCGCCGGCCTGAGGCTTGTCCGGCCCGCCAGCCTCGTGCTTGTCCGGCCCGCCAGCCTCGTGCTTGTCCGGCCCGCCAGCCTCGTGCTTGTCCGGCCCGTCAGCCTCGTGCTTGTCCGGCCGCCAGCCTCGTGCTTGTCCGGCCCGCCAGCCTCGTGCTTGTCCGGACCGTCAGCCTCGTGCTTGTCCGGCCCGCCAGCCTCGGGCTTGTCCGGCCCGCCAGCCTCGTGCTTGTCCGGCCCGCCAGCCTCGTGCTTGTCCGGCCCGCCAGCCTTGTGCTTGTCCGGCCCGTCAGCTTCGTGCTTGTCCGGCCCGCCAGCCTCGGGCTTATCCGGCCCGTCAGCCTCGGGCTTGTCCGGCCCGCCAGCCTCGGGCTTGTCCGGCCCGTCAGCCTCGGGCATGTCCGGCCCGCCAGCCTCGGGCTTGTCCGGCCCGTCAACCTCGGGCATGTCCGGCCCGCCAGCCTCGGGCTTGTCCAGCCTGCCAGCCTCGGGCTTGTCCGGACCGTCAGCCTCGGGCTTGTCCGGCCCGCAAGCCTCAGGCTTGTCCGGCCCGTCCGCCTCGTGCTTGTCCGGCCCGTCAGCCTCGTGCTTGTCCGGCCCGTCAGCTTCGTGCTTGTCCGGCCCGCCAGCCTCGTGCTTGTCCAGCCCGCCAGCCTCGTGCTTGTCCGGCCCGCCAGCCTCGTGCTTGTCCGGCCCGCCAGCCTCGTGCTTGTCCGGCCCACCAGCCTCGTGCTTGTCCGGCCCGCCAGCCTCGTGCTTGTCCGGCCCGTCAGCTTCGTGCTTGTCCGGCCCGTCAGCTTCGTGCTTCTCCGGCCCGTCAGCTTCGTGCTTGACCGGCCCGCCAGCCTCGTGCTTCTCCGGCCCGCCAGCCTCGTGCTTGTCCGGCCCGCCAGCCTCGTGCTTGTCCGGCCCGCCAGCCTCGTGCTTGTCCGGCCCGTCAGCCTCGTGCTTGTCCGGCCCGTCAGCCTCGTGCTTGTCCGGCCCGTCAGCCTCGTGCTTCTCCGGCCCGTCAGCCTCGTGCTTGACCGGCCCGTCAGCCTCGGGCTTGTCCGGCCCGCCAGCTTCGTGCTTGTCCGGCCCGCCAGCCTCGTGCTTGTCCGGCCCGCCAGCCTCGTGCTTGTCCGGCCCGCCAGCCTCGTGCTTCTCCGGCCCGCCAGCCTCGTGCTTGTCCGGCCCTCCAGCCTCGTGCTTGTCCGGCCCGCCAGCCTCGTGCTTGTCCGGCCCGCCAGCCTCGTGCTTGTCCGGCCCGCCAGCCTCGTGCTTCTCCGGCCCGCCAGCCTCGTGCTTGTCCGGCCCTCCAGCCTCGGGCTTGTCCGGCCCGTCAGCCTCGTGCTTGTCCGGCCGCCAGCCTCGGGCTTGTCCGGCCCGCCAGCCTCAGCCTTGTCCGGCCCGCCAGCCTCGGCCTTGTCCGGCCTGCCAGCCTCGTGCTTGTCCGGCCCGCCAGCCTCGTGCTTGTCCGGCCTGCCAGCCTCGTGCTTGTCCAGCCCGCCAGCCTCGGGCTTGTCCGGCCCGCCAGCCTCGTGCTTGTCCGGCCCGCCAGCCTCGGGCTTGTCCGGCCCGCCAGCCTCGTGCTTGTCCGGCCCGCCAGCCTCGTGCTTGTCCGGCCCGCCAGCCTCGTGCTTGTCCGGCCCGCCAGCCTCGTGCTTGTCCGGCCTGCCAGCCTCGTGCTTGTCCGGCCCGCCAGCCTCGTGCTTGTCCGGCCCGCCAGCCTCGTGCTTGTCCGGCCCGCCAGCCTCGTGCTTGTCCGGCCTGCCAGCCTCGTGCTTGTCCGGCCCGCCAGTCTCGTGCTTGTCCGGCCTGTCAGCCTCGTGCTTGTCCCGCCCGCCAGCCTCGGGCTTGTCCGGCCCGCCAGCCTCGTGCTTGTCCGGCCCGCCAGCCTCGGGCTTGTCCGGCCTGTCAGCCTCGTGCTTGTCCGGCCCGCCAGCCTCGTGCTTGTCCGGCCCGCCAGCCTCGTGCTTGTCCGGCCCGCCAGCCTCGTGCTTGTCCGGCCCGCCAGCCTCGTGCTTGTCCGGCCCGCCAGCCTCGTGCTTGTCCGGCCCGCCAGCCTCGTGCTTGTCCGGCCCGCCAGCCTCGGGCTTGTCCGGCCCGCCAGCCTCGTGCTTGTCCGGCCCGCCAGCCTCGTGCTTGTCCGTCCCGCCAGCCTCGTGCTTGTCCGGCCCGCCAGCCTCGGGCTTGTCCGGCCCGCCAGCCTCGGGCTTGTCCGGCCCGCCAGCCTCGTGCTTGTCCGGCCCGCCAGCCTTGTGCTTGTCCGGCCCGTCAGCTTCGTGCTTGTCCGGCCCGCCAGCCTCGGGCTTATCCGGCCCGTCAGCCTCGGGCTTGTCCGGCCCGCCAGCCTCGGGCTTGTCCGGCCCGTCAGCCTCGGGCATGTCCGGCCCGCCAGCCCCGTGCTTGTCCGGCCCGTCAGCCTCGGGCTTGTCCGGCCCGCCAGCCTCGGGCTTGTCCGGCCCGCCAGCCCCGTGCTTGTCCGGCCCGTCAACCTCGTGCTTGTCCGGCCCGCCAGCCTTGTGCTTGTCCGGCCCGTCAGCTTCGTGCTTGTCCGGCCCGCCAGCCTCGGGCTTATCCGGCCCGTCAGCCTCGGGCTTGTCCGGCCCGCCAGCCTCGGGCTTGTCCGGCCCGTCAGCCTCGGGCATGTCCGGCCCGCCAGCCCCGTGCTTGTCCGGCCCGTCAGCCTCGGGCTTGTCCGGCCCGCCAGCCTCGGGCTTGTCCGGCCCGCCAGCCCCGTGCTTGTCCGGCCCGTCAACCTCGGGCATGTCCGGCCCGCCAGCCTCGGGCTTGTCCAGCCTGCCAGCCTCGGGCTTGTCCGGCCCGTCAGCCTCGGGCTTGTCCGGCCCGTCAACCTCGGGCATGTCCGGCCCGCCAGCCTCGGGCTTGTCCAGCCTGCCAGCCTCGGGCTTGTCCGGACCGTCAGCCTCGGGCTTGTCCGGCCCGCCAGCCTCAGGCTTGTCCGGCCCGTCCGCCTCGTGCTTGTCCGGCCCGTCAGCCTCGTGCTTGTCCGGCCCGTCAGCTTCGTGCTTGTCCGGCCCGCCAGCCTCGTGCTTGTCCAGCCCGCCAGCCTCGTGCTTGTCCGTCCCGCCAGCCTCGTGCTTGTCCGGCCCGCCAGCCTCGTGCTTGTCCGGCCCGCCAGCCTCGTGCTTGTCCGGCCCGCCAGCCTCGTGCTTGTCCGGCCCGTCAGCTTCGTGCTTGTCCGGCCCGTCAGCTTCGTGCTTCTCCGGCCCGTCAGCTTCGTGCTTGACCGGCCCGCCAGCCTCGTGCTTCTCCGGCCCGCCAGCCTCGTGCTTGTCCGGCCCGCCAGCCTCGTGCTTGTCCGGCCCGCCAGCCTCGTGCTTGTCCGGCCCGTCAGCCTCGTGCTTGTCCGGCCCGTCAGCCTCGTGCTTGTCCGGCCCGTCAGCCTCGTGCTTCTCCGGCCCGTCAGCCTCGTGCTTGACCGGCCCGTCAGCCTCGGGCTTGTCCGGCCCGCCAGCTTCGTGCTTGTCCGGCCCGCCAGCCTCGTGCTTGTCCGGCCCGCCAGCCTCGTGCTTGTCCGGCCCGCCAGCCTCGTGCTTGTCCGGCCTGCCAGCCTCGTGCTTGTCCAGCCCGCCAGCCTCGGGCTTGTCCGGCCCACCAGCCTCGTGCTTGTCCGGCCCGCCAGCCTCGGGCTTGTCCGGCCCGCCAGCCTCGTGCTTGTCCGGCCCGCCAGCCTCGTGCTTGTCCGGCCCGCCAGCCTCGTGCTTGTCCGGCCCGCCAGCCTCGTGCTTGTCCGGCCCGCCAGCCTCGTGCTTGTCCGTCCCGCCAGCCTCGTGCTTGTCCGGCCCGCCAGCCTCGTGCTTGTCCGGCCCGCCAGCCTCGTGCTTGTCCGGCCCGCCAGCCTCGGGCTTGTCCGGCCCGCCAGCCTCGTGCTTGTCCGGCCCGCCAGCCTCGTGCTTGTCCGTCCCGCCAGCCTCGTGCTTGTCCGGCCCGCCAGCCTCGGGCTTGTCCGGCCCGCCAGCCTCGGGCTTG
Source organism: Scyliorhinus torazame (assembly GCF_047496885.1). Lineage (NCBI taxonomy): Eukaryota > Metazoa > Chordata > Chondrichthyes > Carcharhiniformes > Scyliorhinidae > Scyliorhinus > Scyliorhinus torazame. Next base: position 341,665,368 of record NC_092709.1, on the reverse strand, counting down.
TCCGGCCCGCCAGCCTCGTGCTTGTCCGGCCCGCCAGCCTCGGGCTTGTCCGGCCCGTCAGCTTCGTGCTTGTCCGGCCCGTCAGCTTCGTGCTTCTCCGGCCCGCCAGCCTCGTGCTTGTCCGGCCCACCAGCCTCGTGCTTGTCCGGCCCGCCAGCCTCGTGCTTGTCCGGCCCGTCAGCTTCGTGCTTGTCCGGCCCGTCAGCTTCGTGCTTCTCCGGCCCGTCAGCCACGTCCTTGACCGGCCCGCCAGCCTCGTGCTTCTCCGGCCCGCCAGCCTCGGGCTTGTCCGGCCCGCCAGCCTCGGGCTTGTCCGGCCCGCCAGCCTCGTGCTTGTCCGGCCCGTCAGCCTCGTGCTTCTCCGGCCCATCAGCCTCGGGCTTGTCCGGCCCGCCAGCCTCGTGCTTGTCCGGCCCGCCAGCTTCGTGCTTGTCCGGCCCGCCAGCCTCGTGCTTCTCCGGCCCGCCAGCCTCGTGCTTGTCCGGCCCTCCAGCCTCGGGCTTTTCCGGCCCGTCAGCCTCGTGCTTGTCCGGCCGCCAGCCTCGTGCTTGTCCGGCCCGTCAGCCTCGGGCTTGTCCGGCCCGCCAGCCTCGTGCTTGTCCGGCCCGCCAGCCTCGGGCTTGTCCGGCCCGCCAGCCTCGTGCTTGTCCGGCCCGCCAGCCTCGTGCTTGTCCGGCCCGCCAGCCTCGTGCTTGTCCGGCCCGTCAGCCTCGTGCTTGTCCGGCCCGCCAGCCTCGGGCTTGTCCGGCCCGTCAGCCTCGGGCATGTCCGGCCCGCCAGCCCCGTGCTTGTCCGGCCCGTCAGCCTCGGGCTTGTCCGGCCCGCCAGCCTCGGGCTTGTCCGGCCCGCCAGCCTCGGGTTTGTCCGGCCCGTCAGCCTCGGGCATGTCCGGCCCGCCAGCCCCGTGCTTGTCCGGCCCGTCAGCCTCGGGCTTGTCCGGCCCGCCAGCCTCGGGCTTGTCCGGCCCGCCAGCCCCGTGCTTGTCCGGCCCGTCAACCTCGTGCTTGTCCGGCCCGCCAGCCTTGTGCTTGTCCGGCCCGTCAGCTTCGTGCTTGTCCGGCCCGCCAGCCTCGGGCTTATCCGGCCCGTCAGCCTCGGGCTTGTCCGGCCCGCCAGCCTCGGGCTTGTCCGGCCCGTCAGCCTCGGGCATGTCCGGCCCGCCAGCCCCGTGCTTGTCCGGCCCGTCAGCCTCGGGCTTGTCCGGCCCGCCAGCCTCGGGCTTGTCCGGCCCGCCAGCCCCGTGCTTGTCCGGCCCGTCAACCTCGGGCATGTCCGGCCCGCCAGCCTCGGGCTTGTCCAGCCTGCCAGCCTCGGGCTTGTCCGGCCCGTCAGCCTCGGGCTTGTCCGGCCCGTCAACCTCGGGCATGTCCGGCCCGCCAGCCTCGGGCTTGTCCAGCCTGCCAGCCTCGGGCTTGTCCGGACCGTCAGCCTCGGGCTTGTCCGGCCCGCCAGCCTCAGGCTTGTCCGGCCCGTCCGCCTCGTGCTTGTCCGGCCCGTCAGCCTCGTGCTTGTCCGGCCCGTCAGCTTCGTGCTTGTCCGGCCCGCCAGCCTCGTGCTTGTCCAGCCCGCCAGCCTCGTGCTTGTCCGTCCCGCCAGCCTCGTGCTTGTCCGGCCCGCCAGCCTCGTGCTTGTCCGGCCCGCCAGCCTCGTGCTTGTCCGGCCCGCCAGCCTCGTGCTTGTCCGGCCCGTCAGCTTCGTGCTTGTCCGGCCCGTCAGCTTCGTGCTTCTCCGGCCCGTCAGCTTCGTGCTTGACCGGCCCGCCAGCCTCGTGCTTCTCCGGCCCGCCAGCCTCGTGCTTGTCCGGCCCGCCAGCCTCGTGCTTGTCCGGCCCGCCAGCCTCGTGCTTGTCCGGCCCGTCAGCCTCGTGCTTGTCCGGCCCGTCAGCCTCGTGCTTGTCCGGCCCGTCAGCCTCGTGCTTCTCCGGCCCGTCAGCCTCGTGCTTGACCGGCCCGTCAGCCTCGGGCTTGTCCGGCCCGCCAGCTTCGTGCTTGTCCGGCCCGCCAGCCTCGTGCTTGTCCGGCCCGCCAGCCTCGTGCTTGTCCGGCCCGCCAGCCTCGTGCTTGTCCGGCCTGCCAGCCTCGTGCTTGTCCAGCCCGCCAGCCTCGGGCTTGTCCGGCCCGCCAGCCTCGTGCTTGTCCGGCCCGCCAGCCTCGGGCTTGTCCGGCCCGCCAGCCTCGTGCTTGTCCGGCCCGCCAGCCTCGTGCTTGTCCGGCCCGCCAGCCTCGTGCTTGTCCGGCCCGCCAGCCTCGTGCTTGTCCGGCCCGCCAGCCTCGTGCTTGTCCGTCCCGCCAGCCTCGTGCTTGTCCGGCCCGCCAGCCTCGTGCTTGTCCGGCCCGCCAGCCTCGTGCTTGTCCGGCCCGCCAGCCTCGGGCTTGTCCGGCCCGCCAGCCTCGTGCTTGTCCGGCCCGCCAGCCTCGTGCTTGTCCGTCCCGCCAGCCTCGTGCTTGTCCGGCCCGCCAGCCTCGGGCTTGTCCGGCCCGCCAGCCTCGGGCTTGTCCGGCCCGCCAGCCTCGTGCTTGTCCGGCCCGCCAGCCTTGTGCTTGTCCGGCCCGTCAGCTTCGTGCTTGTCCGGCCCGCCAGCCTCGGGCTTATCCGGCCCGTCAGCCTCGGGCTTGTCCGGCCCGCCAGCCTCGGGCTTGTCCGGCCCGTCAGCCTCGGGCATGTCCGGCCCGCCAGCCCCGTGCTTGTCCGGGCCGTCAGCCTCGGGCTTGTCCGGCCCGCCAGTCTCGGGCTTGTCCGGCCCGCCAGCCCCGTGCTTGTCCGGCCCGTCAACCTCGGGCATGTCCGGCCCGCCAGCCTCGGGCTTGTCCAGCCTGCCAGCCTCGGGCTTGTCCGGCCCGTCAGCCTCGGGCTTGTCCGGCCCGCCAGCCTCAGGCTTGTCCGGCCCGTCCGCCTCGTGCTTGTCCGGCCCGTCAGCTTCGTGCTTGTCCGGCCCGCCAGCCGCGTGCTTGTCCGGCCCACCAGCCTCGTGCTTGTCCGGCCCGCCAGCCTCGGGCTTGTCCGGCCCGTCAGCTTCGTGCTTGTCCGGCCCGTCAGCTTCGTGCTTCTCCGGCCCGTCAGCCTCGGGCTTGTCCGGCCCGCCAGCCTCGGGCTTGTCCGGCCCGTCAGCCTCGGGCATGTCCGGCCCGCCAGCCCCGTGCTTGTCCGGCCCGTCAGCCTCGGGCTTGTCCGGCCCGCCAGCCTCGGGCTTGTCCGGCCCGCCAGCCCCGTGCTTGTCCGGCCCGTCAACCTCGGGCATGTCCGGCCCGCCAGCCTCGGGCTTGTCCAGCCTGCCAGCCTCGGGCTTGTCCGGCCCGTCAGCCTCGGGCTTGTCCGGCCCGCCAGCCTCAGGCTTGTCCGGCCCGTCCGCCTCGTGCTTGTCCGGCCCGTCAGCTTCGTGCTTGTCCGGCCCGCTAGCCGCGTGCTTGTCCGGCCCACCAGCCTCGTGCTTGTCCGGCCCGCCAGCCTCGTGCTTGTCCGGCCCGCCAGCCTCGTGCTTGTCCGGCCCGCCAGCCTCGTGCTTGTCCGGCCCGCCAGCCTCGTGCTTGTCCGGCCCGCCAGCCTCGTGCTTGTCCGTCCCGCCAGCCTCGTGCTTGTCCGGCCCGCCAGCCTCGTGCTTGTCCGGCCCGCCAGCCTCGTGCTTGTCCGGCCCGCCAGCCTCGGGCTTGTCCGGCCCGCCAGCCTCGTGCTTGTCCGGCCCGCCAGCCTCGTGCTTGTCCGTCCCGCCAGCCTCGTGCTTGTCCGGCCCGCCAGCCTCGGGCTTGTCCGGCCCGCCAGCCTCGGGCTTGTCCGGCCCGCCAGCCTCGTGCTTGTCCGGCCCGCCAGCCTTGTGCTTGTCCGGCCCGTCAGCTTCGTGCTTGTCCGGCCCGCCAGCCTCGGGCTTATCCGGCCCGTCAGCCTCGGGCTTGTCCGGCCCGCCAGCCTCGGGCTTGTCCGGCCCGTCAGCCTCGGGCATGTCCGGCCCGCCAGCCCCGTGCTTGTCCGGCCCGTCAGCCTCGGGCTTGTCCGGCCCGCCAGCCTCGGGCTTGTCCGGCCCGCCAGCCCCGTGCTTGTCCGGCCCGTCAACCTCGGGCATGTCCGGCCCGCCAGCCTCGGGCTTGTCCAGCCTGCCAGCCTCGGGCTTGTCCGGCCCGTCAGCCTCGGGCTTGTCCGGCCCGCCAGCCTCAGGCTTGTCCGGCCCGTCCGCCTCGTGCTTGTCCGGCCCGTCAGCTTCGTGCTTGTCCGGCCCGCCAGCCGCGTGCTTGTCCGGCCCACCAGCCTCGTGCTTGTCCGGCCCGCCAGCCTCGTGCTTGTCCGGCCCGCCAGCCTCGGGCTTGTCCGGCCCGTCAGCTTCGTGCTTGTCCGGCCCGTCAGCTTCGTGCTTCTCCGGCCCGCCAGCCTCGTGCTTGTCCGACCCACCAGCCTCGTGCTTGTCCGGCCCGCCAGCCTCGTGCTTGTCCGGCCCGTCAGCTTCGTGCTTGTCCGGCCCGTCAGCTTCGTGCTTCTCCGGCCCGTCAGCTACGTCCTTGACCGGCCCGCCAGCCTCGTGCTTCTCCGGCCCGCCAGCCTCGGGCTTGTCCGGCCCGCCAGCCTCGGGCTTGTCCGGCCCGCCAGCCTCGTGCTTGTCCGGCCCGTCAGCCTCGTGCTTCTCCGGCCCATCAGCCTCGGGCTTGTCCGGCCCGCCAGCCTCGTGCTTGTCCGGCCCGCCAGCTTCGTGCTTGTCCGGCCCGCCAGCCTCGTGCTTCTCCGGCCCGCCAGCCTCGTGCTTGTCCGGCCCTCCAGCCTCGGGCTTGTCCGGCCCGTCAGCCTCGTGCTTGTCCGGCCGCCAGCCTCGTGCTTGTCCGGCCCGTCAGCCTCGGGCTTGTCCGGCCCGCCAGCCTCGTGCTTGTCCGGCCCGCCAGCCTCGGGCTTGTCCGGCCCGCCAGCCTCGTGCTTGTCCGGCCCGCCAGCCTCGTGCTTGTCCGGCCCGCCAGCTTCGTGCTTGTCCGGCCCGCCAGCCTCGGGCTTGTCCGGCCCGCCAGCCTCGTGCTTGTCCGGCCCGTCAGCCTCGGGCTTGTCCGGCCCGTCAGCCTCGTGCTTGTCCTGCCGCCAGCCTCGGGCTTGTCCGGCCCGTCAGCCTCGTGCTTGTCCGGCCCGTCAGCCTCGGGCTTGTCCGGCCGCCAGCCTCGTGCTTGTCCGGCCCGCCAGCCTGAGGCTTGTCCGGCCCGCCAGCCTCGTGCTTGTCCGGCCCGCCAGCCTCGTGCTTCTCCGGCCCGTCAGCCTCGGGCTTGTCCGGCCTGTCAGCCTCGGGCTTGTCCGGCCCGCCAGCCTCGTGCTTGTCCGGCCCGTCAGCCTCCGGCTTGTACGGCCCGCCAGCTTTGTGCTTGTCCGGCCCGTCAGCTTCGTGCTTGTCCGGCCCGTCAGCCTCGTGCTTGTCCGGCCTGCCAGCCTCAGGCTTGTCCGGCCCGCCAGCCGCGTGCTTGCCCGGCCTGCCAGCCACGGGCTTGTCCGGCCCGTCAGTCTCGTGCTTGTCCGGCCCGCCAGCCTCGGGCTTGTCCGGCCTGTCAGCCTCGTGCTTGTCCGGCCCGCCAGCCTCGTGCTTGTCCGGACCGTCAGCTTCGTGCTTATCCGGACCGTCAGCTTCGTGCTTGTCCGGCCCTCCAGCCTCGTGCTTGTCCGGCCCTCCAGCCTCGTGCTTGTCCGGCCCGTCAGCCTCGTGCTTGTCCGGCCCGTCAGCCTCGTGCTTGTCCGGCCCTCCAGCCTCGTGCTTGTCCGGCCCGTCAGCCTCGTGCTTGTCCGGCCCGTCAGCCTCGGGCTTGTCCGGACCGTCAGCTTCGTGCTTATCCGGACCGTCAGCTTCGTGCTTGTACGGCCCGTCAGCTTCGTGCTTCTCCGGCCCGTCAGCTTCGTGCTTATCCGGACCGTCAGCTTCGTGCTTGTCCGGACCGTCAGCTTCGTGCTTATCCGGACCGTCAGCTTCGTGCTTGTCCGGCCCGTCAGCCTCGGGCTTGTCCGGCCCGCCAGCCTCGTGCTTGTCCGGCCCGCCAGCCTCGTGCTTGTCCGGCCCGTCAGCCTCGTGCTTGTCCGGCCCGCCAGCCTGAGGCTTGTCCGGCCCGCCAGCCTCGTGCTTGTCCGGCCCGCCAGCCTCGTGCTTGTCCGGCCCGCCAGCCTCGTGCTTGTCCGGCCCGCCAGCCTCGTGCTTGTCCGGCCCGCCAGCCTCGTGCTTGTCCGGCCCGCCAGCCTCGTGCTTGTCCGGCCCGCCAGCCTCGGGCTTGTCCGGCCCGTCAGTCTCGTGCTTGTCCGGCCCGTCAGCTTCGTGCTTGTCCGGCCCGCCAGCCTCGTGCTTCTCCGGCCCGTCAGCCTCGGGCTTATCCGGCCCGTCAGCCTCGGGCTTGTCCGGCCCGCCAGCCTCGGGCTTGTCCGGCCCGTCAGCCTCGGGCTTGTCCGGCCCGCCAGCCTCGGGCTTGTCCGGCCCGCCAGCCTCGGGCTTGTCCGGCCCGTCAGCCTCGTGCTTCTCCGGCCCGTCAGCCTCGGGCTTATCCGGCCCGTCAGCCTCGTGCTTGTCCGGCCCGCCAGCCTCGGGCTTGTCCGGCCCGCCAGCCTCGGGCTTGTCCGGCCCGCCAGCCTCGTGCTTGTCCGGCCCGCCAGCCTCGTGCTTGTCCGGCCCGTCAGCTTCGTGCTTGTCCGGCCCGTCAGCCTCGTGCTTGTCCGGCCCGCCAGCCTCGTGCTTGTCCGGCCCGTCAGCTTCGTGCTTGTCCGGCCCGTCAGCTTCGTTCTTGTCCGGCCCGTCTGCCTCGGGCTTGTCCGGCCCGTCAGCTTCGTGCTTGTCCGGCCCGCCAGCCTCGGGCTTGTCCGGCCCGTCAGCCTCGTGCTTGTCCGGCCCGCCAGCCTCGGGCTTGTCCGGCCCGCCAGCCTCGGGCTTGTCCGGCCCGTCAGCCTCGGGCTTGTCCGGCCCGCCAGCCTCGGGCTTGTCCGGCCCGTCAGCCTCGGGCATGTCCGGCCCGCCAGCCTCGGGCTTGTCCAGCCCGTCAGCCTCGTGCTTGTCCGGCCCGTCAGCCTCGTGCTTGTCTGGCCCGCCAGCCTCGGGCTCCTCAGTCGTGCTCCGTTCGCTGCCGATGGGATTTTATCTTCCTGCCGATTGTCAACAGGATTTCCCATTGTAACCCCCCCTCCCTGCTCCCATCTCCCTGCACCCTCCCCCCACCCACCGCAAAACCCACTGGCGGGGCTGCGCTGTAGGTGGGAAAATTGAAACGCTAACGAGCCGAGAATCTGGTCGAGGTTTGCACAAATAAAAGGGTTTCCGCTAATTTATATCTCACTGAAAGCCGCCCCTTTCTCTGTTCTGAGGATTAAATGGGGAAAAGCGACTCTCAGCTTATTCAAATCTGCTGTGACGCTCTCTCCCCCTCCCCTCCTCCATGTATGTGCTCACATTCTCTCTCTCCTCTCACCCCCTCGCACTCCAATTCCCTCTCTTCCCACCTCTAATGCGCTCTCTTCCTCTCACCCCCTCACACACCCTTTATCCACTCACACTCTGATACTCCCATCCTGACAGCACCCTGGACGTACCGGCCCCGTCTGGACCACAGCGATTCAAGGCGGTGGCTATACACCACCTTCTCAAGGGCAATTAGGGATGGGAATAAAAATGCTGGCCTGGCCAGTGAAGCCCATATCCCGATAAAGAAAAGAAAATAACCTCTCACTCCTCCTCCTACATTCCTGAGAGTAACGTTGCTCTAAATCCTTATGTTTTAAACTGTTGATCAGATCGTCCCACAATCCCTTATCCTCAAGGGTGTGTGGTGATGTGCGTCAATATACATACATGTAGGCTAGCTAGACACTAGAGGGAGCACCAAAGACATCACACACACACTCAACCAATAGATCAGTTAGATAGGACACGACCAATAGACATTCACAATACACAAGGAGGTGACACGACCACAGGGGGGCATTACACCAATCCATATATAAAGGACACCACACACATGATCTGCCTCTTTCCAGTGGAGAAAGTCAGTGAGTAGAGACACATGGTTGATTCAATATTACACCCACCACGTGGATTGCAGCAGCTGGTTAGTCAGTCTGGGTAGCTATTGTAGGATTAGCAGTAGTGTCGAACCCGAGTAATAGAAGTGTAAATAGTTTAATAAACGTGTTGAAGTTATCTCCACGTCTGAACCTTCCTTTGTCAAGTGCACCACAAGGAAGCCACTCACGTTACACGTACAACATAACAATTCATGGTGGGGGAAAGGTATTAATGTGGATGATCAGTCATGATCGTATTGAGCGGCGGAGCAGGCTCGATGGGCCGAATTTCCTACTTATGTTCCTATGACACCAGCCTGAGGAGATTTGATGGGGAGAGTTACAAACCAGGGGCTGGTTTAGCACAGTGGGCTAAACAGCTGGCTTGTAATGCAGAACAAGGCCAGCAGCGCGGGTTCACTTCCCGTACCAGCCTCCCAGAACAGGCGCCGGAATGTGGCGACTAGGGGCTTTTCACAGTAACTTCATTGAAGCCTACTTGTGACAATAAGCTACTTTTATTATTATTTCCATTGCCCTTTGTGCAAAGAAATGCTTCCCGACATCATCCCTGAATGTCCTTGTTCTACTTTACGTTTATTACTCTTTGTTCTGTACTCAGAGGAAATCATTCCTCTTTATTTGCCTTCCTTCCCTTGATCATTTTCACTCTTTAATCTCTTATACAATGATGTGTCTTCGAGTATTAACGCTTTAAACCTTGGCATTATCCTGGGGAACCTGCTTTGTATCCTTAACAAGGCCTGAACAATCTCTTCCTTAAGTAGGACGACGAACATGGGAAGTTACCATGGCAACCGCACCCCTGGAAACGAGCTCCTGGCCGTCAACGAGGCTTGGGCACAAAGTGACAGCCCCATTAGCAGAGGAGAGGTTTGCTGAGGTGTCTGTCTTTGGGCCTGTTCCCAGGGCAGGGGGAGAGTGAGAGGGAGAGGGGGGAGATCTGTCAGCTAACCTCCAGTTTCTATCTGAATTCACACAACTCTGTGGCCCTGCTGCGCAGCCAGCCTTTCCCAGATTCTTAACTGATGACATCACTGGGATTTAAAGCTTGTTTTATTTGTGTTTAATATGCACCCACGTCTCCAGTCCCTCCAGGGCCTCCTGCCCTCAGTGTTTCGGGCCTGGGCCTCCAGAAGGCCGGGAACACACAGGGTGGGATCCGGGAAGGGGCGGGCAATAAGCGATGCTCCGTATGTACAGAATCTTGTGCAGCCCCAGCTGGAGGGCTTTGCTCGGTGTCTGGGCACCGTCTCCTCTCACTGTTTATCCAGAAAATGGCTGATCTCGGCATCGCCCTGCCCTCTGCTGGCAGTGTGGAGGATAATAGGAACAGATCACCAACCTCGCCCCCCCGCCAACGTCTCATCCCACTGCACCCCCTCACCAAGCCACCTTCCCCAATCTCTCCATCTCCCATTCCCATCAGTCTCCAGCATTCCCCCCCTCTTACCCCGGCCTCACATGTCACCCACTGATGCACTATCAATTACACAAAGACGAGAGCTAAATGCAACTGAGGCTTTATTACACTAAGATGTGTGGCTTCCTACAGCCGCTGGCGAAATGGCTGCTGTACGGGAGCACACATATTTATACTCCGCCTACTGGGTGGAGCCAGCAGGCAGGGAAGTACCCCGTGCCTGCAGTACAGGGCCTTACCACAAATCACCTAATATATACATCAGTGGTGACTACCACATTCACCCCCTGTTAAAATTGTGTCCGGCGGGGGTGGTGGAGAACTATACACAAGCACATGTTTTAAAATACAGAGACAAAATAGAATTATACAGAAGGATGATGTTTTAAGAGTCCAGATCAAGTTACAGGTTCAGTCGGTCCGGAGCTTTGATCTGCCGTTGGGAGCGCCGCATTGGTGGCAGCGATTCCGGTGCCGGTCCAGTCCTCGGTGACTCCAGGAGCGTGCCAAAATCCTCGTCATCCTCGGGCGTGGGCAGGGGGAGGACGGATTGTCCTGGGGCGGGGTTGCGGCTGGGTGCGCCGGGGGAGGGGAGGGTGGCACCGGGCCGGACTGGTGTGTGTGTGTGGAACCTGCTGGTGCCAGGTCCCTGAGGGAGACAGTATCTTGGCGGTCGTCGGGGTACGCTACGTAGGCGTACTGTGGGTTGGCGTGGAGTAGCTGTACCCTCTCAACCAATGGGTCCGCCTTGTGGAGTCGTACATGCTTACGGAGGAATACGGATCCTGGAGCTGCGAGCCAAGTCGGGAGCGACACCCCCGGAGGTGGACTTCCTGGGGTGTGTCATTAGTCGCAGTGCATAGTAGCGACCGAATGGAGTGCAGTGCGTCGGGGAGGGCCTCCTGCCAGTGGGAGGCCGGCAGAGTTTTGGACCGTAGGGCCAGCTGGATGGCCCTCCAGACCGTCCCGTTCTCCCTCTCCACCTGCCCCTTTCCCCGGGGGTTATAGCTGGTCGTCCTGCTCGAGGCGATACCCTTGTTGAGCAGGAACTGAATGAAATGAAAAAATGAAAATCGCTTATTGTCACAAGTAGGCTTCAAATGAAGTTACTGTGAAAAAGCCCCTAGTCGCCACCTTCCGGCACCTGTTCAGGGAGGCTGGTACAGGAATTGAACCGTGCTGCTGGCCTGCCTTGGTCTGCTTTCAAAGCCAGCGATTTAGCCCAGTGTGCTAAACCAGCCCCTCAGCACGCTGCTAAACCAGACGCAGCTCATCACTCATGAATGAGGATCCCCTGTCGCTGTGGACGTAGGCAGGGAAGTCGAACAGAGTGAAGATGGTGTTGAGGGCTTTGATGATGGTTGGCAGATGTCATGTCGGGGCATGGGATGGCGAAGGGGAATCTGGAGTACTCATCGACCACACTGAGGAAATACGTGTTACGGTCGGTGGAGGGGAGGGACCCTTTGAAGTCCACGCTGAGGCGTTCAAAGGGGTGGGAGGCCTTCACCTGGCGTGCATGGTCTGGCTTGTAGAAGTGCGGTTTGCCCTCCGCACAGACCTGGCAGTCTCTGGTGATTGTCCGTACTTCCTCGACGGAGTAGGGCAGATTGCGGGCCTTGATGAAGTGGTACAAACGTGTGACTCCCAGGTGACAACGGTTGACATGCAGAGTCCGGAGTCGGTCCATCTGTGCGCGGCACATGTACCTCGGGACAGGGCATCGGGGGGCTCGTTGAGCTTACCGGGGCGATACAAAATCTCGTAGTTGTAGGTGGAGAGCTCGATCCTCCACCTCTAGATTTAATCGTTTTTGATCTTGCTCCGCTGTGTGTTGTTAAACATGAAAGCTACTGACCATTGGTCAGTAAGGAGAGTGAATCTCCTGCCGGCCAGGTAATGCCTCCAATGTCGCACAACGATGGCTTGGGCCTCTTTTTCGATGACACTAAGATGTGTGGCCTCCTACAGCAGCTGGCGAAACGGCTGCTGTATGGGGCGCACACATATTTATACTCCGCCTACTGGGCGGAGCCAGCAGGCGGGGACTACCACCATACCTGTAGTACAGGGCCTTACCACAAATCACCTAATATATACATCAGCGGTGACTACCGGACCCACCCATCCACGTGAATCCCCAACCACTTCAGATCAGGAGGGAGGAATGCTACCATTGGATAATGAGGGAGCGAGGTAAGGCGATACAGCTGTGACTTCAGGGACCTAAGCACAAAAATACAGCCTCTCTCCCCAGGTCGCACTGTCAGAAGCACCGCCTTTCAAGTGAGGCATTAAACAGAGGCCCTGTCTGCCCTCTCACATAGTCATAAAGGAGTCTGTGACACTGGGCTATATTTTACTCCCCAGCACGGCGGTGGGAGGGAACGGGAAGTACAGTGGATGCCGAGCCCAGCGGCTTCTCACCCACCCCTGAGCTCACCTCCACAATACAGGGGATGGGTGGTCACGCAAATCAGCAGCCTGCCCACCACACCTAAATAGATCATCAAGGGTTACCAAGCCTATTGATGCTGATAATACGCCATCAATGCCTTAAAACATTAGGTGTGGGCAGTCAGGCCGGAATGAGCAGCCTGCAATTTTAAATAATGTCTTCAAAGGGCAGGAAGGAAGTGGGGGGTTATTTTTGGGGGGCTGCCATTTGCCAATTGGGTTTGGGGACCCTCGGATAGGAACACCCCCCTCCTTTCTTCCCACCCGTCTGCAGCCTTAAACCCACCACCCCCACCAATATGCACCTCCAGGACCTGCCCAAACCCTCCGAGCCCAAGACCACAGACCTATCTTCACTAATGAGGAGGCGGTGGCAAAGTGGCATTGTCACTGGACTAGTAAACCGGGGACCCAGAGAAATGCTCCGGGGATCCAGGTTCAAATCCCACCCCTGCACATGGCGAAATTTTAATTCAATAAAAATCTGGAATTAAAAATGTTTAATGGTGACCATGAAACCATTGGAAAAATCCATCTGGTTCACTAATGCCCTTCAGGGAAGGAAATCCGCCGTCCTTACCTGGTCTGGCCTACATGTGACTCCAGACCCACAGCAATGTGGTTGACTCTTAACTGCTCCCCTCAAGGACAATTAGGGATGGGCAATAAATGCTGGCACAGCCTTCGCCGGTGAACGAATCAACCTGTTTGAGGGGATCCATTGGGCCTTCTCCCTCCTCCCCTTCTTGCAGTCCTGGCCGCAGCCGCTAAAACACCCTTGGTGCTGCATGGGCTGATGGCAGCTCCCGAGGGTGGGACTTCCTCTACCGTGTGGAGCGGAAGTCCCACTTGGGCCTTGTTTGGGCCACTCGCAGTGCCTTATGACTGTGGGGTGGGCTGGCATGGAATGGGTTAGCTGCATGTCGACTTTGTTTCTGGGAGTGCGGAAGGCTCTCTATTTGAAGACGAACAAGGGAATTCTCCCTGTCTCCTGGCCAAAATCTATCTCTCAGCCAGTGTCACTAACTCAGAGTATCCGGTCATTATCAATTGCTGGTTGTACGATCTTGCTGTGTGCAAGTCGGCTGTCATTTTTCCTACATTATAACAGTGACTAAACTTCAAAAGTATTTCATTGGTTCAAAGCGATTGTACGGTAGCCAGTGGTTAGCACAGTTGCTTCACAGCTCCAGGGTCCCAGGTTCGATTCCCGGCTTGGGTCACTGTCTGTGCGGAGTCTGCACGTTCTCCCTGTGTCTGCGTGGGTTTCCTCCGGGTGCTCCGGTTTCCTCCCACAGTCCAAAGATGTGCAGGTTAGGTGGATTGGCCATGCTAAATTGCTCTTAGTGTCCTTAATGATTAAGTGAGGTTACGGGGATAGGGTGGAGGCGTGGACTTGAGTAGGGTTCTCTTTCCAAGGACCGGTGCAGACTCGATGGGCTGAATGGCCTCCTTCAGCACTGTAAATTCTATGATTCTATGATTGAATGAAAGTTGCTGTAAAAATGACAGTTAGGTCTTTGCAGCCTTTTTTAGTGGAGATGTTGGAGCCACGCAGTGGTAATGTCACTGGCTTAATATTTCAAAGGTCCAGACTAGTGCTCTGGGGATACAGGTTCAAATCCCACCAAGGCAGCTGGTGGATTTCAATTCAATTCCTAAATCTGGGATGTAAAGCTCGTCTCAGCGGTGCCGAGCATGAAACTGTTGTCGCTTGACGTAAAAATCCATCTGGTTCACTAGTGTTCTTTCGGGAAGGACATACGCTGCCCTTATCTGGCCTGGCCTACATGTGACTCCAGACCCACAAAGTAATGTGGCTGATTCTTAACGGCCCTCTGTAATGGCCTAGACAACCACGCAATTCAAGGGCAATTAGGGACGGCCAACAAATGCTGGCAAAATAATACATTTTGTCAAAAGTATATCATACCACCAGGACCCAATGCCCCATATATGCCAATTCCAGTGTTCCAGTAACTGAGGACCCATCGCGTTCAATGTAACAAGTGAGAACATCGGGTCCACTCCCTCTCTCCTCGCTGAACAGTTAGCGCTTGGTCTCACTCGTCTGTGAAATTCAAAATAATTTCATTTAAATTAGAGTGCTGAGTTTGCCTGGAATATAATTGGAGCCGGTGAAAAGTGACTGCAGATTGCAGAGGCTCCTTGCTGCAGCTCCTGCTCTGTAATTGTGCTTCATAAATTTAGATTCAATATGCAAATGAGCTTCATTTTAATCAGCGGCGAGTAACTCGGTGATGTGTCTGCAAACAGCACGTTCTAATTACTATTCATTAGGGAAGGTTCGCTTCACAGGACAGAGGCGCAACTTGTCAATTCCCAGCAGCGGGCGAGTCATTTATTAAGGCTGGTGGCAAAACCCATTGCTTCTCCGAATTCCTGTTTTGCAATTAATCCCTCGGACCGGACTGAGGGTGGAACTAGCACTGACCTGGTTTTCAATGCTCCACGTCCGGGACTCTGTTGTTGCTCTTCATCCTCAGCTCCGTTCACACCTCACCCCACTTCCCCAAAACAAAATCCAAGAGAATCTGAGGCACAAAGCTCGTCCAATGTAGATTGCGGCCAGAACTGGGGGTGACCTGAGCAGAACCATGTGCCAATATGCTTATTTTTGAAATTTGTCCGTGGGACGTTGGTACCGCTGGCTCGGGCAGCATTTAATGCCCTTCGCTAATTGCCCTTGAGAAGGTGTTGGTGAGCTGCCTTCTTGAACCACTGCAGCCCACGTGGTGTGGGGAGTCACACAGTGCTGTAAACGAGGGAGTTCCAGGAGGTTGACCCAAAGACAGTGAAGGAATGGCGGGGCGGTATGCTTCCAAGTCAGGATGGTGCGTGGCTTGGAGTGGGTCTGGAAAAAAGGTGGTGCTCCCAGGTATCTGTGTGCTCTGTTTCACGGAGACACGGCTCACTCCTGCTTCACCGGACTGTGCCCTACAACCAGAGGGCTTCTCAATTCACCGAATGGACCGTACGGCGGCCACAGGCAAGGCAAGGGGAGGTGGGGTCTGCCTTCTAATCAACACCCCCTGGTGCCTAGATGTAGCAACACTGGTGAGTTTCTGCTTCCGGACCTAGAATACCTGACGCTAAAATGCCGCCCTTTCTACCTTCCGCGGGAGCTCAGCTCCGTTATCCTGACGGCAGTTTACATCCCACCCCATGCGAACGTGGAAATCGCACTGGACGAAATATTCACCATCACAAATAGCCTTGAAACGAAACATCCTGAGGCCTTCTTCATTTTAGCTGGGGACTTCAATCAGGCCAAGTTCAAGAGCGTACTACCAAGTTACCACCAACACGTCACCTGTTCCACCAGAGGCCTAAACATCCTGGACCACTGCTACACAAATATCAGTACGGAGTCTTACAACACCAGGTTAAAGTCCAACAGGTTTGTTTCGATGTCACTAGCTTTCGGAGCGCTGCTCCTTCCTCAGGTGAATGAAGAGGTCTGTTCCAGAAACACATATATAGACAAATTCAAAGATGCCAAACAATGCTAGGGATGCGAGCATTAGCAGGTGATTAAATCTTTACAGATCCAGAGATGGGGTAACCCCAGGTTAAAGAGGTGTGAATTGTCTCAAGCCAGGACAGTTGGTAGGATTTCGCAGGCCAGATGGTGGGGGATGAATGTAATGTGACATGAATCCCAGGTCCCGGTTGAGGCCGCACTCATGTGTGCGGAACTTGGTTATAAGCTTCTGCTCGGCGATTCTGCGTTGTCGCGGGTCCTGAAGGCCGCCTTGGAGAACGCTTACCCGGAGATCAGAGGCTGAATGCCCTTAACTGCTGAAGTATTCCCCGACTGGAAGGGAACATTCCTGCCTGGTGATTGTTGCGCGATGTCCGTTCATTCGTTGTCGCAGCGTCTGCATGGTCTCGCCAATGTACCACGCTTCGGGACATCCTTTCCTGCAGCGTATGAGGTAGACAACGTTGGCCGAGTCGCACGAGTATGTACCGCGTACCTGGTGGGTACCTGGTACCTTAATGGCGCACCACCCACCAGGTACGCCGCAGGAAACTACAAAAGGCCGTGAATGTAGCCCAGTCCATCACGCAAACCAGCCTCCCATCCATTGACTCTATCTATAATTCCCTCTGCCTCAGAAAGGCAGCCAGCATAATTGAGGACCCCACGCACCCCGGACATACTCTCTTCCACCTTCTTCCGTCAGGAAAAAGATACCAAAGTTTGAGGTCACGTACCAACCGACTTCTTCCCTACTGCCATCAGACTTTTGAATGGACCTACCTCGTATTAAGTTGATCTTTTCTCTACACCTTGCTATAACTGTAACATTATATTCTGCAGTCTCTCCTTCCTTCCCCATGTACGGTATGCATTGTTTGTACAGCATGCAAGAAACAATACTTTTCACTGTATACCAATACATGTGACAATAATAAATCCAATCAAATCAAATCTGCTGCCCTTGTCTTTCTAAGTGGTAGAGGTTGAGAGTTTGGAAGGTTCTGCCTAAGATGCTGGTGAGATGCTGCAGTGCAGCCTTTAGATTCAATGCAATTGTGTAGCGGTCATGCTATGGGGTTACTGACCCAGAGGCTTGCATTCAGGAGCTGGAAGCATGAATTTAAATCTCATCATTGCAGTTGTGGAATTACAATTCTGGGTTAATGGATGAAATCAGAAATAAGAAGCTGGTATCAGTAATGGAGGGGGTCTTCGTGTCCCAGACTCTGAGGCAGACATTCTTGGTTCAATCACACTCCAGGTCTTGATGGTCAAGGAAGGTATGTTCATAACGTGGCCAAATTGAGCATCAACCTGTGCATCTTATCAACACCCGTCAACGTCTGACAGTAAAGGAGATGCCAAGTCAGCCATGTCATGGAGAGAGCATTTGAGTCTTGACCATCACCATCCATAGCTTCAGGCGACAAGGTGCATGTAAACGTTGTCCCAGCAACTCCCACTGCTTGGCGGTTGATTGACTCAGTTGGTGGAACTGCCGGTGTGGATCAGATTGGTTCCAATAGCATGAGGTTTGATCCCCGTTCTGGGTGGGGTGGAACTGAGACCTTCCTTGCCCTATCCATGAAGGTGATTGTGATAGAATCATAGAATCCCTACAGTGCAGAAGGAGGCCATTCGGCCCAGTAAGGCTGCACCGACCCTCTGAAAGAGCACCCAACCTAGGCCCACTCCCCCGCCTCCTGAAACCCCACCTAACCAGCCCATCTTTGGACACAAAGCGGCAATTTTTAGCATAGCCAATCCACCTAACCGACCCAGTTTTGGACTCTGGGAGGAAACCGGAGCACCCGGAGGAAACCCACGCAGACACAGGGAGAAAGTGAAAATTCCACACAGACAGTCACCCGAGGCCGGAATTGAACCCGGGTCCCTGGCGCTGAGAGGCAGCAGCGCTAATCACTGTGCCATTGTGCCGCGATGCTTCGGATGGGACCTGCCTTCAGGCAGAGAACTCCAGAACAATCAATCATGGTGACCTTGTTTGTGACCGGATTGGCATCAAAATCCATCTGGTTCACTCATGTTCTTTTGGGAAATCTGCCATCCTTACCTGTTCTGGACTACATGTGACTCCAGACCCACAGCAATTTGATTGTCTCTTAACTACCCTTTGAAATGAACCTAGCAAGCCACTCAAGTTGTCAAGGAGGAGCTCACCACCACCCTCTGCTGAGCAGTACATGCTGGCTTTACCAGCAACACCCACACCCTTGTATGAATAAATAAAATGTAGATTGTGTGCCAATAGTGGAGGGAGCAAATATTGAGGGTGGTGGATGGGTGTGTTAATCAAGTGGGTGGGATGGTATCGAGAGTCTTGAGTGCTGTTGAAGCTGCACTCATCCAGGCAATTGGAGAGTGTTCTATCACACTCTTGAGTTGTGCATTGTAGGTGGTGGACAGACTTTGAGGAGTCAGGAGGTGAGTTGCTCAGTGCAGGATTCGCTGCCTCTGTCTTGTTCTTGTAGTCACAGTATTTAAATAGCTGGTCCAGTTAAACTGGCGGTCACTGGCAACCCCCAGGATGTTGATGGTGGGGGAATTGGTAATGGATGAATATCAAGGATAAGTATTTTGACACTATCTAATTGGAAATTTGTTTTGCTGTCCTGTGATAAAGCTAAGCCATGTGAAGAACCATGATTAGATGTCAGAAGCTTATTATCCTTTTCTTCATTTAATCACTCATATTTACAAACTAATTAAATGCAAACAATTTAACATCTGACATTAGCTGTCTGTTTGAGTGGTGCCTTGGACCAAGGGTTCGTCTTGATTAAGGATATTGTTGGCTGTAAATGTTTTTCTATTATTCATGGGACAGGCCAGCATTTCACGCCCATCCCTAATTGCCCTTGAGAAGGTGGTGATGAGCTGCCTTCTTGAACCACAGTATCCCATGGTGTAGGTACACCCACAGTGCTGTTAGATAAGGGGTTCCAGTATTTTGACCCAGCGACAGTGAAGGAACAGCGATATATTTCCAAAACAGGGTGGTGCGTGACTTGACAGAGAACGTCCAAATGGTGGTGTCCCTGGGTAGCTGCTGCCCTTGTCTCTCTAGATGGTAGGGGTCATGGTTTTGAAAGGTGCAGCCTAGTGGATCAAGTTTAAGTAGGGAAACATTTAGGGGACAGTGGTTATTATACCATAAGGTTTAGGATGACCGTGGAAAAGGACAAGGGACAATCCAGGGTGAGGAAAGTCAACTGGGGGAAAGCCAACTTCAATGGGGAAAGATCGGACCTGGACCAAGTAAATTGGAGCCAAAGAGTGGCAGGAAAAGTTGAACAATGGGCCACCTTCGGCGCAGAGATAATTCAGGTACAGTGAAAGAACTTTCCCTCGAAAGGGAAAGATAGGGCAAACAAATCCAGGGCTCTCAGGCTGACCAGGGCTGGTTTAGCACAGTGGGCTAAACAGCTGGCTTGTAATGCAGAACAAAATCAGCAGCGCGGGTTCAATTCCCGTACCAGCCTCCCCAAGCAGGCGCCGGAATGTGGCGACTAGGGGCTTTCCACAATAACTTAATTGAAGCCTACTTGTGCCAATAAGCGATTATTATTATGACAGAGAAGTTAGAAATTAAGATGAAGAAGAAAAAGTGTGTGTATGATAGATTGATTGAAAATGAAATGAAATGAAAATCGCTTATTGTCACGAGTAGGCTTCAAATGACGTTGCTGTGAAAAGCCCCTAGTCGCCACATTCCGGCGCCTGTTCGGGGAGGCTGGTACGGGAATTGAACCGCGCTGCTGGCCTGCCTTGGTCTGCTTTAAACCAGCCCCCAATACAAGTGAAAACCATGCTGCAGTTGGGCACTGCAATAGCACCTAGACTTCAAAAGATACTTCACCGGATGCAAATTCCTTTGAGACGGCTGGCGATTGTGAAAGGTGCTATATAAATGCAAGTTCTTTCTTCTTTTTACCGTGCCCCGAATTTCACTCCTCGTGTTGTTCAGTGTTTGGGTGAAGGAGAGAGATTGAGCACATGGGAATCTCGGGAAATGGACCAGATTCAGGCAACTTGAAGTGGAGATTGATCAAAATGGAGACAGGCCTCGCCTCATGGGATCATCCTGTCCCTAAAGGTCATCACGCTCTTGATGCAGAATTATAAGGAAGTCAGATTTGTTACCAGTCACACAATATTAAAATAGAGACTTTAGGGAACAGCTGAGTGAATAATTCGACCCCGGGCATGCTGCAGGTTATCTAACCGTTACAGCGGTGATTAAAGACCCAGTAATGAGGACAGGAATAGCTCTCCTAATGATCTCACTGCCTAGTGATTATAAATTAATGTTTTAGAACTGTTTGTCATTCTCTTTTGAGGGTTTTCTTTCCATCAGTGCTGTGCAGAGCAGTGTTGGCTGCTGCAGAGTGCTGCTGTAAAATCCCTCGACACAGAAAGTGAGCTAAAGTAGGCCCACCATCTTATTTATATTGCAGCAGTGTGACCCCAGCTGGTTACCTGAAGGTCAAGGGTCTGGACAGTGATGTTCTGTAGGCTGTGGTTTCAGAGGGTGTTCAGAGAGCCAACCTTTGAATGATGACAGCATTGATTGGAGGGTGGGGTGGGGGGGGGGGGGGGGGGGGGAATTGAGAGGGGGTTGGTGGGGACATCATTTTAAAAAAGAGATTTGTTCCTGGGATCTGAACATTATTGGCAAGGCCAGCATTTCCATAGAATCCGTGCAGTGCAGAAGGAGGCCGTTCGGCCCATCAAGTCCGCACCGACCATCTGAGAGAGCACCCTATCAAAGCCCACTCCCCACACTATCCCCGTAACCCCACCACCAAACCTGCACATCTTTGGGCACTAAGGGGAAATGTAGCATGGCCAGTCCACCCAACCTCCACGTCTATGACTGTGTGGGAGGAAACCGGAGCACCCGGAGGAAGTCCACGCAGGCATGGGGAGAAAGTACAAACTCCACACAGTCGGTCACCCAAGGCCGGAATTGAGCCCGGTCGGTGGCGCTGTGAGGTAGCAGTGCTAACCACTGTGCCACCATGCCACCCTTGAACTGAGTCGTTTGCCATGCTATTTCAAGGAGCAGTTAAGAGGCAGCCACATTGCTGTGGGTCTGGAGTCACATGTAGGCCAGACCACTTTGTTTATTTTCTTATGAAAATTGGGGGAACGGGATGACAGGAGAGGGGTTAAGGGGCCACGTGTAAATGGGCCAGTATCCATGAGATGGGAGGATCACTCTGCGAGAGGGTATGTCAGCCATGGCTTGGTGGAGTAGCACTCTAACCTCAGAGTCTCAAGTCTCACTCCAGAAACCTGAGCACACAGTCGACGCTCACCCTTCAGTGTTGTACCGACCGAGTGCTGCCATCTTTGAATTGATACGTCATGAGCTTTGGGATATCTCGAGGACATGAATGGTCACTCACCACAATAATGCTAAACCTTCGATTAACCACTGACCTTGCATCGATCCATTGTGATTTCAGATTTATATCATTGGTGGGGGAGGGGGGGGTCAACGTTCAACAGGTGTCTCCTAATCCCGGGTGCCTCACCTTTGTATAAGATAGCACAAGAGGCAAGCAAAGATTCTTTTAAAAAACAACTAAATATGGAAATGTGGGGGTCGGGGCAGTGGATGGATGAGGTTTGATGGCCGAATGATCTTTTTTTCATTAGTTTCTTGTGAGCTTGCAATATGATGGGAGTGAGCTGAAAGATACCAATATAGTAAATAGCAGGGAGTTAAGCACAGAGTAGTGGATACCTGTGAGAAAATTACACAGAGTAATGGCAGGGAGTAAGTTATACAGAGTAATGAATACCTTGAGTGAATTATACAAAGAGTAATAAATACCTTGGAGTGAGTTGCACAGAGTAATGGATGCATTTTAAAACTTTATTCGCTCGTGGGGTGAAGACATCACAGACTCTACCAGCATTTATTGCCCATTCTCAATGGCCCTTGAGAAGATGGTTCTTGAATCGCTGCAGTTCATGTGGTGTAGGTACATAGGAAATATAAAACAGTAGCTGGAGTAGGCCATTCGGCCCTTCGAGCCAGCTCTACCATTCAGTATGATCATGGCTGATTATCCAACCCGTAACCTGTTCCCACTTTCCCCCCATATCCTTTGATCCCGGTAACCCCAAGAGCAATATCTATGAAAGCATACACAGCGGAATTCTCTGTCAACGGGAGCCTCTGTTCCGCCAGCAGCGCACCAACACCCCCGTGTTTCCCGATGGCATGGGGTGGCCACAATGGGAAACCCCATTGGCTGGCTACGGGAACGGAGAATCCCGCTGCTGGCGGGGGCGCGCTGTGCAGGAAAAAACAGCTGGCCAACTGGAGAATCCCGCTCCCAATGTTGTGGCCTCAATTGTTTCCTGTGGTAGTAAATTCCACAGGTTCACCACTCTCTGGTCCGAAAAGGTTCATCCCTTAGACTATAACCCCTGGTTCTGGACACCCCCACCATCCTTCCTGCATCTACCTTGTCTGGTCCTGTTAGAATTTTATAGGTTTCGATTAGATGCCCCCTCATTCTCCAGCGAATATAACCCTAACTGAGTCAATCTCTCCTCATACGTTAGCCCTGCCATCCCAGGAATCAGTCTGGTAAACCTTCACTGCATTCCCTCTATAGCAAGAACATTCTTCCTCAGATAAGAAGAACAAAACTGCATACAATACTCCAGGTGTGGCCTCACCAAGGCCCTGTACAATTGCAGCAAGACATCCCTGCTCCTGTACTGGAATTCTCTCGCACAATGCTGTTTGCGAGGGAGTGTGAGGCATAGCGACAATGAAAGAATGGGAATATATTTCCAAGTCCAGATGGTGTGTGGCTTGGAGATTGGATTGGATTTGTTGATTGTACCGAGGTACAGTGCAAAGTATTTTTCTGCGTGCAACTCAAACAGATCATTTAATACATGAGTTCAATAGCATAATAGTTTAGTACAATAGTTCATTTAGTGAACTTGGAAGTGGGGGTGTCCCATGCATGTGCTGCCCGTGACCTTAAAAATAAAGTCGCCATGGTTCCAGGTGCTCATAGGCTACTTTTCTCTTTAACTGGGAGTTAACTGGTGGTGATTTAACCTGAGGATCACCACACTTCAGGCAAGAGGCAAGATTGAGAGATGGGGTCTTCATGATAATAATAAACTTTATTGTCACAAGTAGGCTTACATTAACACTGCAATGAAGTTACTGTGAAAAGCCCCTAGTTGCCACATTCTGGCGGTTGTTTGGGTACACTGAGGGAGAATTCAGAATGTCCAATTCACCTAACAGCATGTCTTTTGGGACTTGTGGGAGGAAACCGGAGCACCCGGAGGAAACCCACGCAGACATGGGGAGAACATGCAGACTCTGCACAGACAGTGACCCAAGCCGGGAATCAAACCAGAGTCCCTGATGCTGTGAAGCAACAGTGCTGCCCTATAAATAACCTCAGCTGGTACAGGAATTGAACCCAAAACGGGGGCCTCGTTCTTCACCATGAGCCAGCTGCCCAGTCAACTGAGCTAAAGCATCCCCGGTGCAGTGCAGTGAGTTACACAGAGAGGAATGGATACCTGGGAATGAGTTACACAGAGAGGAATGGATACCTGGGAATGAGTTACACAGAGAGGAATGACTAATTGGGAGTGAATCACACAGAGTAATTGAAATCTGGGAGTGAGTTACAGAGAGTAATGAACATCTGGAAGTGGGGTGCATCGGGAGTAATAAATACCTGGGAATAAATTTGAGGCTGGAACTTAATCAAGGGGTTCAGAAGGGTTCGGATTATGAAAGTGCTGAAAACTGTTGATTTGAGCTGAATGAAGTGAAGGATGGAGGGAGGATGTACAGTGAATATAATTGACAATTCGGCACATACAGTTGGAGAAAGATGAAATGGTGACAGTCGAAAGTATTGGGAAAGTACCTGATAGCTACAGGCTCTCTCTCTCTCTGGCGTTGCTTTGCTTGCGTTGTGCTTTGCTGCTCCTAATTATTGGATGCTAATGATGCATTCATGGCTGTTTGTAAGACTGATTATACACACTGCTATAATTGGTGCTTGTGAAATTAGCTTGACTGACTGCCGAGGTATCTGTCACTAACACAGTGAACTCACTCCATCACTTCACCCAGTCTTACTGGCAATCTGTGTACATAGAAAGTACGGGGAATTCACCATTTGCCAAAAGAAAGGGAACAAGTTAATGTTTCAGTAGAAGTGTTTTTCCCGATGTCAGGACACCTAAGTGTCATGAGAATGTCGCTTTAATAAATGTTTGGCTGCTCATATTACTGCAGTGATGTCAGAGTGTGGGTTGAGCTGGACTGTCTGTCAGCTTTTTACTTTCGTTTTAGGCTGTTTGCTGCAGGGTGTGCTTAATGATGTCAGAGTGTGGGTGGAGCTGGACTGTCTGTCAGCTTTTTACTTTCGTTTTAGGCTTTTTGCTGCAGGGTGTGTTTTAGTTTAGTTTTCCGTGTTGGAGCTGAAGCCAGACAGAGCAGGTGTACTGTTGATCTCTCTGCCATGAAAAGACTATCTCTTGATCATTTGGTGAATTCAGAATTATAAATGTTCTCAGTAGTGAATGTAAACCTAATGTGCTTCTGTTAAAAGGTGTTTCTTTTGTCTTCTGGATGTTGTTTGGGAAGTTATTAAGGATTACTTAGTGTTGTATTCTTTGGGGGTTGTATTTGAATTAATGGCTG
Source organism: Scyliorhinus torazame (assembly GCF_047496885.1). Classification (NCBI taxonomy): domain Eukaryota; kingdom Metazoa; phylum Chordata; class Chondrichthyes; order Carcharhiniformes; family Scyliorhinidae; genus Scyliorhinus; species Scyliorhinus torazame. The sequence goes on along the minus strand of NC_092709.1, from coordinate 341,641,245 downwards.
CTAAGATGTTCACTGTATGTTTTAAAAAGATTTACTTGAGTTCATAGAATAAACATTGTTTTGCTTTAAAAAATACATTTCCATTTCTGCTGTACCACACCTGTTGAGTGGGCCGTGTGCTCCCCATACCACAATCTATTAAAAGTTGTGGGTCAGGTGAACTCCATGATACTCTTTGGGGTTCTCTAAATACTGGCCCATAACATAAGAGAGCTTTGAAATGGAGCGCCAATTTGTACACAGCAAGATATGTGATAACAATCAGATCATCTGACTTGAATGATGTTGATTGAGTGATAAACGTTGACCTGAAGAACTCCCCTGCATCTCTTCAAAATAGTGCTCTGGATTCTTTTACATCCACCCTGGGCCCATTAGCCCCATTTTGCTCTGGGGAGGCGGGGGCCGTGTTTGCAGGCGAGTGCTGAGGAAGGTTGACTACAATGCCCACCTCAGTTCTTTGGGACTTGATCCCAGTGTTTTGCAGGCTGTAAAGTGCTCTTGCCTTCACCCCTTACACCCCCTGAGCAGCCCCACCCACCTCTCACCCCATAGCTCTTTATTCTCCCACGGCCCCTCCATGCCAAAACATGCCCCCCTCCCACCACTCATGCCCCCTCATACTCACATGGTCCCTCAACCCCATGCCACCTCCATAACCACTCACCCAGTATCCAACATAGGAAGACCTCAGAGATGAAATAAACAACATAATACCGCTCTCACTCATTCACTTTATAATGAAAAGAAACTTCCATTCATGAAACGCATTCAAAGCCTTTAAGTCTCAAGTGTTTAATCTGTTATAAAAACAAATTATATTCAGTTCCCAGGTCAAAAACAGCTAATCCTTTAATAGCTTTTTAAAACCGGGGCAGCATGGTGGCACAGGGGTTAGCACGGCTGCCTCACAGCACCAGGAACCCAGGTTTAAGTCCAGCCTTGGGTGGCTGTCTGTGTGGAGTTTGCACCTTCTCCCCGTGTCTGCGTTGCTTTCCCCTGGGAGCTCATTATTCCTCCCAGTCTAATGATGTGCATGTTAGGTGGATTGGACATGCTAAATTGCCTCTTTGTGTCCAAAAAGGGTGGTGGGGTTACTGGGTTATGGGGATAGGGTGGAGACATGAGCATATTAGGGTGCTCTTTCGAAGGGCAGGTGCAGACTCGATGGGCCGAATAGCCTCCTACTGCATTGTAAATTCTATGATTCGATGAACATGACAATCAGATTGTGAACTCAGCACTGAAACTCACCCAGCATTCACGATGACTTCAGCTGTAATAACAGCCGTTGTGAAATGCCAGCAAAATTTTCGATTGCAACTATGGAACAGGCGGTCATGGTTTCTTTTTCTAACCTGCACCAAATGACCAATCAACCAAAGCAGCCCAGCATATTTCTTTTTAACTCTCATTGACAGCTTATTTATTCCTCAAGTTTAAAGAGCAAGGGATTTAAAAGCCTTAAATGGACCGGATCTGCACTTCACAAGTATTTACGCCTATTTCATCAATTCATGACCGCCACATTGTAGATTATGTCTAGAATGTCTCACTCTAATATGCATTCCCGAGATCTAATCAAGGCTTGGGACCTAACCCCTTCGCCTTGGAGACCTTGAGCGAGTGCCATTCAATATTGGTCTCCACAAACGGAGGGCCAGATGGAACGGCGCTTGTGGGAGTCTCCCAGGGGATTGTGGTTCCCCAGGTACATGCCCTTGGGGAAGGGGTGGCACCATGACTCTGCCAGCCTGGCACCCTGGCAGTGCCACCTGGGCACTAGCCTGGCATTGCCAAGATGGCAAGCTGATATTTGTTATGTGGTGGGGATCAGGCCAGGGGGTGCACTATGTGGATTGTGGGGGTGATGCACTATCAATTACCACAAAGACGAGGGTAGTGGAATAATCGGGGCTTTATTGAGCAAAGATGTTGTGCCTCCTGTAGCTGGAACCAGAATGGCTGCAGCATCGGCGAGCACACACATTTATACGCCGCCTGTTGGGCGGAGCCAGCAGGCAGGGATTTACCCATGTACCTCTACTATACAGGCAGTGCCATAATACATGTAATATACTACTGGTGGTGACTACCACATTCACCCCCTGTTAAAAAAGAGTCCAGCGGGGGGGGGGGGGGGGTGGAAAATATTACAAGTTAAGTCGGTCGGGGGCCTTGACCCTCCCCTGCGATCGCCTCAGTTCTGGTGGTGATGTGGACACCGATTTGGTCACTTGCAACTCTGGGAGCGTGTTGTCCTCGTCTTCGTCACCCCTGAGTGAGGTAATGCATTTTGGAAGGTCTAATGCAGGTAGGGAATATACAGTGAATGGTAGAACCCTCAAGAGTACTGACAGTCAGAGAGATCTAGGTGTACAGGTCCACAGGTCACTGAAAGGGGCAACACAGGTGGAGAAGGTAGTCAAGAAGGCATGCGGCATGCTTGCCTTCATTGGCCGGGGCATTGAGTATAAGAATTGGCAAGTCATGTTGCAGCTGTATAGAACCTTAGTTAGGCCACACTTGGAGCATAGTGTTCAATTCTGGTCGCCACACTACCAGAAGGATGTGGAGGCTTTAGAGAGGGTGCAGAAGAGATTTACCAGGATGTTGCCTGGTATGGAGGGCATTAGCTATGAGGAGCGGTTGAATAAACTCGGTTTGTTCTCACTGGAACGACGGAGGTTGAGGGGCGACCTGATAGAGGTCTACAAAATTATGAGGGGCATAGACAGAGTGGATAGTCAGAGGCTTTTCCCCAGGGTAGAGGGGTCAATTACTAGGGGGCATAGGTTTAAGGTGAGAGGGGTAAGGTTTAGAGTAGATGTACGAGGCAAGTTTTTTACGCAGAGGGTAGTGGGTGCCTGGAACTCGCTACCGGAGGAGGTGGTGGAAGCAGGGACGATAGTGACATTTAAGGGGCATCTTGACAAATACACGAATAGGATGGGAATAGAGGGATACGGACCCAGGAAGTGTAGAAGATTGTAGTTTAGACGGGCAGCATGGTCGGCACGGGCTTGGAGGGCCGAAGGGCCTGTTCCTGTGCTGTACATTTCTTTGTTCTTTGTTGAGTGGAACCAGAGGGAGGACGGATCCTACTGGGGTGGGGGCTGCGGTGAGGTTCGCTGGAGGGAGGGTGAGTGGCGCAGGGGTGAATGAGGCAACCGTGGTGTGGGGGGGGGGGCGGTGTCAGGTCGGGGGTCGTGGGTGGGGATCCAATGGGTGGCAGGTCCCTGAGGGAGACTGTGTCTTGGCGCACGTCAGGGTGTGCCACGTAGGCATACTGCGGGTTCGCATTTAGGAGGTGGACTTTTTCGAGCAAGGGGTCCGACTTATGGGTCCGTACATGCTTCCGAAGGAGGACGGGTCCAGGAACTGTTCAGCCATGTTGGGAGCGAGACCCCGGAGGTAGACTTCCTGGGGAAGGCAAACACACGTTCGTGAGGGGTCTCGTTAGTCGCAACGCAGAGGAGCGATCGGATGGAGTGGAGCGCGTCAGGGAGGACCTCCTGCCAGCGGGAGACCGGGAGATTTCTAGACCGTAGGGCCAGCAGGACGGTCTTCCAGGCCGTTCCGTTCTCCCTCTCCACCTGCCCGTCTCCCCGGGGGTTGCAGCTGGTCGTCCTGCTCGAGGCGATGCCCTTGCTGAACAGGAACTGACGCAGTTCATCGCTCATGAAAGAGGATCCCCGATCGCTGTGGATATAGGTGGGGAAACCGAACAGAGTGAAGATGCTGTGGAGGGCAGAAGTCATATCGGGGCATGGGATGGCGAAAGGGAACTGGGAGTACTCATCAATCACGTTCAGAAAGTACGTGTTGCGGTCGGTGGAGGGGAGGGGCCCTTTGAAGTCACTGCTGGGCAGCCGCAGTTTTGGCCCAGCACTATCAGCGCCCGGTAGAAGTCTTCGAGTGTCTCATCTGGGCTCTGCCGTCTCGTTGCCAGCAGGTGACGGGCGTAGACCTGGTTCAGTGGACGGATGTAATGTCCTTCTAGCAGCTCCATGGCTGCAGCATAGTTTGCCGCCCCTTCGATCAGGGGGTAGATCACCGGGCTGACCCACGAGCGTAGGAGGTGTATCTTCTGCCTTTCCGTGGGGGTGTCGGCAGCCGTATCGAGGTAGCTCTCAAAACACGCCAACCAATGCTTAAAAATAGCAGCGGAGTTTTCTGCGTGGGGGCTGAGCTGAAGGCACGCCGGCTTGATGCGGAGATCCATCCTTCAAAAGTACTAGCTGATTAAATTGATGCACAATCAATACTCTCGAGACAAAGTGGAGTCATATCTAATCGGCTTTAATCAGCTAGAACTGTACCCAGCAGCGATGATACAGAAAGCGAAGGTTGCTGGGACGGCATCGGTTCTTATACCCCGCCTCTCAGGGCGGGGATATGTACATTGCCCAATGGTAGACCCCTCGGTCTAGCCAATGGTCATTCACCTCTCAGGTACTGCAATACCTGGTATTACCACAGAGTGGGACTACTTATGGGCGGTGCTGGGGCGGTGATTTGGGGTGGGTTTCATCGGCTGGGTCAAGCTGCTATATCAGGCCCCGGAGGCGAGTGTGAGGACAAGCAGGACGACTTCCGACTATTTTAGACTGCATTGTGGGACGAGACAGGGGTGCCCCCTCTCCCCAATGCTGTTTGCGCTAGCTATAGAGCCACTGGCAATTGCTCTGAGGGCTTCAGAGGGTTGGAAGGGGCTGGTTGGGGAGGGGGGTGGAGTTTCATTGTATGATGACCTGCTCTTGTACGTTTCGGTGCCGATGGCGGGGATGGACGGAATCATGGCGACCCTGGGGGAATTCGGCCGGTTTTCAGGGTACAAATTCAATATGACAAAAAGTGAAATGTTTGTAGTTCAGGAGAGGGCCCAATGGGACCGGCTGAGGGAGCTGCCATTCCGGTTAGTGGGGGACAGTTTCAGGTACCTGGGAATACAAGTGGCACGGGATTGGGGTCGACTACACAAGCTGAACCTGTCCCGGCTGGTAGATCAAATGCGAGGGGAGTTCCGGAGGTGGGATGCGCTCCCGCTGTCGTTAGGTGGGAGAGTACAGACAGTTAAAATGACAGTCCTCCCGAGGTTCTTATTCGCGTTCCAGTGTCTCCCCATTTTCATTCCAAGTCCTTTTTTAAGGTGTTAAGCAAGATCATTTTGGGCTTTGTATGGGCGGGCAAGTCCCCGCGAGTGAAGAGGATGATGCTCGAGCGGAACCGGGGGCAAGAGAGGTTTGCACTGCCGAATTTTAGCAACTATTATTGGGCGGCTAACATAGCCATGATAAGGAAGTGGGTGGTGGTGGTGGAGGGAAGGGGGGGGGGGTCGGCTAGGGAGCGGGTTGAGGCAGCCTCATGTAGGGGGGACGTTGGTGACGGCGCCTCGGCCATTCCCGCCGGCGTGCTTCTCCACCAATCCTGTAGTGGTGGCGGCCCTTCGGATCTGGGGACAGTAGAGGGGGCAACGTGGGAGCAATGGGAGCATCGGTCTGGTCCCCGATATGTGACAACCATCGGTTTCCCCCGGGGAGGTTGGACGGGGGTGTTTCGGGTATGGTGGAGGGCAGGGATTGAGCGGATGGGAGATTTGTTTTTGGAAGGGAGCTTCCCTAGCTTGAGGGCGCTGGAGGCCAAGTTTGGGTTTGATGTGTTAGGCAGGTTGGTTCGATGTGGACTGCACTCGATGCAGGGAAGTTAGAAACAGACGTCTAACACAGGAGAAGATCCAACACTGTTTTATTCAACTAGATGAACTGCTGTACATATTCAGCTGTGGGTCGACACTCTACTGATCTGACTAGTGACCTTGTAGTAGCCTGGCCAGACTTACTAGCTACCGCATGGTGTCTGCACTTGCTAGCTCGTGGACTCTGACTGTCTCAGTGGCTGGGTCCTGAGAGAGCGGGAAACCTAGTGCCCTCTGGCTTTACAGTGGTAGTGTCCTGTCTGGTTATTGGCTGCACTGTGTTGTATGCTTACTGGTCATCCTATGTGTCAATCACTGCTGTCTGCATCTCATTATATACATGAGTGGATATTATGACATCTCCCCTTTTTTTTTTAGTTAAATAACTACTGAGGTGTGTATATATATATATATATATATATATATGCCTGACTATATACAAACGGTGATTGAACAAACGTATATACATGGGAAGGTGTCGATAGTGCAGATACATGGCAAACTAAGCAATATTTACAAGAGTTAAGTCGATGGATTCTGTCACAAAAATTTACAAAGGCGACAAATTCTTGTTGATCGCCGCAGAGATGGATCAGGAGCCGCCTGCACATAGAGAGGTGGGATCGCTGCCATTGCGGTGGTCGCATGGGCCGGCAGGATCGCTGGCAGATCGGTGGCCTCGTGGCAGGGTATGTCCGGAGGAAGCATGATAGCCGGCGGAGCACTGCGGTCAGGTGGTGGGCGTGGAACTCTTCGCAATGCCCGTCTGTTGCGCCGTAGCAGGGAGCCATCAGCCATGTGAACAATGGAAGACCTCGGGGCAACTTGTTTGACAACAGCTGTGGCTGACCAACCGCCCTCAGGCAACTGGACGCGAACATGATCGGCTGGAGCCAGCTCAGGTAAATCCGGGGCATGAGCATCGTATGTGGCCTTCTGTTGGGCCCGGGACTGCTGCACTTTTGTAGTACCGTGAGGTGGTCAAGGTCTGGAACATGGATGGCTGGAACTGTGGTCCTCAGAGTGCGATTCATAAGCATCTGCGCTGGAGACAACCCAGTGGACAGTGGGGTTGCCCTGGATGCCAGCATCGCCAGGTTGAAGTCGGAGCCTGAGTCTGCAGCTTTGCACAGCAACCGCTTGACAATATGGACCCTTTTCTCGGCCTTCCCGTTTGACTGCGGGTAGTGGGGACTGGAGGTAACGTGACGGAAGTTGTAGGACTGTGCAAAATCAGACCATTCTTGGCTGTAAAAGCATGGACCGTTATCTCTCATTACCGTGAGCGGTATCCCATGCCTGGCGAACGTTTCTTTGCAGGCTTTGATAACCGCCTTCGACGTGAAGTCGGACAGTTTCACCACTTCTGGGTAACTGGAGAAGTAGTCAACCAGGAGTACGTAGTCACGCCCCTTGGCGTGGAAAAGGTCTACACCTACTTTGGACCACAGAGAGGTCACGATCTCGTGCTATTGCAGTGTTTCCTTGGGTTGAGCCGGTTGAAACTTCTGACAGGTGGGGCAGTTGAGGACTGTGCTGGCAATATCCTGGTTAATGCCCGGCCAGTAAACCGCCTCCCGAGCTCTGCGTCGGCATTTCTCGACTCCAAGGTGACCCTCATGGAGTTGACCCAGCACCATAGCCTGCATGCTTTGAGGAATAACGATCCTCTTGAGTTTCAGAAGGATTCCCTCCACAACCGTCAGCTCAGCTTTAACATTAAAGAATTGGGGACATCGTCCCTTCTGCCAGCCATGGGTAAGGTGCTGCATCACACGCTGCAGCAGAGGATCCTTGGCCGTTTCCTCACGAATTTGGACCACCTGTTCGTCAGAGGCTGGGAGGTTGGTGGCACACAACTGCACTTGCGCTTCTATGTGGCAGATGAAGTCACCTTGTTCACACGGTGTGGTGATGGACCGGGATAGGGCATCTGCAATGATCAGCTCTTTGCCTGGCGAGTAGACAAGTTTGAAGTCATAGCGGCGGAGTCAAAGAAGAATTTGCTGTAACCGAGGTGTCATGTCATTTAAATCCTTCTGGATTGTGTGGACAAGAGGCCTGTGGTCATTTTCCACCGTGAATTTCGGCAGGCCGTAAACGTAGTCATGAAACTTGACTATTCCTGTCAGGAGACCCAGACACTCCTTTTCAATCTGAGCGTACCGTTGCTCAGTGGGCGTCATGGCTCTGAGGCATACACAACTGGAGCCCAGAACGAGGAGTCATCTCGCTGGAGGAGCACCGCCCCAATGCCAACCTGGCTTGCATCAGTTGATACCTTGGATTCCTTGGTTGGGTCGAAGAACGCTAGAACCGGGGCTGTGGTGAGCTTTGCCTTCAGCTCACGCCATTCCTCTTCATGTGTGGGCAGCCACTGGAATTCCATTGACTTCTTGACGAGATGGCGGAGGGCCGTGGTGTGGGATGCCACATTGGGAATGAATTTCCCGAGAACGTTGACCATCCCGAGGAAGCGGAGGACCGCCTTCTTGTCCTCCGGGGTCTTGGCGTTGATCGCCAAGACCTTGTCGGCGTCTGGCCGCACACCCTGCCGCGAGATGTGGTCGCCTAGAAACTTTATATCAGATTGACCAAATGAGCACTTGGCCCTGTTGAGCTGGAGACCAGGTTCATGAATTCGCTGGAAGACCTTCTTAAGGCGAGCGATGTGTTCCTGGGGCATTGTGGACCAGATGATCACGTCATCCACGTATACTCGTACCCCCTCGATGCCCTCCATCATCTGCTCCATGATGCGATGAAACACTTCGGAGGCAGATATGATGCCGAAAGGCATCCGGTAGTAGCAGTAGCGGCCGAACGGGGTGTTGATCGTGCATAGCTTGCGACTGGTCGCGTCCAGCTGTATTTGCCAAAAACCCCAGGAGGCGTCCAGCTGAGTGAAGAATTTGGCATGAGCCATCTCACTGGTTAATTCTTCATGCTTCGGGATCGGGTAGTGCTCCCGCATAATGTTGCGGTTTAGATCCTCAGGATCAATGCAAATGGGGAGCTCCCCTGATGGCTTCTTTACGCAGACCATGGAGCTGACCCAGTTTGTTGGCTCCGTGACCTTCCAGATGATGCCCTGGTCTTGGAGGTCATGTAGTTGCCTTTTCAGACGATCCATGAGGGGCGCCGGCACCCGGCCTGGTGCATGGATTACAGGGGTGGCGTTCGGCTTGAGCAGGATTTTATATCGGGATGGGTGCGTGCTCATTCCATCGAATACGCTGTGGTACTGCGTGATAATGTTGTCTATGTCGGCTTGCAAGTTTCCATCTGGCGAGGCCGTCGCCTGTGACGATGTCATGGTGTGGACTCACCGAACCAGGTTCAGGAGCTTGCAGGCTCGAGCACCGAGCAGGGACGCTCTGTCAGGCCCGACGATTTCAAACCGCAGTGTTGCCTTGTTGGATACCCCTAGTTGACACGAGCCACTAGCAGCTATGGCATTGCCATTGTAGTCAAGGAGCTGGCAGGCCGGTGGAAGAATGCTTAGTTGGGCCCGGATGGTGTCGAGGTCGGATTGTGAGAGGAGGTTCGCAGACGCGCCGGTGTCCAGTTTAAATCGGATGCGAGCCTTGTTAACTGTGAGGACAGCACACCACTCGTCGTCGGGATCCACACTGAGGATCGGGAGGCGTTGCGCGGGTGTGGTGGAGGCCAGCTCATGTGTGGTTATGATGCCCACCCGATATGGAGACTTGAGGCAGTCAGCATCAGGGTCGGTTGGGCTGTCGGGATCGGAATCTGGGATGCCTTGTTGTATTGAGCGGATACTTCTGCGCCCCAGCTGGGATCGCTGGCTGCTGAGCGGTGGAGCGGAGCTGCAGAGGGCTGCGTAGTGGCCAAGCTTGCCACACTGGAGACATCGGCATCCTCTTGCCGGACATTGCCGCTTTAAGTGGGCGGAGCCACAATTCAAACACGTCATGACGCTGACGCCAGAGCGATCCGTGCGTCATCGCGCATGCGCAGTGCGGTTGGCCGACGTACGCACCTGCGCAGTCGGGTTTTCTGTCTCGTCGTCCACTCGGTCGTGGCGTGCATGCGCAGGATCCGAGAAAAGCACGCAAAACGGCCACTCTCCTCGATGCTCAGGCCCTGCATCTGTGCAACGGCCTGCACCCTTTCTGCCTCGTGGGAGGCCAGCTTTGCAGTTTCTGCCGCCCTGATGTGGGAGTAACGATTCTTAGCATGCTCATGGACAACGCACGTCTCGATAGCGACAGAGAGGGTCAACTGTTTGACTTTCAGGAGCTGCTGCCGAAGGGAGTCGGAGTGGACCCTGGAAACGATCTGATCCCGGATCATGGAATCAGCCGTCGAGTCATAGTTACATGACTGCACGAGGATGCGGCGATGGGTCAAGAAGGACTGAAAAGGTTCATCCTTACCCTGAAGCCTCTGCTCTCATTCATCTCAATATTACAGTGGCTGTCGAACTTCAGCAGGACTGTTTTGAATTTCGTAAGCAAATTGGATGGCGTAGTCCCCCGCAGTGGAGAGAAATAGCGCGATCTTCCTGGCATCCGATGCTGCCTCGAGGTCGGAGGCCTCGATGTACAAGAGGAACTTTTGCTTGAAGATTTTCCAGTTGGCGCCGAGGTTGCCGGAGCTGCGGAGGAGGCTGGATGTTTTCCATTTCGCTGGATGGCTGCTTGCTGGTCGATGCTGATTCACTCGAGGTAGGTCCGTCAATATCAGTATCACTCTGGTACCGTGATGTGTTAGGCAGGTTGGTTCGATGTGGACTGCACTCGATGCAGGGAAGTTAGAAACAGACGTCTAACACAGGAGAAGATTCAACACTGTTTTATTCAACTAGATGAACTGCTGTACATATTCAGCTGTGGGTCGACACTATACTGATCTGACTCGTGACCTTGTAGTAGTCTGGTCAGACTTACTAGCTACCGCATGGTGTTTGTGCTTGCTAGCTCGTGGACTCTGACTGTCTCAGTAGCTGGGTCCCGAGAGAGCGGGAAACCTAGTGCCCTCTGGCTTTGTAGTAGTAGTGTCCTGTCTGATGATTGGCTGCACTGTGTTGTATGTTTACTGGTCATCCTATGTGTCATTCACTGCCTGCCTGCATCTCATTATATACATGAGTGGATGTTATGGCAGGGTTGACGAGGGGGAATGAATTCCGGTATATTCAGGTGCGGGACTTTTTGCGCAGGCAGGTGCCATCTTTTCCACTCTTGCCACTAAGGGGGATCCAAGATAGGGTTGTGTCAAGAGGATGGGTGGCGGGGGGAAGTGTCTCGGATATTTACAAGGAGCTCATGGTGGCGGAGGAGATGCAGACCGAAGAGCTGAGGCATAAATGGGAGGAGGAGTTAGGAGGGGGGATTGGGGAAGGCCTGTGGGCGGACACACTGAGCAGGGTTAATGGGACTGCAGCATGTGCCAGGCTCAGCCTGATTCAATTTAAGGTCGTCCACCGGGCCCACATGACAGTGTCCCGAATGAGCAGATTCTTCGGCGAAGAGGACAGGTGTGTAAAGTATCTGAGAGGACCGGCAGACCATGTCCACATGTTCTGGGCTTGTCCAAAACTTAGGAGATACTGGCAGGGGTTCGAGGACGTCATGTCTAGAGTATTGAACACGAGGGTGGCAATGGGTCCAGAGGTGGCGATTTTTGGGGTTTCAGAGGCCCCGGAAGTCCAGGGGGAGAAAGAGGCCGACATCTTGGCCTTTGCTTCCCTGGTAGCCCGGAGACGGATACTTCTAGCTTGGAGGGACTCAAAGCCCCCGAAGTCGGAAGCCTGGTGTAGCCATCTGGGATGGCCACGTCCCGATTACAAAATGGACACTTGCAAAGAATGCAGGGAAAATTGGACAATACTGAAAAACAAGCAGGTGCAAGGTCTGTCTGTTGATTAGAGCCTTGGCTCTCAGACAGGACAGAAACTGCTAAGACAGAAACATACTAATGAGCCATCTCCGGGGACAAAAGGGAAACATTTAGATACACAATGTTAAGGCAGACACCCCGGCGCCAGAGGAGACTCAAACAAAGCAGACCAACGGCCACCTAGGACACGCCTAGCAACCAGGGACCCACCCCTCTATTGGAGGAAGATCGATAAGAATAATTGGGAAAGGCCCAATTAATTGAGGCCAAGTTCAAGGCCCGCCCAAAAGCGCGCGAAGCCCTTTCGGGTATAAAAAGTATTCCCCAAGAGAGAATCTTTCTTCTTTGGCTTTGGCTCTCAGTGAAGAGAGAGACCAGCCTAGCAGCTACGCCAGACCAAGTAAGTTCCAAGTCAACGCACGCTACGAGATAGACGCTCCTAGTTGCTGTCCTGTAAACAGCTCAACCCAGCAGCCTCAGAGCCGAGCAAAGGCCATTGTTCCTCTGACTGAGTGGGCGCCCGAAGCTAAGTATAGGCTCTAGTAATAAAAGAACAAAGAACAAAGAAATGTACAGCACAGGAACAGGCCCTTCGGCCCTCCAAGCCCGTGCCGACCATGCTGCCCGACTAAACTACAATCTTCTAAAAGAACAAAGAAATGTACAGCACAGGAACAGGCCCTTCGGCCCTCCAAGTGATAGTTTAGGTTGTGGAGTTTTATGCATGAGTAGATTTGACTGTGTGTAAATAAATGAGCATTGCTTTTGAACTTACTAATTGGTGTATCGAGTCATTGATCAGTATTCAGTTCTGAACCTTGTGGCGGTGTCGAAGATACCTGGGGACTCTTGAGCAAACGTAATTAAACAGAGCCAAATTAAGAGACAACACCAAAGAGAGCAACACTGGCTGTCAGACATGGCGAGTTTCCTGGGCTTAGAGAAAATCAAGTTCGCCTTGAGAGGGTCGTTGTTAGGGTTCGCCCGGAGGTGGCAACCATTCATTGACTTCTTTGCGGAGAATTAATCGTCAGCAGCAGGGGGGGGGGGGGGGGTCGGGGGTGGAGGGAGGGGTTAGGGGAATGTAGTATAGGGGGTCAATTAGGCAAATTTGGGTGGGGCGGGCTACGGCAATTGCACTTTGTACTTTGTTTACTGTACAGTCCTTTTGTTTCCTCGTTCTGTAATTCTACTGTTTACAATGCCAAAAAATACCTCGTTAAAATTGTTTATTAAAAAAAAGATTATGACGGTTTGACAGGAAAGACTTAGAGAAGATTCTTTCTCTTGCATGTGAGACCAGAATGAGGGACAATAAAGATAAGATCATCACTAATAAATCCAACAAGTTACTGAGGAGAAACTTCTTTATCCAGAGAACCAGTGGAAAGTCGAACTTGCTGCCACATGGAATAATTGCAGATGCATTCAAGGGAAAGTTGCATATTCACATATGAGAGAAAGGGCGAGATGGCCATGTTGATGAAGTTCGGTGAAGAGGGGTGGGGTGAGATCCATGTGGGGCAAGCGGAATAAGACAGGGAGCTAAAATGATGGAGAGAATAAGAGAGAGAGGCAGAAAGTGTGTACGTGTGTGTGAGAAAGTGAGACAGCCCGAGAGAGAGAGACAGAGAGGGAGAAAGTGAGGGCACGGGAGAAAGGGTTCATTAGTCTGGGCAGAGTTGAAAGTGAAGGCAGGAGATAGAGCGGAGAAGCATTGTCAGAATCACAGAATTGTGAAGGCACAGAAAGAGGCCATTGGGCCCGTCAAATCCATGTTGGCCCTCTGAACGAGCAATATACCCGCTGCGATTCCCGTGCCTTCCCACAGTAACCCTGCACATTCTTCCTGATCATAAAATGTTCGGATTGTGTTAACTGGCAGGTTGTTTGTCGCCGAACCAGTTTAGAGCTGGTGTTAAAATAACTTTGATTGGAAAACCTGGGTTATGGTGTGTTAACTCATCAGCCTAACTCCTCTAACCAGGCCCCATGTTACCAGCTACCTCCATAAAGTATTCACCTCACTTATTGTTCAATCTTTGAAGAGCAGGAATGTCTCCGATTCCTCACATATCGCCCTTGGCGACTTACTCTTTGCTGATATTACCTCGTGCCTTTCTTTTTAAATGAACCATCCAGTTATCCAAAGCTGCTGATGGACAGTTTGCTGAACTCCTGAGATGGAGGTCAACGACGTGACCTTTGGTGCGTGTGTGCTCTGAATTAATCTGCTATGTGTTGGCAGCACCTCTTTATATTATCCTTATCAACGGGAGAGCAAGAGGTGAAGGAAGGAACCATCCATCACTTCAAGAGCTAAGCATGAGGAACAAGGGACTCGGTGTTAACCACTTCATGACAGGCCAGGGAAGGGTGGTGTTTAAAGAGTTAAACACGGGGCTGTGATCTCAACACACGATGCACACTCACACTGACCTCTTTACAGCAGTGGGTGTTGGGTGTCCCAGCCGTGCAAACATATTGGGCAGAATTGAAAGGCCCCACATGAGATTCACTCCTGCTGCATGCGTTTCCCAGGACTCTGAAAACTCCAGTGAAAAAGGGACTGTCAACTCCATGAGGTAAATGGATTCTGCAGCACCCCCTGTGGGCCAGGAGGAGCAGGGGATTTGACCTACAGACCAAGAATAGAAATCTTCGACTTTACCCTAAACCTCCCCCCCCCCCCCCCCCAACCCCCTTCTCCCCCCCGGACACACACCCTCCCCAGACCTCCAAACTCTTTCTCTCCTTGCCCTTTCTTACACTGAGAGTGTTTGACGTGGACAGTGTAGAGGGATCTTTATTCTGTATCTAACCCAGTGCTTTACCTGTCCTGGGAGTGTTTGATGGGGACAGTGTAGAGGGAGCTTTACTCTGTATCTAACCCCGTGCTGTACCTGTCCTGGGAGTGTTTGATGGGGACAGTGTAGAGGGAGCTTTACTCTGTATCTAATCCTGTGCTGTACCTGTCCTGGGAGTGTTTGATGGGGACAGTGTAGAGGGAGCTTTACTCTGTATCTAACCCCGTGCTGTACCTGTCCTGGGAGTGTTTGATGGGGACAGTGTAGAGGGAGCTTTACTCTGTATCTAACCCCGTGCTGTACCTGTCCTGGGAGTGTTTGATGGGGACAGTGTAGAGGAGGCTTTACTCTGTGTCTAACCCCGTGCTGTACCTGTCCTGGGAGTGTTTGATGGGGACGGTGCAGAGGGAGCTTTACTCTGTATCTAACCCCGTGCTGTACCTGTCCTGGGAGTGTTTGATGGGGACGGTGCAGTGGGAGCTTTACTCTGTGTCTAACCCTGTGCTGTACCTGTCCTGGGAGTGTTTGATGAGGACAGTGTAGAGGGAGCTTTACTCTGTATCTAACCCCGTGCTGTACCTGTCCTGGGAGTGTTTGATGAGGACAGTGTAGAGGGAGCTTTACCCTGTATCTAACCCCGTGCTGTACCTGTCCTGGGAGTGTTTGATGGAGACAGAGGAAGCTTTACTTTGTATCTAACCCTGTATTGTACCTGTCCTGGGAGTGTTTAGAACAAAGAAGAACAAAGAACAATACAGCACAGGAACAGGCCCTTCGGCCCTCCAAGCCTGCACCGGTCATGACACCACCCTTGGCCAAAGCCCTCAGCACTTCCTAGTCCCGTATCACTGTACACCCATCCTATCTATGTATTAGTCGAGATGCCTTTTGAATGCCGTTAATGTAACTGCTTCCACAACCTCCCCTATCAGTGCGTTCAGGCACTCAACACCCCCTGTGCAAAATACCTGCCTCGCACATCCCCTCTAAACGTTGCCCCACAGACCTTGAATCTATGCCCCCTGGTGACTGACCCCTCCACCTGGGAAAGAGTGCTTGCCCATCCACTCTATACATGCCACTCATAATCTTGTAGACCTCCATAAGTTCACCCCTCAACCTCCGTCCTTCTAATGAAAATAGTCAGAGTCTATTCAACCACACCGCACAGCTAACACCATGAAATGAAATGAAATGAAAATCGCTTATTGTCACAAGTAGGCTTCAAATGAAATTTCTTTGAAAAGCCCCTAGTCGCCACATTCCAGCGCCTGTTCGGGGAGGCTGGTACGGGAATTGAACCGTACAGCTGGCCTGCCTTGGTCTGCTTTCAAAGCCAGTGATTTAGTCCAGTACTAAAGCAGACCATCCAGTCCAGGCAACATCCTGGTAAACCTCCTCTGCACCCTCTTCAAAGCCTTCACATCCTTCTGGTAGTGTGGCGACCAGAATTGCACACAATATTACCAAGGTTCTATACAACTGCAGCAAGACTTGCTAATTTTTATACTCAATGCCCTGTCCAATGAAGGCAAGCATTCGGTATGCTTTCTTGACTACCTTGTCAGCTTGTGTTGCCACCTTCAAAGATCTGTGGACCTGCACGTCCAGATCTCTCAGACTTTCTATATTCCTAAGCGTTCTGCCATTTAGGTATATTTCCCCTCTATGTTCGACCTACCAAAATGCATTACCTCACATTTGTCCAGATTAAACTCAATTTGCCATTTCTCTGCCCAAGTCTCCAACCTATCTATGTCCTGCTGTATCCTCTGACAATCCTCAACACTATCTGCCACTCCACCAACCTTGGTGTCATCCGCGAACTTACTAATCAGACCGGCTACGTTTTCCTCCAAATCGTTTATGTATACTAAAAACAGAGGCTCCAGCACAGGTCCCTGTGGAACACCACTAGTCACAACTTCCATTCAGGAAAACACAGTGTAGAGGGAGCTTTACTCTGTATCTAACCCCGTGCTGTACATGTCCTGGGCGTGTTTGATGGGGACAGTGCAGAGGGAGCTTTACTCTGTATCTAACCCCGTGCTGTACCTGTCCTGGGAGTGTTTGATGGAGACAATGTGAGGGGAACTTTGCTCTGTATCTAACCCCGTGCTGTACCTGTCCTGGGAGTGTTTGATGAGGACAGTGTAGAGGGAGCTTTACACTGTATCTAACCCCGTGCTGTACCTGCCCTGGGAGTGTTTAATGGGGACAGTGTGAGGGGAACTTTGCTCTGTATCTAACCCCGTGCTGTACCTGTCCTGGGAGTGTTTGATGGGGACAGTGTAGAGGGAGCTTTACTCTGTATCTAACCCCGTGCTGTATCTGTCCTGGGAGTGTTTGATGGGGACAGTGTAGAGGGAGCTTTACTCTGTATCTAACCCCGTGCTGTACCTGACCTGGGAGATTTTGATGTGGACAATGTAGAGGGAGCTTCACTCTGTATCTAACCCCCTGCTGTATCTGTCCTGGGAGATTTTGATGTGGACAGTGTAGAGGGAGCTTTACTCTGTATCTAACCTCGTGCTGTACCTGTCCTGGGAGTGATTGATGGGGACAGTGTAGAGGGAGCTTTACTCTGTATCTAACCCCGTGCTGTGCCTGTCCTGGGAGATTTTGATGTAGACAGTGTAGAGGGAGCTTCACTCTGTATCTAACCCCGTGCTGTAGTCCGAGGAGTGTTTGATGGGGACAGTGTAGAGGGAGCTTCACTCTGTATCTAACCCCGTGCTGTAGTCCGAGGAGTGTTTGATGTGGACAGTGTAGAGGGAGCTTCACTCTGTATCTAACCCCGTGCTGTCCCTGTCCTGGGAATGTTTGATGGGGACAGTGTCGAGGGAGCTTCACTCTGTATCTAACCCCGTGCTGTATCTGCCTTGGGAGATTTTGATGTGGACAGTGTAGAGGGAGCTTTACTCTGTATCTAACCTCGTGCTGTACCTGTCCTGGGAGTGATTGATGGGGACAGTGTAGAGGGAGCGTTACTCTGTATCTAACCCCGTGCTGTATCTGTCCTGGGAGTGTTTTATGGGGATAGTGTAGAGGGAGCTTTACTCTGTATCTAACCCCGTGCTGTACCTGTCCTGGGAGTGTTTGATGGGAGAGAGAGTTGGAGGGTTGTGATTTAAGGAGGGAATTCCATCGTCTTTCCCCAAATCTTCGGTAGGGAAAGCCTGGTGGCGCGATTGGAAGGGGGGGAGAATCGAATGACCATCACCTGTTCCTATAACACAGAGCTGGTGTCAGGGAAAGGAGTATAGGAACTAATCGAATGGTTAAGATCAGGATAGGAGACCAAAAGTCTAATTTGGTCCCTCTTTCTCGACATATCCCTTAATCTCTTTCATCACGCTTGTTTGGACAGACAGAGCCAGTGAGAGGGAAAGAAAGAGAGAGAGAGAGAGCGAGATGTGTCTATGACATGAGAAAGCCTTGTTCCTCGGGCAGCATCACGAGCCAAGATTCCATTCGAGATCAGAGATGAGAGGAACACAGCAGTGCACCTTTGCCAACCTGGGCCTGCTTTGACCTTCGCGCTGTTTCTGTCCTTCAGACTCTGCACCTGGTTTTGATCAGCAGGCACAGACGAGAAATCAAAGGCCCTCTGTTTAGAAATTGAACTGGAGACGGGGTTTTGCAATCTGCTGCTCCAATGCTCCTTGTGTAAGCGCCAAAACTATCACTTAACAAAATAAACCTGCTGCTTTTAAAAAAAATGTTTTCCCTTCCCTCCTGAGGCTGCTGATTTATGCTGGGCACAGTCTTTGGTACCGTGCCCAACAGGTCAGCTAATGCAACATCAACCGAGGATTATCACTGGGTTTATTCATAGGAATAGGAGGAGCCTGTTCCACCATTCAGTTAGATCGCGACTGATCTGTGTCTTAATTCCACCGACCCATCTTTTGCCTAAATTTATTCCTATCATGGGATTTGGGTGTTACTGGCAACGCCAGCATTTATTGCCCATCCCTAATTGCCCTCAAACTGAGTATCTTGCTGGACCATTTCAGAGGACTGTGGGTCTGGAGTCACATGTAGGCCAGACCTGGTAGGGATGTCAGATTACCTTCCCAAAAGAGCATTAATGATGGTTTTTTAACAACAATTGGGGCTAGTTTCATGGTCACCCTTTCTGAGATTAGTTTTCAATTCCACATTTATCGAGTGAAATTAAGTTCCACCAGCTGCTGACGTGGGGTTCGAACCTGAGTCCCCGGGGAATCAGCCTGGGCCTCTGGATCCTGGTTCCATAACCCTTAATATTCTTACTCAGTAAAGATCTTTTATATCTTTTATTCCAGGTTTGAGATTTTCAGTTACCTCCCAGTTGCGACTCCATTTTGGGGACAGAGAATTCCAGATGTGCCCTTTGTTTGAGGAGGCGCAATGGCCCAGTTCCAATGTTAAAGTGCTGTGCCCTTGTTCTGGCCTTCCTGCTGCAAGGGGAAAATTACTTCTCTCTATCTACTCTGTGAACTGCTTAAATCACCTTAATAACCTCAATTAGACCAACCCTTTAAAGTCCTATTTTCAAGCAAACTTAGGCCTGGCCTATAAGACCATAAGATATAGGAGCATCGCGTCTGCTCTGTCATTCAATCATGGCTGATATTTTCTCATCCCCATTCTCCTGCCTTCTCCCCATAACCCCTGATCCCCTTATTAATCAAGAACCTATCTATCTCTGTTTTAAAGACACTCAGTGATTTGGCCTCCACAGCCTTCTGCGGCAAAGAGTTCCACAGATTCATCACCCTCTGGCCGAAGAAATTCCTCCTCATCTCGGTTTTAAAGGATCATCCCTTCAGTCTGAGATTGTGTCCTCTGCTTTGTAACCTGCCCTTGGATTTAACCACTTCAGCCACAGTTCGGCAATGGGCCACGCTGGTCTTTGCCATTCCTCAGAGTCTTGTAAGGAGTGGATCATCCAGTTATCCATTGCAAGACCAAGGGACGGTGGGGGTCATTGGTGGTGGATGTGGAAACTGGCTACCCCAGGGGATCACCCCTCCCTTAGTCTGTCAGAACCATGTATCAGTGAGCTGAGGTGTATCAACACGGAGTCATAGGGTCATACGGCACAGAAAAGGCCCTTCGGCCCATCACACCTGCATCAGTCAACATAGCTGCATTCATCTAGCATCTTTCATGACCTCAATGCTTTACAGTAAACAAAGTACTTTTTGAAGCTGAGCCCCTTTTATAATGTGGGGAACATGGATGCCAATCTGCGCAAGATCCTATAAATGGCAATGTGACAGTGACCTGATAACCCTAATGTTAGAATGTTGGTTCAGTGATAAATATTGGCCAAGATACTGGGGAGAACACCCGGATGCTCCCCGACGCTTCCCCTCTCTGTCTGGAAGCCTCACAACGTTCCATCTCTCCATCCGGATGCCCCATCTCTCCATCTGACGCTCCCCATCTCCACCTCTATCGACGTTGAGCCATAGGGCAGCACGGTAGCACAAGTGGATAGCTAGTGCCAGGGTCCCAGGCTCGATTCTCCGCTGGGTCACTGTCTGTGCGGAGTCTGCACGTTCTCCCCGTGTCTGCGTGGGTTTCCTCCGGGTGCTCCAGTTTCCTCCCACAGTCCAAAGACGTGCAGGTTAGGTGGATTGGCCAAGCTAAATTGTCCAAAAAAGTTGTGATGTGGAGATGTGTTGGACTGGGGTGAGCACAGTAAGAAGTCTTACAACACCAGGTTAAAGTCCAACATGTTTGTTTCAAACACCAGCTTTCGGAGCACTGCTCACCTGAGCAGTGTTGGGTCAAAACCAGCTGTTGGACTTTAACCTGGTGTTGTAAGACCTCTTACTGTCTAAAAAGGTTAGGAGGGGTTATTGGGTTACGGGGATAGGGTGGACGTGAGGGTTTAAATGGGTCGGTGCAGACTCGATGGGCCAAATGGCCTCCTTCTGCACTGTATGTTCTATGTTGACCTGAGAGGGCAGGAGGGGCCTTGCTTTAACATCTCGTTCAGCACCCCAGGCACTGCCGCACTCCCTCAGCAAGGCATGGGAGCGGCGGTCAGGATAATGAGAGGCCTCTGGAGAGGGAGCAATTTACAAAAAGACAAACCGAATGGGGGGTGAAAGACCTCCCTTGGGAAATAACCTGAGAACAGTCCTCACAGTCCACACCACATTCCGGACATTCCCTGGCTTTCAAAGCTGTGACAGGCCCACAGTAAAAACAAATCAGGATATTTTGGCTGGACTAAAAAGCTCCACATAAGGCAACAGCAGCTCTGAGACAGAATGCAGAAGATTCCCTGCCAACTTTCAAACTGCTCACTGCTCAGTCTGATAAACTCTATCCTGTTGCTGTACAAATATGGTCTAAACTGTCAGCATACTTAGTGCCTGTAATTTTCCTGCTCATTTATAGCCTTGGAGACACATTATTCAGGTGCCAATTCATTGTCAGTGGGTGAGGAATGTGTAATGGGTTATCTGATGATATCCTGCTGCATCCAGGAACGAGGACTCATAGCAACAAGGAGCGAAGTCGGCCCCTCAAACCTGCTTTTTAACAATTGATTTCGGCATGTGGGCGTCTCTACTGTCCCCGTGATGTAGGGACACCCACAGGACTTTTAGGGAGGGAGTTTTTTGACCCAGCAACAGTGAAGGAACGACTATATATTTCCAAGTCGTGAGTGACCTGGAGGGGAACCTCCAGGTGCTGGGGTTCCCAGGTATCTGCTGCTGCTCTTGTCCTTCTAGATGGTAGTGGTCATGGGTTTAGAAGGTGCTGCCTAAGGAGCCTTTTTGAATTCTACAGTGCATCTTATAGATGGTCCACACGGCTGCTATTGTGTTTGAATGTTGGAGGGATTGAATGTTTGTGGATGGGATGCTAATCAAGTGGGCTGCTTTGTCCTGGACTGTGTGCAGCTTCTTGAGTGTTGTTGGAGGAGCTGCACTCATCCAACGAAGTGGAGGGTATTCCAGCACACTCCTGACTTGTGCCTTGTAGATATTGGACAGGCTTTGCGGAGTCAGGAGGTGAGTTACTCTCCTAGCCTCTGGCCTGCTCTTATAGCCATAGTATTTATAAAGCTGGTGCAGTTAAGTTTCTGGTCAATGATAACCCCCAGGATATTGATAGTCGGGGATTCAGCAATGGTATTGCCATTGAATGTCAAGGGGTGGTGGTTAGATCCTCTCTTGTTGGATGAATGTAACTTGCCACTTGTCAGCCCAAGCCTGGTTATTCTTTAGGTCTTGCTGCATTTGGACATGGGAATTTTCCATTGCCAAGCGACCCACCTCGAGGTTGAAAATCCAGGCCAATGTTTCAGGTCGAACTCACCAAATCTGCTTCCAAACCCATCAGATCTGAGGATGATAGAAATGTAATAAGTTTTGAGCAACAGATTAAATAACAAAAGGTTTCACGGAGCAAAGCCAAAAGGAATGGTAACGAGTACAATAAAAGAAACAGAAGATAGGCCCCGATGAGGTGCAAATGGCATCCAAATGAAGGAATACAGACAGAAACAAGACCAAACTAAACCAATGAAAAGAAAACATAAACAAAATTGATGCTAAGGTTATGATGTAAAATTGTCGAACACTGTTAAATCCTAAAGGCTGCAATGCGCTGGGTGAACAGATGAGGTGCTATTCCTCAAGAGCAGTTCTGGGCACCACACCTTGGGAAGGATATTTTGGCCTTGGAGGGGGTGCAACGTAGGTTGACAAAAATGATACCTGGATTACAGGGGTTGAATACGAGGAGAAATTACTCAAATTAGGCCTGTTTTCACGAGAATTTAAAAGGTTCAGGGGTGATCCCATTGAAGTATTCACAATATTAACAGGGAAAGACAGGGTAGATAAAGTTAAACTATTTTCACTGGTTGGAGATTCTAAAACTAGGCGGCATTGCCTAAAATTTAGGGTTAAACCATTCAGGAGAGATGTTAGGGAGAGCTTCTTCACTCAAAGGGTGGGAGAGGTTTGGAATTCTCTCCCACAAACAGCAGTTGAAGCTGGAACAGTTGTTAATTTTATATCTGAGACAGATAGATTTTAGTTCAGCAAAAATATTGAGAGATATGGGCCAAAGGCAGGTGTATGGAGTTAGGTCACAGATCAGCCATGATCTCATTGAATGGCGGGACAGGCTTGAGGGGCTGAATGGTCTACTCCTGTTCCTCTGTTCCTATGTTCCTTGCATTGAGTTCATTGAAGTGTTGGAGCAGGCCTAGGTCAGAATGGCAGCAAGGACAGGTGACAATAAGCACAGGGCCATGTTGGCAGACTGAATGAACAAAGAACAAAGAAAAATACAGCACAGGAACAGGCCCTTCGGCCTCCATGTATGCGTCGACCGTGCTGCCCGTCTAACCTAAAACCCTCTACACATTCGGGGTCTGTATCCCTCTATTCCCAACCTATTCATGTATTTGTCAAGATGCCCCTTAAATGTCACTATCGTAATTGCTTTCACCACCTTCTCCAGCAGCGAGTTCCAGGCACCCACAACCCTCCGTGTAAAGAAACGTCCCTCACACATCTCCTCTAAACTTTGCCCCTTGCACCTTAAACCTATGTCCCCTAGTAATTGACTCTTCCACCCTGGGAAAAAGCTTCTGACTATTCACTCTGTCTATGCTGCTCATAATTTTGTAGACGTCTATTAGGTTGCCCCTCAACCTCCGTCATTCCAGTGAGAACAAAACAAATTTATCCAACCTCTCCTCATAGCTAATGCCCTCCACACCAGGCACCATCCTGGTAAATCTCTTCTGCACCCTCTCCAAAGCCTCCACATCCTTCTAGTAGTGTGGCGACCAGAATTGAACACTATATTCCAAGTGTGGCCTAACTAAGGTTCTATAAAGACTGACTCTATAAAGGGGCTGGTTTAGCACAGAGGGCTAATTCGCTGGCTTGTAATGCAGAACAAGGCCTGCAGTGCGAGTTCAATTACTGCACCAGCCTCCCCGAACAGGTACCACAATGTGGCGACTAGGGGCTTTTCACAGTAACTTCATTGAAGCCTACTTGCGACAATATGTTTGTGGTAGTACCAGGTATTGCGGTCCCTAAGAGGCTGATGACCATTGGTTAGACCCAGGAGTCTACCATTGGCTGTTGTTACGTCTGTCATAAGAAACGGTGCCATCCCAGCAGCCTTCACTTTCTGTACCGAAGCTGCTGGGGAACAAGTTCTAGTAGATTAAAGCCTTCAGTTTTTATACTCAATGCCCCAGCCAATGAAGGCAAGTTTGCCTTCTTGACTACTTTCTGAGAGAAACACGTCAGTATTCAGTCAGAACTTGACACTTTGCCATTCTTTCGTAAAATTCTGCCCAATATAAAATAAAGGATATGATTCTAAAAAGATACGAAGGAGGAAGGGAAGTTCAAAACAAAATTATTTCACAGGGTCCGGGCGTTGCTGGCTAGGCCATCATTCATAGCTAACGGGAGAGGGGGAGGGGCGAGAAGGGTGGCAGTGTGTGTGTGTATGTGTGTGTGTAGTTGGTAGTTTGGGGAGGGGGGAGAGGGTGGGAGGGACAGAGAGGCGAGGTGCAGAAAGGGGGGTGGGGGGGGGGGGGGCTGGTGGGCAGGGAACACCGCCCGGATGACAGGAAGTCTGCAGATAGAGAAGGAGTGGGGAGGGAGGCCACCTGTAGGAGAGGGCATGGATCCCTCCCACACAGGCCAAATCGGGAGAACGGCCCTATCTACCCCCCCCCCCCCCCCGCCCCCCCGCCCCCCGCCCTCCACCCGCCAAGAACAATGTTTTGCCTCAACTACTTCCTGTGGTAATGAATTCCATAGGCTCACCACTCTCTCGGTAAGGAAATTCCTCCCCATCTCAGTCCTAAAAGGTTTACCCCATATCCTTAGACTGTGACCCCTGGTCCTGGACACCCCTGCCATCAGGAACATCCTTCCTGCATCTACCCTGTCTAGTCCTGTTAGAATTTTAGAGGTTTCTATGAGATACCCCCTTATTCTCCTGAACGCCAGCGAATACAATCCTATCCGACTCAATCTCTCCTCATATATGTCCCCCCATCCCAGGAATCAGTCCGGTAAACCTTCTCTGCACTCCCTCTAGAGCGAGAACATCCTTCCTCAGATAAGGAGACCAAAACTGCACACAATATTCCAGGTGTGGCCTTCCCAAAGCCCTGTACGATTGCAGCAAGACATCCCTGCTCCTGTAGTCAAATCCTCTCATTATGAAGGCCAACATACATTTGCCTTCTTTACGGCCTGCTGCACCTGCATGCTTACCTTCAGCAACTGGTCTACAAGGACACCCAGATCTCATTGCACACTTCTTTCTCTTAATTTATAGTCATTCAGATAATAATCTGCCTTCCTGTTATGCTACCAAAGTGGATAACCTCACATTTATCCAAATTCTACTGCCTCTACCATTCTTTTGCCCACTCACTCAGCCTGTACAAATCACACAGAAGCATCCCTGCTCTGCGTCCTCCTCACAGCTCGTCTTTCCACCCAGCTTTGTGTCATATGGAAATTTGGAGATATTACAATTAGTTCCCTCATCTAAATCATTAATATATATTGTGAATAGCAGGGGTACCAGCACCGATCCCTGCAGTACCCCACTAGTCACTGCCTGCCATTTGGAAAAAGACCTGTTAATTCCTAATCTTTGTTTCCTGTCTGCCAACCAGTTTTCTATCCATCTCAATACACTGCCCCCAATCCCAGCGCTTTAATTTTACACGCTAATCTCTCATGCGAGATTTTGCCAAAGGCCGTCTGAAAGTACAAATAAACCACATCCACTGACTCCCCCTCATCAACTCCACTAGTTACAGGGCAGCATGGTGGTGCAGTGGTTAGCGCTGCAGCCTCATGGCGCCGAGGTCCCAGATTCGATCCCGGCTCTGGGTCACTGTCCGTGTGAAGTTTGCACATTTTCCCTGTGTTTGTGTGGGTTTCAGCCGCACAACCCAAAGATGTGCAGGCTAGGTGGATTGGCCACGCTAAATTGCCCCCTAATTGGAAAAAAAATGAATTGGGTACTCTAAATTTATTTTTAAAAACTCTACTATGTTACATCCTCAAAGAATTCCTGTAGCTTTGTCAAGCACGATTTCCCTTTCGTAAATCCATGCTGACTCTGTCCCATTCTACCACTTTTTTCCAAGTGCTCTGCTATAAAATCTTTGATAATGAATTCGAGAACTTGCTTCACAGTGCCAGGGACCCGAGTTCAATTCTGGCCTCAGGTGACTGTGTGGACTTTGCACCTTCTCCCCGTGTCTGTGTGGGTTTCCCCCGGGTGCTCCGGTTTCCTCCAAAGATGTGCAGGTTAAGTGGATTGGCCATGCTAAAAGTGCCCCTTAGTGTTCAAAGAGTGCAGGTTTGGTGGGGTTGCGGAGATGGGGCGGGGGAGTGGGTCTGGGTGGGGTGCTTTTTCAGCGGGTCGGTGCAGACCCGGTGGGAAGAATGGCCTCCTTCTACACGAGAGGAATTCTGTGCTATCCTATTCTATGTTTCTATTAGCTACCTTCCAATTTGTAGGAACTCTTCCAGAGTCGATAGAATCTTGGAAGAAGACCACCAATGCATCCACTATTTCAAGCGCCATTTCCTTAAGTACTCTGGGATGTAGATTATCAGGCCCTGGAGATTTATTGACCTTCAATTCCATCAATTTCCCCAACACCATTTTTCTATTAACATTGATTTCGTTCAGTTCCTCTGTCTCATTAAACCTTGTGTTCAACAGCATTTATGGTGTGTTATTTGTGTCATCCTTTGTGAAGACAGAAACAAAATATGTATTTAACTGGTCAGTCATTCCTTTCTATCATTATAAATTCCCCTGCTTCTGACTGTAAGATCTTCACCAATCTTTTTCTTTTCACGTACCGACAGAAACTTTTACAGTCAGTCTTTAAGTTTCCCACAAGCTTACTCTATTTTTCATTTCTTAATAAAATCCCTTTGTCCTCCTTTGCTGAATTTTAAACTTCCCAATCCTCGAGTCTGTTGTTTTTTCCTGGCCAATTAGTATGCCTCTTCCTTAGGTCTCAGACTAGAACCAGCCATATAAATACTGTGGCTACAGGAGCAGGTCAGAAGCTGGGAATTCTGCAGCGAGTAACTCCTGACTCCCCAGAGCTTGTCCACCATCTACAGGGCACAAGTCAGGAGGAGTGTGATGGAATACATCCCACTCGCCTGAATGAGTGCCGCTCCAACAACACTCAAGACGTTCGAACCACCCAGGCCTCTTGATTGCTCCCCCTTCCACAAACATTCACTGCCTCCACCACCAACGCACAGTAACAGTCACGTCTACCATCTACAAGATGCACTGCAGGAACTTCCCAAGACACCTTGGACAGCACTTCAATAAGGACACAGGAAGTCCACACCAAGTAAAATAAAGAACGTTGGTTTATTTAGTTATGTTATATACAACTCCTGGTAGATCCCTTCCGGGTCACTTCTCGATCGATGCCTTACTGGCTGACGTTTTCTACAGAGCTAAATGGAGTTCCCTGTCCCTCAGCAGGGAAGCTGCGAGGACAACCGGGAAGATAACCAGTCCCACCCCGGAAGCCCCGTGTGGGATATTGCAAGCACCTTGCAAATAAATGACTGCTGTCATCTAGAACAGGCATTGTCAAACTCGGGGGCGTGACCTGCGGGTGGTTCGCGGGCTGGGGTCGGGAGGGTCGCGGAGCTCCCGATCATGCAAATCTACACGCGACAGCCGCCGGCTTTTAACAATGTGGGCTGCAAGCGTCCTTCAAAATGGCCACGACCATATAAAAAACATTCGGCCGCACTGCGCCTGCACACCGATGATCGGGCACGCAAGCGCAGTGCAGCTGCATTTTTTTAATACGGTCGCAGCCTTTATTTTTTACAAGTTTGGGGGGCCAAAGGGACCAAAAGGACAAAGGGACCATTGACGCCAAAGGGACCCAAAACCATTTCCTCCATTTTTGTCAGCAACAAACAAGGTAAGAGAAAATGGTGGGCCGCGCAGGTCAGCCGGCGTGGGTCGCGAAGGGTGGCCGGTGTGGGCCGCGAAGGTCGGCCGGTGTGGGTTGCGAAGGTCGGCCGGTGTGGGTTGCGAAGGTCGGCCGGGTGTGGGTTGCGAAGGTCGGCCGGTGTGGGTCCCGAAGGTCGGCCGGTGTGGGTTGCGAAGGTCGGCCGGTGTGGGTCCCGAAGGTCGGCCGGTGTGGGTTGCGAAGGTCGGCCGGTGTGGGTTGCGAAGGTCGGCCGGTGTGGGTTGCGAAGGTCGGCCGGGTGTGGATTGCGAAGGTCGGCCGGCGTGGGTTGCGAAGGTTGGCCGGGTGTGGGTTGCGAAGGTCGGCCGGGTGTGGGTTGCGAAGGTCGGCCGGTGTGGGTCCCGAAGGTCGGCCGGTGTGGGTTGCGAAGGTCGGCCGGGTGTGGGTTGCGAAGGTCGGCCGGGTGTGGGTCGCGAAGGTCGGCCGGGCGTGGGTTGCGAAGGTCGGCCGGGTGTGGGTTGCGAAGGTCGGCCGGTGTGGGTTGCGAAGGTCGGCCGGGTGTGGGTTGCGAAGGTCGGCCGGTGTGGGTTGCGAAGGTCGGCCGGTGTGGGTTGCGAAGGTCGGCCGGTGTGGGTTGCGAAGGTCGGCCGGTGTGGGTTGCGAAGGTCGGCCGGTGTGGGTTGCGAAGGTCGGCCGGTGTGGGCCGCGAAGGTCGGCCGGTGAGGGTTGCGAAGGTCGGCCGGTGTGGGTTGCGAAGGTCGGCCGGTGTGGATTGCGAAGGTCGGCCGGCGTGGGTTGCGAAGGTCGGCCGGTGTGGGTTGCGAAGGTCGGCCGGTGTGGGTCGCGAAGGTCGGCTGGTGTGGGCCGCGCAGGTCAGCCGGCGTGGGTCGCGAAGGGTGGCCGGTGTGGGCCGCGAAGGTCGGCCGGTGTGGGTTGCGAAGGTCGGCCGGTGTGGGTCGCGAAGGGTGGCCGGTGTGGGCCGCGAAGGTCGGCCGGTGTGGGTCCCGAAGGTCGGCCGGTGTGGGTTGCGAAGGTCGGCCGGTGTGGGTTGCGAAGGTCGGCCGGTGTGGGTTGCGAAGGTCGGCCGGTGTGGGTTGCGAAGGTCGGCCGGGTGTGGGTTGCGAAGGTCGGCCGGGTGTGGGTTGCGAAGGTCGGCCGGTGTGGGTCGCGAAGGGTGGCCGGTGTGGGCCGCGAAGGTCGGCCGGTGTGGGTTGCGAAGGTCGGCCGGTGTGGGTTGCGAAGGTCGGCCGGTGTGGGTTGCGAAGGTTGGCCGGGTGTGGGTTGCGAAGGTCGGCCGGTGTGGGTTGCGAAGGTCGGCCGGTGTGGGTTGCGAAGGTCGGCCGGGTGTGGGTTGCGAAGGTCGGCCGGTGTGGGTCCCGAAGGTCGGCCGATGTGGGTTGCGAAGGTCGGCCGGGTGTGGGTCGCGAAGGTCGGCCGGGCGTGGGTTGCGAAGGTCGGCCGGGGTGGGTTGCGAAGGTCGGCCGGTGTGGGTTGCGAAGGTCGGCCGGTGTGGGTTGCGAAGGTCGGCCGGCGTGGGTTGCGAAGGTCGGCCGGTGTGGGTTGCGAAGGTCGGCCGGTGTGGGTTGCGAAGGTCGGCCGGCGTGGGTTGCGAAGGTCGGCCGGTGTGGGTTGCGAAGGTCGGCCGGTGTGGGTTGCGAAGGTCGGCCGGCGTGGGTTGCGAAGGTCGGCCGGTGTGGGTTGCGAAGGTCGGCCGGTGTGGGTTGCGAAGGTCGGCCGGTGTGGGTCGCGAAGGTCGGCCGGTGTGGGTTGCGAAGGTCGGCCGGTGTGGGTTGCGAAGGTCGGCCGGTGTGGGTTGCGAAGGGTGGCCGGCCGGTGTGGGTTGCGAAGGTCGGCCGGTGTGGGTTGCGAAGGTCGGCCGGTGTGGGTTGCGAAGGTCGGCCGGTGTGGGCCGCGAAGGTCGGCCGGTGTGGGTTGCGAAGGTCGGTCGGCCGGTGTGGGTTGCGAAGGTCGGCCGGTGAGGGTTGCGAAGGTCGGCCGGTGTGGATTGCGAAGGTCGGCCGGCGTGGGTTGCGAAGGTCGGCCGGTGTGGGTTGCGAAGGTCGGCCGGTGTGGGTCGCGAAGGTCGGCCGGTGTGGGTCGCGAAGGTCGGCCGGTGTGGGTTGCGAAGGTCGGCCGGTGTGGGTCGCGAAGGTCGGCCGGTGTGGGTCGCGAAGGTCGGCCGGTGTGGGTCGCGAAGGTCGGCCGGGTGTGGGTTGCGAAGGTCGGCCGGTGTGGGTTGCGAAGGTCGGCCGGTGTGGGTTGCGAAGGTCGGCCGGTGTGGGTCCCGAAGGTCGGCCGGTGTGGGCCGCGAAGGTCGGCCGGTGTGGGTTGCGAAGGTCGGCCGGTGTGGGTTGTGAAGGTCGGCCGGTGTGGGTCGCGAAGGTCGGCCGGTGTGGGTTGCGAAGGTCGGCCGGCATGGGTTGCGAAGGTCGGCCGGTGTGGGTCGCGAAGGTCGGCCGGTGTGGGTTGCGAAGGTCGGCCGGCATGGGTTGCGAAGGTCGGCCGGTGTGGGTTGCGAAGGTCGGCAGGTGTGGGTCGCGAAGGTCGGCCGGTGTGGGTTGCGAAGGTCGGCCGGTGTGGGTCCCGAAGGTCGGCCGGGTGTGGGTTGCGAAGGTCGGCCGGGGTGGGTTGCGAAGGTCGGCCGGTGTGGGTTGCGAAGGTCGGCCGGTGTGGGTTGCGAAGGTCGGCCGGCCGGTGTGGGTTGCGAAGGTCGGCCGGTGTGGGTTGCGAAGGTCGGCCGGTGTGGGTTGCGAAGGTCGGCTGGTGTGGGTCGCGAAGGTCGGCCGGGTGTGGGTTGCGAAGGTCGGCCGGTGAGGGTTGCGAAGGTCGGCCGGTGAGGGTTGCGAAGGTCGGCCGGTGTGGGTTGCGAAGGTCGGCTGGGTGTGGGTTGCGAAGGTCGGCCGGTGTGGGTTGCGAAGGTTGGCCGGTGTGGGTTGCGAAGGTCGGCCGGGTGTGGGTTGCGAAGGTCGGCCGGTGTGGGTTGCGAAGGTCGGCCGGGTGTGGGTTGCGAACGTCGGCCGGTGTGGGTTGCGAAGGTCGGCCGGTGTGGGTTGCGAAGGTAGGCCGGTGTGGGTTGCGAAGGTCGGCCGGGTGTGGGTTGCGAAGGTCGGCCGGTGTGGGTTGCGAAGGTCGGCCGGTGTGGGTTGCGAAGGTCGGCCGGGTGTGGGTTGCGAAGGTCGGCCGGGTGTGGATTGCGAAGGTCGGCCGGTGTGGGTAGCGAAGGTCGGCCGGGTGTGGATTGCGAAGGTCGGCCGGTGTGGGTTGCGAAGGTCGGCCGATGTGGGTTGCGAAGGTCGGCCGATGTGGGTTGCGAAGGTCGGCCGGTGTGGGTTGCGAAGGTCGGCCGGTGTGGGTCGCGAAGGTCGGCCGGTGTGGGTTGCGAAGGTCGGCCGGTGTGGGTCGCGAAGGTCGGCCGGTGTGGGTTGCGAAGGGTGGCCGGCCGGTGTGGGTTGCGAAGGTCGGCCGATGTGGGTTGCGAAGGTCGGCCGATGTGGGTTGCGAAGGTCGGCCGGGTGTGGGTTGCGAAGGTCGGCCGGTGTGGGTTGCGAAGGTCGGCCGGGTGTGGGTTGCGAAGGTCGGCCGGGTTGGGTCCCGAAGGTTGGCCGGTGTGGGTCCCGAAGGTTGGCCGGTTGGTAAAAATGGGTCCCTGGAAAAAAAGTTTGAAGACCACTAATCTAGAAGGACAAGGGCAAAAGATACCTGGGAGCACCTTCACCTGCAAGTTCCCCTCCAAATCATCCATCGCCCCGACGTGGAAATATATTGCCGCTCCTTCGCTGTTGCTGGGTCAAAGTCCTGGAACTTCCTCCCTAACAGC
The DNA here is from genome assembly GCF_047496885.1 of Scyliorhinus torazame. NCBI lineage: Eukaryota > Metazoa > Chordata > Chondrichthyes > Carcharhiniformes > Scyliorhinidae > Scyliorhinus > Scyliorhinus torazame. Next base: position 341,610,070 of record NC_092709.1, on the reverse strand, counting down.
ACAGTAGGTATACCTACACCGCAGGGACTGCAATGGTTCAAGAAGTGGGGGAGGAGGTGGTGTGAGTAGCTGGTAATTGGGAGAGAGAACTCGAGTTGATCAGGCCCTTACTCCTGAAACATTGCTGAGGTCAAATGTCCCACCACCGCTGTGACATCAATTACACAATTCAGGACGGCAATTTAATCAGAGACAGAAACAAAACAGAACGAAGAAGGAAACAATGGGTGCGATTCAGCGACTGCGTTACGCCCGGCGAGGATCAGCATGTGCCGGCTGAATCGCGGGAGAGGGCAAAATCGAGGTTTGGGCTGGGCGGGAGCCATTTTGCGACTCACCCGTCCCGTCCCCGATGGCGAGTTCGGGTCACACCCAAATATGGCGAGCATATCACAGACCCTCATTTGCATTAATTTACATATCGTTAATGAGATTGAAGTCGAATGCAGCGGCCTCCCGGGAATTTCCCAACTCCCCAGCGAGGTATCACGCAGGCGTCGATTAGTGAGACTTTTTCAACACAGGGACCTGGTGCAATGGCCGCTGAGGGGAAGTGAGGAGGTGAGCAGCCATATCCATTTTCCGCCTACTGCTCATGGGCACCGGAGCTGCTGCCCCAGTGGACGGAGAGGGTGGGGGCTGGAGGGGACCCCTCGGGGGTGGGGTGGGCTTGGTCAGGAGGCTGAGGTGTTCCAGGTTGGTGGTCACCCCCGTGTTAGGTATGAGAGCACTTCTCGCTTCTCAACTCTCAATTGTCTCCTCGAGGGGACACTTGCCATGCCTCAGAGGATGATGAGTGCATGTTCAGCAAATTTTTACGCCAAACAGTATGGCTGAACTCCAGGAGCATCAGCACCATAGAGGCAGCTGCCAATAATTAAACAGTAAGAAGCAGGACTTCACCACTGAGGATCCACTCGCGGCCAAAGGGCAAGTGTGGGGATCAGCGGAGGGCAGCTCAGCACGGTCTCCCTCATGTTCTCTGCAGTGGTCTGGGGCCTGGGGTCTAGGGGTTCCTGGTACATAGCAAGGTTTTGCCAGCACAGCTGGCACGCTGGATGGCACTCTGAGCGCAGGTGGGACAGGTACGGATGGAGGAGGCTTGGGGAGTTGAGGGTCCCGGGATGGAAGCCGTAACTGATTGTCCATCTCGCTCTCTCTGTCGCCAATTCCTTCCAGATATCACTATGTTTGCTGGAGTTGATCCCACGGAGACTGCCCTCTTGTTGCTTGTGGCAACCAAGGTGGGCAGATGCTGTAAAAGGCTGCAGTGACAGGCTGGAGGCGGCACTCAATGTGCAGGGGCCTTCCGCACATCCTGAAGACTCAGACACCCATCAGGCTGAGGAGGGACCCAGAGAGGGAGGCCAGCGAAGGCCCAAGGTGTAGAGGCATAGCTGGTCATTCAATGATCTGACGGACACCACGTTCTGCAGAAGACTCCGTCTCAGCCGAGAGACAGTGCAGCACCTGTGCCATGTCCTCGTGGACATGGAACCCCGTGGAGGGGGAGGAGGACCCCCCCGCCCCACACTCCCGGTGGCCATGAAGATCGCTGCAGCCCCAACTTTCTTTGCTACCGCGTCATTGCAGGGCTTGAGCGGGTACTTGTGTGGCATATACCAATCTTCGGCCCTAGGTGTCTCCGGGAGGGGTTGGATGCTCTGTATACCTGGGCATCAGACTATTACAGCTTCAAACTGAACCAGACCCACCAAGACACTCGGGCTGCCGGGGTGCCCCAAGTCCAGGGGTGATAGATGACACCAGGGATTGCTCTACATTGACAGGAAGGGTTTTCACACGCTGAATATTCAGGTTGAATACCGCCTCCGATCATGCACGTGTGTGCTTGCTCGCCAAGGAGCGTGCATGACAGCTACATCCTGGGGCACTCGGGGAACCCTGATGGCTTCGAGGACCACCACAGGATGACTGGTTGGCTTGTGGGAGACAAGGGATACACCTTGAGGCCATGGCCGGTGACACCTGTGCGGAGGCCTGAGACTGAGGCAATGAGGCCCACCCGTGATGTCGTTGAGTGGTGCATCGGCTGCTGAAAATGCAGCTCCGAGGCCTTGGCCGCTCTGGTGGTGCCTTGCAGTACACCCTCCAGAGGGTCTCCCGCTTTGTGGTGGTCTGCTGTGCCCTCCACAATCTGGCAAAGCAGCGGGGGGACGTGCTAGAGGAGGAGGGAGTGGAGCACGAGGAGGCGGAAGGACATGCGGCCTCGTCTGAGGAGGATGAGCCCAAGGAGGAGCCGCAGGATGACATTCGGCAGCAGGGATCTGACATGCCAGGAGGACCAGCGAGGCCCTCATCAGCTCCAGATTCTTCTTGGATGAGGTTATACCCATCAGCTCAACCTCCCCCCCCCCTTACCATTTCCTTTCTTTCCTCCCCCAAACCCCCTTCTCCCCATTCCCCTAACCCCCCATTTCCTCTCATTCCCCTCCCCAAACAGACAGCCCGCTCCCTGACCACCCTGTTCCCCCTCCGAGGGTCTGGGTAACATCAGCCCAGAGTGATGGGCCTGTGTTGGCACTGCCAGCGGGTCACTATACCGGGCAGGATAGTGACGCTCTCTGGCTGTGAGGAAAGCTCTGGTGCTCCTCAGTTTCTGCTAAACTTTGACTCCTGTCTTTCTGCTGATGCCCATCTTCTGAACGGGGTCTGCATCGGGGGTGTTTGATCTTGCACCACTGTGCCCTGTGGGGTGGGGTGGGGAAGCAGACTGCAACAGGGCACAGGGGTGCAGGCAGGCCCGTTGTGAAGATTAACGTGACAGAGGTTACACACGTATGAGGTATGACATGTTTTAATAATGAACATTTCACCGTGACAGATTTCCAGTCCCCCTAGCTACAGATAGTGACCCCCCTTCCCCCAGTGCCAACTCAGTTCTCCTCAATCTCCTTTGATATTCCGTGGTCTTCTAGGTGTGTCCCCAGAATGCACATCCGAGGGGGAGGCAGCCTGCTGCTTTCCGTGCCCTATGGCCTTTGATGTCCTTGGTGGATGACCTCTGGAGCTGAGGGGCGCTGGCCAACTTTCCGGTGTCACTGACATTGCTGTGCCACCCTGTTCTGCCCGCGTCCCTTGGGATGCGCCGGTGTCAGGAGGGGGGAATTGGGAAGAAATGGACACCGCCGTGGTCTCCTTGGTGGCAGGTCCCGGCTGGCCTCCAGGGCTTCCTCCTCCCTGACGGTGCACATAGGACCCTGGGGGACCCTGAGAGGCAGCTGGAGTGAGCTCCAGACTGGAATGCCAGTCCTGGAGGCCCCCCCCTTGTCTGCACCATGGTGTTGATGTCCTCAGCGATGCTCCTCGGTGACTGGACCATGCTCAGCAATGCCTGGTCAATGTCCACCTGCGTCTGGAACACATCCCTCAGTGATATTGATATCGAGGCCCTCAACCACGGTCGTCACAGACTGAGCCAGGCCTTGGACACCACCACTCAAGACGGGAAGGTCGTGCTCCAGGTTTTCCACTGCGGTCTCCACACTCGCAGTTTTGGCCTCGGTGCCAAGCATTTGTTAACCGTTTCGATCCCAACAGCGTCGCCAATACTGTTGCTAATATATTTTTTTTAATAAACATTTTATTGAGGTATTTTTGGTATAGTAACAAAAACAAACTAAACAATATACATGAAACTATAAACATAGTGCAAAAGCCATTTACCTCTCGTAAAGGTCCTACCCTTATTGACCCCCTACTCTAATCTAAACTACTCCCCGTCCCCCCAACACCGTCTGCTGATGATTAATTTCCCGCAAAGAAGTCGACGAATGGTTGCCACCTCCGGGCGAACCCTAACAGTGAACCTCTCAAGGCGAACTTGATTTTCTCCAAACAGAGAAAGCTGTTTGGTAGCCAGGTCTCCGGCTTCGGGGGCTTTGAGTCCCTCCATGCTAATAGTATCCGTCTCCGGGCTACCAGGGAAGCAAAGGCCAGAACGTCTGCCTCTTTCTCCTCCTGGAGTCCAGGGTCTTCTGACACCCCGAAAATCGGCACCTCTGGACTCAGCGCCACTCTTGTTTTTAACACCGTGGACATGACATCCACAAACCCCTGCCAGAATCCCCTAAGCTTTGGACATGTCCAAAACATGTGGACATGGTTCGCTGGTCCTCCTGCACATTTTGCACACCTGTCCTCCACCCCAAAGAATCTGCTCATCCGGGCCACTGTCATGTGAGCCCGGTGAACAACCTTAAATTGTATCAGGCTGAGCCTGGCACATGTTGCGGACGCGTTGACTCCACTCAACGCGTCTGCCCATAGACCATCCTCTATCTCACCTCCCAGCTCCTCCTCCCACTTGCGCTTTAGCTCCTCGGTCTGCGTCTCCTCCGACCCCATAAGCTCCTTATAAATGTCCGAGACGCTCCCTTCTCCTACCCACACTCTGGAAACTCCCCTGTCCTGAATCCCCCTTAGCGGTAGGAGCGGGAAGGTTGACACCTGTTTACGAAGGAAGTCCCGCACCTGCAGTTACCTGAATTTGTTTCCCCTTGCCAACCCAAACTTCTCCTCCAGCACCCTCATACTCGGAAAGCTCCCTCTACAAACATATCCCCCATCCTCTCAATCCCCACTCTCCGCCATAACTGGAACCCCCCGTCCATACTCCCCGGGGCAAACCGGTGATTATCACAGATTGGGGCCCAGACCGATGCTCCCACATGCCGCCTCCACTGGCCCCAAACTCTCAGGGCCGACACCACCATGGGCTGGTGGAGTACCGTGCCGGCTGGAACGGCAGAGGCACAGTTACCAACGCCCCCAAACTGGTGCCCTTGCATGAAGCCATCTCCATACGCACCCATGCCGACCCATCACACTTCCTGATCATGGCTATATTCGCCGCCCAGTAATAGTTGCTAAAATTTGGCAGCGCCAGCCCGCCCTCTCCCCGACTCCGCTCAAGCATTACCTTCCTCACTCGCGGGGTCTTGCCCGCCCAGACGAAGCCCGTGATCACTCTGTTGACCCGCTTAATAAAGGACCGCGGAATAAAGATGGGTAGGCACTGAAATACAAATAGGAATCTTGGGAGGACCGTCCTCTTCACCGTTTGCACCCTCCCAGCCAGAGGAAATGGAAGCACGTCCCATCTCCGAAAATCATCCTTCATTTGGCCCACCAGCCGGGCCAGATTCAATTTATGCAGCCGGTTCCATTCCCGCAGCACTTGGATGCCTAGGTACCTGAAGCTTCCCTCTACTAACCTAAACGGCAGCTCTCCCCGTTGCCTCTCCTGTCCCCTCGCCTGGACCACAAACATCTCACTCTTTCCCATATTAAGCTTGTACCCCGAAAACTGGCCAAATTCCCCGAGAGTCCTCATGATTTCTCCCATCCCCTCTATTGGGTCCGAAACGTACAGAAGCAGGTCATCTGCACAGAGCGAAACCTCCCTACCTTCCGGGGGCATCACGATCACATTTAACAGCCTACTTACATTGGCCACCAACTGCCTGCCCTTAACAAACCCTGACCGGTCCAAGCCAGGGTCAATAACTGTGTTGAAATCCCCTCCCATGACCAACCTGTGCGAGTCCATGTCCGGTATCTTCCCCAACATCCTCTTTATAAACTCCACATCATCCCAATTTGGCGCATACACATTTACTAATACCACCTGCACCCCCTCTAGCTTCCCACTGACCATAATGTACCGACCTCCCACGCCTCAAACACCACCCGCTTATTGATCAAGATCGCGAACCCTCTAGTTTTTGAATCTAGCCCCGAGTGAAAGACCTGACTGACCCAGCCGTTCCTCAGTCTAACCTGGTCCGTTACTCTAAGTGCGTCTCCTGCAACATTACCACGTCCGCCTTCAATCCCCTAAGATGCGCGAACACACGTGACCTTTTGACCAGCCCATTTAACCCTCGAACATTCCAGGTGATCAGTCTAGTTGGGGGGCTCATTGCCCCCCCCCCCACCGATCAGCCATCCCCTTTTTAGGACCGCCTCCAGCCCGTGATCCGTGCCTCCACCGGTCCATCCCCAGGCAGCCCCCGCCCTCAACCTCCTCTCTGTCCCTCAGCCCAAGTCCCTCCCTCATCAGCAGAGCATTCACCCCCCCTTCCCCCCTAGTAACAACACTCTGTAACCCAACCCCTTTACTAAACCAAACATATGCACACCCCGCACTGCGCTTCCGAGAGCTAGCTCGCCCAGCTAGCTTGGTGGCCCCCATCCCTGGCGCCGGATAGTCTCCCACCTATTGTTCCCTCCCCTTCCTCCCGCTCATACAAACAAACTCCAACATCAAACAATCCCCACACAATTGCCCAACAGAAAAACACCAAGATCAAAACAAGCACCCCTCCATCCCCCAACAGTGCAAATGAAAACCTTAACTCACTCAGCTCTACCGCTGGTTCCAAATCAATGCAAACGGCATCACAAACATCTTCCATGAAATGCAAAACGAGAAACTTTTTACAAAACAGAGAAACAAAAAGAAAAAACAAAAACATGAACGTTGCAGCCAAGTTCAAAAGTTCTCAATCCATCACCAGCCCTTTCTTTTTCGCAAAGTCCAACGCGTCCTCAGGCGACTCGAAGTAGAAGTGCTGATCCTCATGCGTGACCCAGAGACGGGCTGGGTATAACAGTCCAAACTTCACCTTTTTCTTAAAAAGGATCGAGCTGATCTTGTTGAAGTCTGCTCTTCTCCTGGCCACCTCCACACTCAGGTCTTGGTAAACCCGCAGGATACTGTTGTCCCACTTACAGCTCTGTGTCTGCTTGGCTCACTGTAGAATACGCTCCTTACCAGAGAACCTGTGGAATCTCACCATCATTGCCCTCGGGGGTTCTCCCATTCGCGGCTTCCTCGTGAGTGCTCTGTGAGCCCAATCCACCTCCAAGGGCCGGGAGAATGCCCCATCCCCCAGCAGCTTCACACACATGTCTGCGATGTATGCCCCAGCGACCGCTCCTTCGGACCCCTCCGGGATCTCGACGGTGCTTAAGTTCTGCCGGCGGGACCTGTTCTCTAGGTCCTCCACCTTCTCCAGGAGATTCTTCTGCTGGTCCCTCAGCATCCCCACCTCCAACTCCACCACAGTTTGATGTTCCTCCTGCTCAGCCAGCACCTTCTCCACCTTCTGGATTGCCCGATCCTGGACGTCCAATCTGTGCTCCACCCGCTCAATCGACTCTTTCATTGGGTCCAAGCAGTCCCGTTTCTGCGTAGCAAAGCCTTCCTGAATGACTTGCATCAGCTGTTCCATAGACTGCTGGGTCGACAAGCCAGAGGTCCGAACCTCCGCCATGCTGTCTTCTGTTGCAGCTACAGCCCAAGCCTTCTCGATCTTTCTGTTTCTGCCCTTACAAACACTTCTAGTCCTTCTCTCCATGCAGCGAAGTGGGAATTCAGTAAACAATTGCCACGAACATCCGTTTTACAATTCAAGTCCAGTAGAAAAACGGGGGGAAGGTCCAAAAGTCCGACCAGAGCGGGAGCCACCAAATGTACGACTTACTCCTCCATAGCTGCCACCGGAAGTCTACTGTTGCTGATATTAATGATGTTGGTGAACCACAAGCCTTCCCTTGTATCGATCAAGTGACCACACAACCAGTTAGTTAGTTCACAAGGGTTACCTCGACATGCAACACAATTTCTACTACGAGTTAAACTACACCTATCAGCTACAATAACCTATAATTAACTTCAGGGCGACCGGCACTGTGCAAATGGATAAGGCCTTTATCTGGATTTCACTTGGCTGGTTTGAAGAAAGTGGCTCTGTCTCTGCTGGGCTCATCCATCAGGTAGCGATCGTTGGTCTTGAACTTGGCTGGCTGTTCCTGCTAGAGTTGGGCTGGCACAGGCCGGATCCAAAAGAGACAGAACACATGGCTGAGTCCTCTTTTATCCCTCTGGGATTTTGCGCTCTTTGGGGCGGTCCTTAACCTTGGGCCCAATAGTTCGGCAGGGCCCTGATCACTGTCTTCGATTTCGGACAATAAAGGGGCGGGTGCCTTGGTGGTTGGGCGCGTCCTTAGCGGTCATTGACCTTGGCAGTTGGGCTTTCTGAGTAAGGGGAATGATGCCAATCAGTCTGTGGCTGTACCGGTTGCTTGATTGGAGTTCTATTGTCCTGGGATAATGGGCCATTGAAATGCAAACGAGCGGGGGTTTCGATCAGGCCTGGTTACCTGTGTTTCAGATACACATAGGCTCTGTATCTGTCTGAGTCCTGGGTTGGCCATAATTCCCATGGTCCTTTGCAGGTGGCCATCTTAGATGGCTACACATTGTCAGCACCATCTCCTGTGCCCGAAGCCTTTGGGACACATCCAATCAGCCTTGCAGTCACTGGAATGTTGCTGACAACGCCTTCTGATTCTTACGACTGTATCCTAGCATCTGCAACATCTCTGGGAGAACCTTGTCCGGAGCCTTGGCAACTGGCTGGGACTCAACTGTGTCCTCAACAGACCTCGGACTGCTGGCTCCCCCGGATGTTCCTGCCTCGACCTGATGTGCATCAGCGACAGTGTTGTGCTCACTAGATCGTGCACCAGAAGCTTGTCCATCGTGCTTGTGGGCGGCATGATAGCACAGTGGTTAGCACAGTTGCTTCACAGCTCCAGGGTGCCAGGTTCAATTCCCGGCTTGAGTCACTGTCTGTGCGGAGTCTGCACCTTCTCCCCGTGTGTGCGTGGGTTTCCTCCTGGCGCTCCGGTTTCCTCCCACAAGTCCCGACAGACGTGCTGTTAGGTATTTTGGACATTCTGAATTCTCCCTCTGTGTACCCGAGCAGTAACTTCATTGCAGTGTTAATGTAAGCACATTTGTGACAATAAAGATTATTATTAATGTTGCCCACCGAGGTGTGTGTCTCTGCGCTGGTGGAAGGTGGGGGTGATAGATGTGACACCTCACCGGTTGTCTCCTCGGAGCTCTCCTCCGAGGTGGTCTCTTGGGTGGCGAGGGGGGGGGGTGGTGGAGGAATGACTCTGGATGGCCCAGACCTCATCAGATTGTGAACCAGCGAGAGAATGGACATGTGGGCAGTGAGAGGGAAGGATCACTTTGTCAGACCTGAGACTCACATGAGATATCTCACTTGGGACAGGTTATCTGGGTGAACGGGCAGTGGACCCTCACCTCTCTGGTGCAGGCCAACCTCTCTGTCGGTGACGGCTCTCTCCTCGGTCAACCCCACGATCTGCAACGTCTGTGGATTCGGATCTCTGGGACTCCGCCCCTTGCCTTCACCCTTTCTCGTTCATAATGGGCTATCTTCTTCTGCGGGGGAACAAAGAGATGGTATTGTGAGCCACATGCTTGGTGGCTCGGGGGTGGGGGTCTATAGCAGGTGGCATATGTGGGCACCGTAACTGGACATGAAGGGGCTGTGTTGGTGGGCGCCAGGGGTTCTGAAAAACAAATATAAAGATAGAATGCGGGTAGGGTGCAAGGTGTCAGCCAGTTGATTTGGGGGAGGAGGGAGGTTTTGGGAATTTGAGGGGTGAAAAGCAGAACCGATGGCAGGAGAGAGGTGGTAACCTATTCTTGCAGCTCATTGGAGGTAATTGGTCTTCTTCCTGTAGTGATCTGCTGGTATGTAAGGGGTTAACATCTGTAAGTAAGCACTCGACAACCACTAGATGGCAGCACCAGATCTATATGTATAAGCTACACTCAGAGGAGATTCCCGCCTCTTCGTATCAGGAGTGACTAATGGACAGAGTGTTAGAGATATAGCTTAGTGAGCAGGTGCAATTAAACATTATATATACTTATCTAATTTTCAGTTATAGCTGTATAAGAGTGAACAAACTCATAGTTAATTTATAATCGTTACTCAATAAACAGTATTTGCTTAATTTGAAGACTGAGAGTTTGACTGACCATCAGCCATCAGACCATTCTGGACGTAAGCAAATGAGTAACAAGATATTACAGTAACGTAATATAACACATCCTGCATTGGCCACCGATCCTCCTGGTTCATGTCATGCTGCCCGCACTGACAGCCGCTGCCACTGCCTCCCAGGCAGCATTGCTGACCCTGCCACTGGCCCTCCGACCCCCTCGGGGGGTGGGGAGATGGGGAACAGGGTGCCCCGCCTCTCACCCGCTGCACCCAGAAGCCTTGTGAGGTCTGCAGCCTGCCATGCTTGCGTGTTGACTGGGAGCGAGGGAGCGTTTAAAAGCAGCTCCCCCTTGTTAGCAGCGAGTTGCTGAGGCTCGAGTCAGGCGAAGCAGGCGGCGACGGAGCCAGTAATGTCGAGAATCTCGTGGGGACTCATTTGTGGCACTAAGTGCCGTTAAATATGGCCCGCGATCTCGCCAACACCATCGTCACCATCGGACTTAAACTCGAGTCCGCTTGAATCGGGCCCAAAGAGAATGAAAGGACTTTCATCAATATAGTGCCTTTCATGAACTCAGCAGCTCGCCAATGTTGTGTTTCGTGCATAACAAGAGTGAGAGAACTTCAAAAGTAATTCACTGACTGAGAACGTTTTTGACGCAGGGATGTTGTGACTGGGAGCGCGTTGCCTGGAAGGGCAGAGGAAGCAGATCGTGTAACTTCCAAAAGGGAATCGGATAAATACTTTGGGGGGTGGGGGGAGGTGAGAAAACTTGCAGGGGAAGAAACACAAGAGTGAGACTAATTTGAAAGCTCTTTGAAGAATCTAGCATGGATACGATGGGCCGAATGGCCTCCTTTTGTGGTGCGTCACTTCTATGAGCAGGAGAACAAAAAGAGACAGAAGCGAAAAACAGATTCTGGGAGAAGAAAGAAGGATTTAGTATAAAACAGCCATCAGAGTACAGAACAACATAGCTGCTTCAGTCAAAGGGACTTGCTTAGAATAATGCCTGGGTTAATGGTTTTTAAAAGGGCAATGGTCCCAGAGGAAAGATGTGCCCCTCGTAATGTAATAAATCATTTATAACTCAGTGGGTTGGGTTTGAGCTTAGCCCTTGTAAACATGATCTATTATATTGTTTTTGTTCAGTATCCAGCGGCTTTCCTGGAAGTGCTGTACAAATCAAAGTGATTTGACAGCAGACACGGGATATTCAAGACCCCTGTTGAGAGTATTGGCACTAAGTCAGCTTCTCAACCGATGCATGGAGACTCTCTCAAGTTCTGTTCGGCAATCTGTTCATCAAAGTGGATTCGCACAGTATATAACAAGTAATACGGAGGAACGAAAGGGCAGACCTGTGCACTGCTTGTATATTCCAATCAATGAGTGGGGTTCAATGTTGTTTCCTGTGGATTTAAAGACAGAAGGTGAAAGGGGAGAATGCCTTCACATCTATTGCTGGATGACCAATGTCAGTCACAGAGTCAGCTCATAGAGTGTTACAGCACGGAAAGGGCCCATCGAGCCCTCGCCGGCCATCAAACACCCATCTATTCTCGTCCCATGTTCCAGCACTCGGCCCGTAAGCACCATCGATCACACCCGAGGCGAGACGTAAAGAACTTCAATCGAGGCTTTATTGAGCAGACTTGTTCAGACTCGTTCCCCAGCAGCTCAGTCACAGAATGCAGCTGCGGGGATTAACCCAGGTTCTTATACCCCGCCTATCTGGGTGGAGCCCAGTAGGCGGCGGATCCAATCGGGATCCAGCACCTGTCCTCCAATGGCTCCTCGGCATTCATGGTATTACCCTTAATACATACCACCACATATGCTATGGCATTTCAAGTACTCACCTGAATACTTATTAAATGTTGTGAGGGTTCCCGCCTCGACCATCCTTTCAGGGATTGAGTTCCTGATTCCCACCGCCCTCTGGGTGCAAAAGCGTTTCCTCGCATCGGCCGCGATTTAACGAAAAAGACACTGGGCGTCATTCTCCGACCCCCCGCCGGGTCGGAGAATGGCCGTTGGCCGCCGTGAATCCCGCCCCCGCCCCCGCCGAAGTCTCCGCTCCCGGAGATTGGGCGGGGGCGGGAATCCAGCCGCGCCGGTTGGCGGGACCCCCCGCTGGATTCTCCGGCCCGGATGGGCCGAAGTCCCGCCCAGGAATTGCCTGTCCCGCCGACGTAAATCAAAGCTGGTATTTACCGGCGGGACCAGGCAGCGTGGGCGGGCTCCGGGGTCCTGGGGGGGGGCGCGGGGCGATCTGACCCCGGGGGGTGCCCCCACGGTGGCCTGGCCCGCGATCGGGGCCCACCGATCCGCGGGCGGGCCTGTGCCGTGGGGGCACTCTTTCCCTTCCGCCTCCGCTACGGCCTCCACCATGGCGGAGGCGGAAGAGACTCTCCCCACTGCGCATGCGCGGGAAACTTTCAGCGGCCGCTGACGCTCCCGCGCATGCGCGGGGAAACTGACAGCGGCCGCTGACGCTCCCGCGCATGCGCCGCATTTCCGCGCCAGCTGGCGGGGCAACAAACGCCATTTCCGCCAGCTGGCGGGGCGGAAATCCCTCCGGCGTCGGCCTAGCCCCTCAATGTTGGGGCTAGGCCGCCAAAGATGCGGAGACTTCCGCACCTTTTTGCCGGCGCGATGCCCGTCTGATTTGCGCCAGCTTTGGCGCCAGTCGGCGGGCATCCCGCCGTTGGGGGAGAATTTCGCCCACTGTGTCCCGTTTTGGGCAAGTTTAGCGGGGTGTTTATCGGCACCGCAGCGCCGAGAACCACCCTGCCATTAAACGGGACTCCCCGTCGAGGAACGCCCCGCCGAGGCCG